>NW_024100574.1:0-359931 GCF_016545835.1 Crotalus tigris | reverse complement strand
ACATTCAGGTTGGTCTTCCTTCTCTTGCAGTTTTCCAAGATCATTTTGTCAATTAGAAGTTGATCCTTTGTTCCTCTGCTATTGGGGTGTTTTCCTTTCTGCTCAGGTGAAAAGAGATTGTTTTCAATTAGATGCTGTTGGACTGCATCAGCTACCACACCAGTTAGCAATTTGAAAGTTATTGGTAAGCAAGTAATTGGCCTGTATTTGCCTGGTGCTGCCCCTTTTGCTGGATCTTTCATTATTAGGTAGGTTTTCCCAGTTGTTAGCCACTCTTCAATTTCACCTTTTTGTAGTATGTTGTTGAACTATTTGGCAACAAGTAGGTATCGACCAGTTAGATCTTTCAACCAAAAACTAGGCAATTCATCTTCACCTGGTGCTGACCAATTCTTGATCTTCCTTGCTCTTTCTCTACTATTTCTGCTGTTATTACTAGTTCTTTCAACTTTTTTTATTCGCAGCAACCTCTTTTAGCCAAGCTGTGTTTTTGTATTTCTTTGGTTTATCCCATATCTGCGCCCAGAACTGCACTGTTTCTTCCTTGTCAGGTACTGACTGATTCACTGCAGTTTCTCCATTGATGGATTGTTAGAAACGTTTCTGACTGGATTGAAATTGGAGATTTTGCCTATAACTTGCAATTCGAGCTTTGTATCTGCTAATCTTCTTGGCTATAGCTGTTATTTGCTGCTTTATTATTTCCAGTGCTTCCTTGATCTTCCTTATTTCTAAGTGGTATTTCTTGATTAAGTAGTCTTTGGTCTTCTTGTTCTTCAGCTTCTTTTCTTTCATCTGTCCTAGCTTGCTTGCACCTGATCTCAATTTGCTGATTTTATTTTCCAGACTAATCTTCCATTTTTGTGGTGCACTGTTTGGCTTTTTTTCTTCTTTGTTGATTTTGCATCCCAGGTATTCAGTTATAACTGCACCTGTGCTGTTCATTAGTTGGTTATTTCTTGCAGTGAGTTGGTGCTTATACTTGATTTTGCAGTATTTGCATCTTTTAATGTTTGTGCTAGCTGTTTCTTTGGAACAAGCTTCAATGCAGGCAGCCTTATTCTGATGCTTTTGTGCTGTTCTAGATGTTCAACTCTTTGTTTCAATTCTTTTATTTCTTTAGTTAGAGGGCTTTGTTCTTCCTGGGGCAGAGGACAAAATGCCTGTTTTCCAAATGAAAGCAGTTGTATATCTCTGCTGGATTCCTGTACTGCCAACTCCCCCTGCTTTGCCTCTACATTGAGTTACTTCTGGTAAGGCTTTGATTTCTTTGCCCTGGATAAACCTTGGCAATTCTTCCAGTTGTGCTTCTGTGAATACTTTATTTCATATTATAAATTGACATTGATGTGCTGGCCTCTGTTCTTTTATTTCTGATTCTGGATGTTATTCTTTCCAGAACTGGTTCATTCGTTTCAAATATCCTCTTCTTGTTGGACTTGATCTATAATAACAGTTCATTATTTCTTTGTTTTCAATCACTGTGTATTTGCAATGGGTAAACACCTTTTCTTCCAGTAGTTCTGCAGCTGCTGGCCCTGGTTGCTCAACCAAAAGGAATTCCAACATCTAGTGTGGACCTTGTTAACCCGGGCCACATCTGAGCCAATATGGCTTTCTGAAATTTACGTCTCACCATATTATTTATGGGAGAGACACTCTTCGTCTGATTCCTCTGATGAGAAGTATCCAATATGGTTGAACCTATGGGATAGCTCTCATTTTCTTCAGAGTACACAAGCCCCACAATCACATCAAGGTACTGCCTCACTGAGGGATTGTTGTTGTTGTTGTTATTATTATTTGGGTGGGCTGTATATAGTAGGCCTATGAGAACCAAACCTCAAATCAAATAACTAAATAAATCAGGAGTTTTATCAGAATAAATAATTCTCTTGAGATCTCTGGGGTTTTTTGAACATTTGAACTTTCAGACAGTGCAATGATGGGCAAGTCTTGCTTGCTTTAGTTGTATCCCCAAGTATAGCAATTGACATCCACTTACTTAATTGGAGAGGGGACGCTCCTCCCCTCAAATTACCTCAACTATTGCAAATTAAAAGATTATTCTAATACAGAATATGTTCTGGACCATTACTATTCAATATAATTTGAATAGTAATAGTCAAATTTGCTACTAGAAGTTTTCATAATTGGTCTATGTAATTTTAGTGTTTTCTCCGTTATGGATTTCAAAAAGAGTGAGAGAAATGGAAATAATGATGCTTATGTCATATGTATGATCTACCTCTGAATTACTTTCTTTGATTGCTTGGTCAGAATATTCATTGTCATAGCTATTGAGTCTATTTAAAAAAAAAACAAAAAAGCTTTGCTGGAGAACAGATTAAAGCCCAGCTTGTCAGTGGGGAAAAATGACAAGGGCATACTAGACACAGCCAAATATAATGATTATTTGTACGTGTATATTCATGTTTTGGAGTCAACAACATATTATGAATAGTCCTTGAAAATGTGTTGTAGAAATTGTGTGGCACTTCTGATTTTATTGTTGTTGTTTCCATTTAGATGACAGCAACTTCTGCCAAATTCTTTATGACAGGAGTCGCCAGACCCGGGCCCCTGTTGTGGAAGTGAGCCACGCATCCCTTATCTCACATTGTCCTGCAGGCTTAGAGAAAGAGTTGGAAAAAGACAGCTGCTCCTGCCAGAGTGAGACTCCATTGACACAGCCTCTTGCTGTACCTCCACAGGACATAGATACCCACGTTTCACCTGCTGTAGCTATGGCAAAGGAATTTGTTGCAGACATCTTCCGAAGGGCCAAGGAAGCCAGAAGCAGTGCACCTGTAGAAGAAGCAGCAGCAGCAGGCAATGGGCTCAAGTGCCTCCTTGACTCTGGGGCTCTGGGCCAGGATACTTTAGGCTCTTGGGACCTGAGGAAGACTTTGGAATCTTGCTTACATGGCAGTGTTGCTCATTGTTCTACATCGTCTACTGGAACCAGTAGCATTTCTGATATAGGGAGCTCCCCCAAAGAATCTTTTATAGCCAATTTTGAACTGGAAAGTCTGCCAGCTGAGCCAGGCTATGTGAACTATACCAAACTGCGCTATGTCCTGGAACCCAACGATTTTTCCGAGGCAGAGGATGGTGAGTATGGGGAAGAAAGTGGTAGTGGGTTTCTGATTTCTGACAGGATTTGCAGGCATGAGCCAAAGTATCAGCAAGAAAATGCTTCCATATTCTCCACTGGATAGCACTTTTTCCTATGTGTACTGCATTTGAATTTTTGTTTGAACAAGGGAAGGCTACTTTGTCCAACTGTGAGAATGTTTCCTGCACCATCTCCATTGCCTAGCTGTAAACAATGGCTTCCTCATTGTGTCACCTTTTACTACATGAATTTCTTTTCTCACTTCACCCAACCTTTTCAATTAAGGCTAGCAGAAGGTCAGATGGTGTAGCATAACCGCATGAGGAATCTCTTTATCTGAAATATCTAGCATAATAAAATAGGAACCCTAATTATGCATTCTATTTGTGTAACAGCTAATAGATCAGTGGTTCTCAACCTTCCTAATGCCGCGACCCTTTAATACAGTTCCTCATGTGGTGGTGACTCCCAACCATAAAATTATTTTCGTTGCTACTTCATAACTGTAATTTTACTGCTGTTATGAATCGTAATGGAAATATCTGATGTGCAGGATGTATTTTCATTGTTACGAATTGAACATAATTAAAGCATAGTGGTTATGCTTTCCTCTCTCTCTCTTTCTCTCTTTCCTCTCTTTTTCTCTTTCCTCTCCCTCTCTTCCCTGTCTTTCTCTCTTCCCTCTCTATCTTTCCTCTTTCTCTTCCTTTCTCTTCTCTCTTTCCTCTCTTTCTCTCTTTCCTGTCCCTCTCTCCCTTTCTCTCTTTCCTCTCCCTCTTTTTCTCTCTTCCCTTTCTCTTTCCTCTCTTTCTCTCTTTCCTCTCCCCTTCTCTTTCCTCTCCCTCTCTTTCTCTCTTCCCTTTATCTTTCCTCTTTCTCTTTCTTTTTCCTCTCCCTCTTTTTCTCTCTTCCCTTTCTCTCTCCTCTTTCTCTTTCTTTCCTCTCCCTTTTTTTCTCTTCCCTCTCTCTCTTTCCTCTCTTTCTCTTTCTCTTTCCTCTCTTTCTCTCTTTCCTTTCTCTTTCCTCTCCCTCTTTCTCTTCCCTTTCTCTTTCCTCTCCCTCTTTCTCTCTTCCCTCTTTCTCTTTCCTCTCCCTTTCTCTCTTTCCCTTTCTCTCTTCCCTGTTTCTTTCCTCTCTCTTTCTCTTTTCTCTCCCTCTCTCCTCTTCCTCTCTTTCCTCCTCTCTCTTTCTCTCTCTTTCCTCTCCCCCTCTCTTTCCTCTCTCCCTCTATCTCTCTTTCTCTCTCTCTCTCTCTCTCTTCTCTTCTCTCTCTCTCTCTCTCTCTCTCTCCCTCCCTCCCTCCCCTCAATATGTCAAGTTTTCCCATTCAGTGACTCTGGGCAGATTAGAGTTCAAAGATGTATTACAATTAAAAATACTTTTTAAAAGAGTAATGACAGCAAAGCCAATAAAAACAACAGAAGCATCCAAATTAAGTGACCACGCTGGAATAACGCCCATAATAATTGGGCCATGAGGCGCAACTTCCCCCCAGGAGGCAGAAAGAATTCAGGCAAGTGGCATTTCGGAGCCGTGCAAGTCAGCCCGGGGCTCGGTCGGGCCCTTCCGGGCACAATTAGGGGCGGCTCCATGGAGTCCCAGGCGCCTGACTCATGGAGGAAGCCAGCTGGGAGCCCGCAATTAGCGGGCCCACCAGGAGGCTGCTGACGTGGATATCCCCACGGCAGTCAGGCAGCTCCCAAGCCGGATGACATTCCTGGCCAACCGGCCATGGGGTGGGAATGGCTCCCCCACTGGGGCTGCTCAGCCTTCCTGGCCGGCCAGCTAGCCGGGCCTTTCCAGGACCAAATCCTGCCGAGCTCTGCCTGCCGCAGGAGGGTGAGCCGGGCCAGGCTGAGCAGCTGCAATTTGTACAACCGCAGTACCGGTCTAGAGGAGTGCCCCCGCCCCTTCCCATGCCCGGAAAGTAACACTTCCTCTTCTGTTCCGGATGTGGGAAAATGGGTGGAGGTCCCTGGAAGGCCAAGGGTGGGGGGGCAGGAGGTAGCAGAAGGCGCTGAAGGGCGCCCGGGCCACCATGCACTGGACCGGGACGCTGCCCCCACCAGGACTGAAGCGATTCGCCGCCCCAGCCGGGACTACCGCCCAGCCCGGGGAGACGTGTGGCCGGCTCAGCGGCCTGGGAACAGTCCAGGAACCAATGCCCCTGCCGGCTGCCGGCCCCACCGGGACCGAAGTGATGCCACCACCGCAGCCAGGATTGCCACCCGGCCCGGGGAGACACTTGGCCAGCTCAGCAGCCCAGGGATATCCCAGGAAACAATACCCCGCTGGCCGCCGGCCCAGCCAGGACTGCCGCCTGGCCTGGGGAGATGCCTGGCCGGCTCGGCTGCTCCTCTGCCTGGTGCAGGTAAGCCAGGGAGGCTGCACTACCTGCCCTGAGGCTGCTTCGCAGGGGTGCTCCTTGGACTCAAAGCCCCCTCCCTACCCCTGCCACTCACCCTCTATCTCCGGCTCTGCTGCTGCTTGACCAACTGGGGCTGCGGCTTGCAGGAGGGCTGGCCCGCTCAGTGGAGGCTTTGCTGGGTCACTCCCAGCAGGGATCCCAGGGCTTCCTTACACGGTTCCCCGGCCATGTGCACCTTGGACGGGGCCAGCCAGGGAAAGGGCCTTTCTGGCCACCCTTCTCCCAGGGGTTAGGGCACCCGGCCACAGGGCCAATCAGGAGCTCTGCGAGGGGGCAAGTCTGCATGAGAGAGAGAGAAAGAGAGAGAGAAGGGAAGCGCAAGTGCCTCTCTCTCTCTCTCTCTGCAAATGGCGGAGGAGGCTCTGGAGCCGCAGGAGGTTAGGCGACCCCTGTGAAAGCGTCGTTCGACCCCCAAAGGGGTCACGACCCACAGGTTGAGAACAGCTGTAATAGATCTAGCACTGACTCATTCATAATTTTGGGGCCTGTTGCGACATGTACCTTATAACTCTTAATATCCACAATTAAAAGTTATTCTGTATCATATTAAATGTATTTAGAGCAAGAAGTTTAAGTCTACTATATTTAAGTGTAATTTTGTGTTATTTCATAAACTGTTTTATGATAACTTGTTTCAAAATATCACCCAATTTGCCAAATTTCAAGTCAATAATAATAATAATAATAATGATGATGATGATAATGTTGGAAGGGACCTTGGAGGTCATCTAGTCCAACCCCCTGCTCAGGCAGGAAACCCTATACCATTTCGGACAAATGGCTATCCAATTTCTTCTTAAAAACTTGACGCATTCACCGCTTCTGGAGGCAGCTTGTTCCACTGGTTAATTGTTCTAACTGTCAGGAAGTTTCTCCTTAGTTCTAGGTTGCTTCTCTCTTTGGTTAGTTTCCACCCATTGCTTCTTGTCTGCCTTCAGGCGCTTTGGAGAATAGCTTGACTCCCTCTTCTTTGTGGCAGCCCCTGAGATATTGGAACACTACTATCATGTCCCCTCTTGTCCTTCTCTTCGTTAAACTAGACATACCCAATTCTTGCAACCGTTCCTTATATGTTTTAACCTCCAGTTCCCTAATCATCTTTGTTGCTCTTCTCTGTACTCTTTCTAGAGTCTCAACATCTTTTTTACATTGTGGTGACCAAAACTGGATGCAGTATTACAAGTGTGGCCTTACCAAGGCATTGTAAAGTGGTATTAACACTTCACGTGATCTTGATTCTATCCCTCTGTTAATGCAGCCTAGCACTGTGTTGGCTTTTTTGGCAGCTGCAGCACACTTCTGGCTCATATTTAAGTGATAGTCCACTAGGACTCCGAGATCCCTTTCACAGTTGCTACTATTGAGCAAGGTACCCCCTATACTATACCTGTACATTTGGTTTTTCTTGCCTAAATGTAGAACCTTCCTTTTTTCACCATTGAATTTCATTTTGTTAGGTAGCGCCCAGTATTCAAGTCTGAAATCATGTGTCTCAGTTTTTGGATACTTCTGTAAATTAGGCCATTTGACATACAGTACTGTGATTCAGAAACTTATTCTATAATCCACCATTTTGCCCATTTAAAAGTTACGGGAAAGTTTTAGTAGTATATAGATTCTCTGGATGTTCTTTTATATAACCTGAAACATCTTTTTTTAATTTGGTAATATAGTCACACATAGTATGCACAACCACAGTATTTTTGTATGCATGGATTTTAAATTTGTTTAGGAAGAAATTTCTGGACCGTAGTCATTCTGAGACATCTGATCTTCTCTGATTGTCTAACATACCGGTAGTTGTGCTGTTTAAAAAGACATCTTATGCATCTCGCCACCTATGGCATTTGCACTTTTTTCCTCTTCTTGCCAATGTGAATTGTTATAGTATTGGATTGCCTGCCACTGTGTGAAGACAAGAAAAAACTGAGAAAAACTTATTTCCTTCCAGGTGCTTTGTTTTATCCCCTCAATTTTGTTTTCCATGACTTTTGTTCTAGCTTTTCATGTCTCTAATTGCTCTCGGTTTTGCTTGTGAGAGAACAGTTGTTATTTAATCAGCCAATCAGCCAGTTTCTTTGCTGATAAAATGTATGATTTTCTTAAAAACTGTGCATTACTAACCCTATTTGGTGTATACATTTTTGTCTTTTATCATTAGTATATAATCAGAACATGCAGGCATTCAAAGTGATACATTGATTGGAGTGTGTCTGATTTGGTTTTATAAATTTAATAATAACTGGTATATGTTCAGATGGATTTGTGGAACAGATTTTTCCCATATAACCAGCAAGTGTTGCTTTTTAAATATTATTATTCACAGTGACAAGTTTTTCTTCAATACAGTATAGTTCATGAGGTGTTTCAAAAATTGAAAAATAGGAGAGATTAATGCTGACTGGTTGTTTTTCAGAATATATTCACAAAGTGTGTTCTCTTGCATATTTGATCCTGGTACCCTGCCAGACCTAATTCAGAAGCCAAAATTAATATTTTTGACGAAGCCAGTCAAGTAGACAACTGCATGTTGAAGTCAGTCAGTTCTATTTTACAGTGCAAACATTTCGTCTATTCAAAAATACTAAAAATATAAATTACTGATATAAATCTATCAGTGGCTATTGGGTGCTTTGGAATAATAAATACATTAACCTTAGATAATCAAAGGGAAGACAGAATCTCTTTGAAGCCTCCTGTTCCAATACATTTACTTCTCCTGGTTTTGGTTTCCTTTTTTTTATTCTCTACTCTTGCAAAAGATCTTTTTGAAGCTGTTCTTTTGATGCTTCATAGTTATTTTTTTTACTTGGCTTTATGTTATTTTTTATTTCAGAATATGAGGATGACAAAATCTCCTTGCCATTTGTTGTGACAGACCTCCTAGGAAGAAATTTGAAGCTCTTAAAGGAGAAGGCCATTTGTGAGGTAAGAGCTATTTCTAGGAATCTTCTGATGTGAGAGAAAGAGATGCTAACTCTGTTTGAGAAAGACCACTAAATAATTATTCTCAAGGAAATGTGAACTCATTAATATTTTTTTCATTACTTGCTTTCTTGGTTTTATCCAGTTGTTTGATCTCATTGTATTGAAATACAAAACATTTTCTTTTTTTTGGTAACACACCCTGATTAGTTGGAATATAGTGGTTTTAATTTAGGGATATGTATTGAATTCATTGAGGGATTATTTAAATAGCATCAGTTTATTTTTCAGCAAGCTTCAAACGTTTCTGATTTATATTTTCAAGCATCTTTTGCTTTAGTTGCCAGTTTAACAAACATTATGTAGTTTGATCTTAGCTCATGTGACTATGACTGGTATGTTTGTTAATTATAGTTTATAGGTTGTATAAAACCAATCACTTCTGATTTATTCTGTAAATGATGATTAAACAGATTTAGCATGTATTAGGCTTGTAATTTATCAGTTAGAGGACCTTCATACAAGGGCTGGACCATAGACAGAAAATATAAGGATTATAACATTTGGCAAGCACTATGTGAACGGGAGAAATTTTCCAGTCTAGGTTCCCTATTCTCTTTTCTGTTAGATTTGAAAGATGTTCAATCTTTAAAGAGGAAAACACTTTAACTTAGCTTATTTGGGCAGTTCCTGGATTTCAGAAGTGATATTTTTGTCTTTCTTATGTTGTGTTGCATTCCAATTACAGTTTGAATCTGTTCTGGAAAGAAAAATCCCATTTTTTTAAATGAAATTTTAGAACTTCCATTTAAAATAGTTTTTGAGGCTGATTCTGTCCAAATCAGAGAGGACAAATTCTGTATGTGAAAAGCAAATCAATGTGCAAAAAATATGGACTATAATATAATATTTAGGCAACTGTTGCCATAATAGCATGCTAAATTTTAAGCAGAATTTTAAGTCCTCAATGGTTTTTGTCTGAAATTGTGAAATTAACAATGTACATCCAAGATCTCTTGCAGTTATGTTTTCCAACTATGCACCTGTTCTTCATATTTCCCTCTATCCCATGGATGACTATATATGCTTAACTAATCCTTGCTATAACTGAAAACTATGTACAAAAAATTATAATAAGAGCTTGGAGTAGTTTGTGGTGTCATATTACACTCAGTTATGTCATTTTTCTGGCTAGTAGAGATTTTGCACAAAATAGCTTGTTGATAGAAAAAAAAGAATTGAGATAGAGCAGTATTAATGTCAATGTTAGAGGTGTAAACAGAGGATTAATTATATTTATTAGTATAATGAGTTTCTGAAAATTAGGTGTCTGGCTAAGGAGCAGGCTATGCCAGAAAGTACTGATACAGATTCTTCTCTGCTATTTTTCTGCCTTTTCAGGGCCAATATTTAACAGTGGAGCAGTTGACTTTGGATTTTGAATATGTTATTAATGAAGTGATTCGAAATGATGCTTCATGGTCCAAGCAGTTTTGTTCCTTCAGTGATTATGACATTGTCATCTTGGAGGTAGGAATATGACAGATTTGTTTAATGATATCTTATTTGAGAACAGAACATCATTTTTATAGTATTGCTTCTTGGCTCATTAAAAAATGCAGATGCTGTTCTCCATTTGAGGAAAGACACTTTTAGATTTATTTGTATTTGAAAATAATTTGGTATAAGTTTAACATATTTAAATTATATTTGCTAATGTTCACTATAGCAGCACCTTCAGCCAGAGCGCGGAGTATTGACTTGCAAGTTTACCTGTCCCCTTGAGTGTCAACAAGTAATTTCACTCTAATTAAACAGATTTTTTAAAATTTATCTTTAAATAATCATAAAGGCCCTTACCATTCACAAAATTGGTCTATATCTGTCATGATTGGTTTTTCAATAGTTTTAACTACAGAGTTAGTGTGAGGTAAACTGCTGTTTATTTGTCTAAAAAGGGGTGGAAATGGACTCCCTAAGGATGTCACATGGTATACATAAAAATAGTGCGAATGGGCAGTTTTCTAGACCAGACTTTTCCCAGCATATCTCCCCTAGAAATGTTAAACAGCTTTCCTTGTGTCATATTTGTGATGTTCATTGCATTAACAAATGTAGTTCTGGGAGTTGTATTCTACCTCTAGAAGACACCTTATTAAAGGAAGGTTATTTAAGAATTAATGTATTTTTACAGTTCACAAAGAAGATCATATAGTTAAGAGGAGAGATATGGCTTCCCTGCAGATTTGAGGTCATCCCTAATAGAACATGATTCTATTTACATTTTATATTGCCTTTTAACACAAATATTCCCAAAATAGCTTATATTTAAGAAAATAACATACATGTGAATTTAATTGTGGAGAGTAAATTTTAGTTATCCTGGAGAATAAAAGAATGTCATGGTTGCAATTGGAGGTAGAGATAGAATAGACAGACAAAATATCTACTTTGATTTATGAAAAAATGCTTCTTCATCATAGTTATAGATATATAATTAGAATAGAGCTGGAAGGGATCTTGGAGGCCTTCTAGTCCAGCCCCCTGCTTAAACAGGAAAACTTATACCATCTCAAGACAAATGACTGTCTAGTCTCTTCTTAAAAACCTTCAGTGATGGTGCACCAGAAATTTCTTTTTTAAAGAATAAAGAAGATGAGCATTTCCTTTAGTATCTAGAACTAGAAATGTAGAAAAAACAAATTGTGTAAACTCTGTAAAAACTTACATTCTTCTTCCAATCCAGCCATTCTGGGGGCAGTCTGGCAGCTTTCTAAAACTTTCTATAATGTGTGATAATTGTGTGATGTGGAAATCAGGCAGGCATGAATAATAAAAGCTAGATATCTCTTCCAGCAGTAACACAATGGGTGAATTGGCTCACAATAACAATTCAGAGCTACAACATCTGATCAAGCTGCAACAGCAACCCAAATAATACAGTACTGAGATCAACTCAGTGATTGAATTGAGCTTATATTGATCTGTTCTTTTTTTAAAAAAAGTTCTCAGCAGTCTGATTTACAAAGAAATAATAATTATAAAAAATAGAGTTGCTGTGGAGCAGGGCTCTGGGTCATGTTTGCATCATTGGTTAGAAGATAAATATTCCCAATTTGCTTCATGTTGACTATTCTGATCAATAGTGCCAAGTTTTATTTAAAAGTTCTGGCTGTTGCCTCATTGTATTCAGTGCCAAGTGGTACTGTCTCTTGTCAGTTATAAACTTTCCAAGGTGATCTGTGAGTGTCACAGTTTATGACTTATGTAGATTGAAATAGTAAAAGGAGTAAAATTTGGAATAAGGTTGTACAGGCAACTTTTAATTGATATTAATAGTATGATGATTTTATTGTGGATTGCTGGCTCATTCCACTTTCTGATCACTTGTTCACACAGTTTTTATTTGTGCCATTTTAGAATGGCTGATTTGAGTAGAAAAAGTATTACTTCAGAGAAGTCTCTGACTAGTAAGGGGCAGAGTAGGAAAACTTGTTATTCATTCAATAAAATCTGACTTAAATGTTATGAACAGCTAACAAGCTGATGGCTTATATTTTGATATTTTGAAATTAAAGGGTTCCTGCTTAGAGCAGGGGTCCCCTACCCCGGGTCCGTGGACCAGTACCGGACCGCAGCATGCCAGCAACTGGTCCACACAAACAAGAAAAGCCCTATCCACAGGATGCAGGCAGCACACAAAACCACGCCCCCTCTGGTCTGTGGAAAAACCTCTCTCCCTGTAACTGGTCCCTGGTGCCCAAAAGGTTGGGGACCTCCGGATTAGAGTATTTCTTTTTGGCTTGTGAGAGAGTTAAAATCATTACATGTCTCATATGTAGCACAGGAATGATCTAAGAACAACCTTGAGAGAGCCTCCTTTGTTTTATTAAGTTCCTTTCAGTTTTAACCTTGGATTCCCTTTAGATAAGAATAGAACCTTGTCCTCCAGCTGAATGCAGCTTATTCAGTTCTTTTAAACATGTTTTTTTAGGTATGTCCAGAAACCAATCAGGTCATCATCAATATTGGACTATTGCTGCTAGCATTTCCTTCTCCAGATGAAGAGGGACAGCTCAGGTGAGTCCAGTCCCAGGCTAGACAATTCTTTGGATTTGTTTCCAGGATTGTATGGCTACTGCACAAGCTTTCCTGCAGCAGCATTACAATCCTGCAAAAAGGCACAAGTGCTTCTGCATATTCTGAAGCACTGATCAAATCTGAAGGTCTGTAGTTCTATCAGAAATTTAAAATATTATATCCCAGATATTAAAATACATTCTCAAAATGTTTGGAGATAATATATGCTATGTATATCAGCAAAGAATTTCTTTGGAGCAACTGTAAAAGATTGGAATAATGTTGATATAAGTAGGCGTATTATTTGTCTGTGTTTACTGAATGGGTAGTCTAATCATTCTTATCATCTGCAGACCAAAGACATATCACACCAGCCTCAAAGTGGCATGGGATCTGAATACTGGCATCTTTGTCACTGTCAGTGTAGGTGATCTCACAGAAGTCAAAGGACAGACCAGGTAAAACAGGGTTGATATCAGGATCCAGTTATATTTCCTTTTTATCTATCTCCTCTGATCTAAAACCAATTCTTACCCTTTCCTGGATCCTGCCATAATCCCAAGGGTGAGGGGGGATATGCAAGCTTTTTAAAATTACTTTCACTTCCTCTATTCACCACAAAGTAACCTTTTGTTTATTCGCTTGAGGATCTGCTAACCATCACAATGTAAGCATTTGCCTTTCATCCTATGCCCCTCTGAACTTCTCCTCCTTACCGGCCAACTAGGAAAAGGGTGTGTGTGTGAAAAGATACAGCCTCTTCCGTCATCAAAATAAAGTGTGAGGAGCTGTTGCATGATCGTGTACAACAGAGCCGGATTGATGTTGTCTTTCCTGGATTTAACATCTAGAAATCTGCCGGTGTGCATCGCACGGAAGAACTGCGGGGCGGGGCTTGCTTAGGGACACTTTAAACATCGATTTGTGAGAGAATCCCTCAGATTCTGTCTATTATGCCCACTATCAATTTCTCTTAATACAAGTTCCTGTTGGAAGAGATAGTTTCCAAGAGTTCTGCTTTCTTAAGATGTGGTTTGAAGCGATTCCTTACAGTTGACCTATTACTTTTTAGGGGAGGGGGTATATTTACCCTTGAATTATTTTTTTTAACATTTTTCTATTGTAATCTTTCTAATGAAAGTCAGCCCTTCAACTCTCTCTTTCCTCTGACATATTTTCCTTTCTGCAAAGATTTTCAAAATGTACCATTCCATGTCTCCTGATGGAAGTGAATGGTGACCATTATTATATAGTGGCAAATTAAAGGAACATAGGGAATAATCTGCCATTTGTTCTGATGATCTTACATTGAGGGCAAGTTGTTTAGTATTTTTCCATGATTCTAAATGTTGTATCAAAATTATCCATATGTGAACTCTGGGCTTGCTAACTAATCCTAGTTCCTGCCTCTCAGTGGCAGTGTATGGAGCTCCTACCGGAAAAGCTGTGTGGATATGGTAATGAAGTGGCTTGTACCAGAGAGCAGTGTTCGCTATGTCAACAGAATGACCAATGAAGCCCTTCACAAAGGTATTTTCTGTCTTGTAAAAGTTTTATTACTCAGTGGATTCAGTTGGCTGACCAATATTGAGATAATAGCCAGTTTTCAATCAAAGGCATGTTTGATGCTTTCTGACATTTAAAAAAAAAAATAGGATACTTTTTCTAAAAATGTGTAATGTTAAAACACTGGAGAGATCTGTCCTGATTCTGGGTTTTTGGGGATTTTATTCAATATCTTTGATTGATCATGGCCCATGAAGTGGTAGCAGTTAATTACTATCTTAGTTTCTGGTTTCAAATATCAGAGTTCTGGAAATTCCATTCAAGATGACTTTATAATGTAGTTAGTTTTGGAGAGACTTGCATTGCAAGGACATTAATTCTTGGCTAACTCTTTTTTTTCCCCTTTGTAACTACAGGTTGCTCGTTAAAATTCCTAGCAGACAATGAGCGCTACACATGGATTGTCTTATGAAATCTGATTCAGAAGCAAAACTCACATCAGTTGTTCATTTTTTGCCATAACTGTATATGTCCAATTCAACTACCTCCTTGTTAAACATTTTTAATTTTTCCCTTTCTTTAGAGTAGATGTTGCCCAAATGATCTTGGAAGCATTAGATTTTGTGAATAGAATCACTTCTACTTCCTTGTTGCTGTCTGGGGGGTGATATTTGAAGAAGCGAGGTTGCTTGAGACTCTGAAAACAAACTTTTCCTTGCAGACCAGGGTTATTGTTTGCGATGGTTCAACTTCAACTGATTTAGAAAAAGCAAAAATTAGCTATTTAACCTTCTAGAGTAATCTGTATTTGGTGAAGCTACAAAGAATAGGTGGGAATATCCTGTAAGATTTGACTTCCTCTAATGCAAGAACAAATTATTCCAAGGCAACAATATTGTTTAAGGAGACCAAATTCCTTTCTTGTTTCAGTGTCATTTTGTACTTGTTATTTTGTCTATTTTTTTTCTTCCTAAATGTAAATGCCACCCCAACTCACATACCTAGTGGACTGATTACAAATGTTTTCTCTCTTTTCTCTCCAGCAGGTCTTATTTCCTGCAATAAATATTTTAAACAGACTAACTCTTGTTGCTTCTTTTCTTCTTTGATGAAAAACTTAATCGGAATTACAGCATCGCAACTGAGAATTTTCACACAGGTTGACATTAAGGGTTTACTATCTGGAAAGTATGTGCAAATTTAAGATACTTACTGCTTGTTATACAAGAACATTCCATAATTCACATTGGTTATCATAATATATTCTTTTTTTCATGGTGCACCTAGGGTCCCTAGGTGATTTGTCCTTGATTAGATTTGCCCAGTTTGAGCAAGGGGTTGCTGAATTGTGTGATTTCAGATTGTGTAAATAAATATAATTATAAATATTTTCCCATACTATCCAAGAGAATGTTGTCTTAAAAGATGGGAGGATAATTAAAATTCAGGATGGGTGTGAAAGGAAGCATCATTTCCCTTTCATTGGCAGTCTTCACTTTGAATCAGAGGTAACAGTCCTCATGAATAGAATTCATACATTAGCAAAAATATCACAATAGCAATATTACTTAGATTTATATACCGCTTCAGTGCTTTACAGCCCCCTCTAAGCAGTTTACAGGGTCAGCATATTGCCCCCAACAAATTACTATAGTAATTTCAGGCCCTAAGAAGTTTAAAATAAGTGTGTTTCACCTTATAGTTATTATGAATAGCAGCCTTTTTATATACTGTAATTCCAATAGAAACATACTTGCTAGAGATGAGAGCCTCTGGTTTAAAAAAAAAATTGCAAAAGCTATACAACAACTGAAAAATAGCAAAAGGGAGCTAAATGGCATCTGACTGTCTCAGAAAAAAATCCTTTAAGGCTATGCTCATTCCATTTGAAGTAGCTATGTAAAACATCAATTGTATTCATCCCATTTAAGTAGCTCTGCTGGGATGGGGCACCAGGAGGTGAATTTTTGAACATGACTTCAGATGTGAAATGGATGTTGCCTCTCTAAATTGTATGAAGGGTGGAATATATCTCTGACCTTAGATCTGTAGTTCCCAAACCCTGTAGCATGGCACTACAGCAAACTCGCAGGGGAGCATAAGATACTTAATAAATGGAACTGTTAGGGAGCTTGCTACAGCATCCAGAGCACTGTGAACCAGGAAAGTTTGGGGATATCTGAAAGTTCATCCAAGTCATAGAACCTATGCTGGGATTGCCAAGCAGATTCCAATTTTGCACACAAGGGCTGAAATGTGAACTCATTTTTGCAATAGTAAGCAAGCAGCATCCTAGGCAAAGAACACGGCTGAATTTATTTCTTAAGAAAGAACTACAAAAGGTAGAAAACAGCTGTTGCACTCTAGACTACACACACATACATTATCTGACCACAGGCACTGCCCATCTCATGGACCCAGGACACCTACACAGCTCTTCAGACTCCACTTGAAGTCTATAGAACAGCTAAAGCTGCTGCTGTTGCCGCCGCACAAAAGATTGACACAAAATATATATTTTATACAATATGTAGATTTTGCAATAAACATCTATATCACAGGTTTAAAACACTGGAAAAATTGAACAAATAAGGCCATGATGGTTGAAAAACCCAAAAATATCAAGTAATTTATCTTCACCAATCTCACAATATTTAGGTGGTTTATAGAACAAGAATTAGTTATTACATAGAAAAGCACAGATATTTTTGTTTAAAACTAGAATATTTAATATTCAGTTACAAACCAGAAAAGTGATTACTTTCATTAGAGTAGCAAGTAATCAGATCTGTTTGCTTAGTTACTAGCACAGAGAAGGAACGGGACTGGTTTGTGTGGGTTATTAAATAGACTCGGCAAGTATTTCTGACTTGGCTTTGCTAGCAACTGTTCCTAGCTGCTCTGCAGCCAATTTGCTTAGTAAATGGAGATAATCCTCGTTCAGAGGGAAAGGATTTTGTTGTGTAAGGCAGCAACTGAATACAAAGGTAAGCTTATTCATGTTGTTGGTCTTGTGTGAGTGGTGGATCCAGCATTATGCAGTTTATAGAGAGAGGGAATAGCTAGCTCACAGAAGCAAGATTTTTGCAAACAACTAGATCCATTTTCTTTACCAGAATTGGGACTGTCATAAAGCTAAATGTCAATCTGCATACATTTCAGAGAGCAAGGATTGGGGAAATGTTGGAACAGGGGAATTTCTCAAAACCTGATTAGTGCTTGTCCTTGTAGATATTGTTGGTTATACTGTTGGAGCACAAAACATACTATTTCACTGATGGATATACTCATACATCCAACAAACCAAGGTATGCACACGTCCAGAACAACAGAGTTGAAATTTCAGGTTTGCCACAAGAAATGTACTGTAGAAACCATGGATACTACTCATTGCTTTGCTACAAATTGATTATAAAAATGATAGTTCAGCCAGATAGGGGAATTAAGGTGCTTCTCGGATAGACTGGGTTCTTATGTTAGGGGGTATTTATTGGCTCTGGCACCTCTAGTAAAGGCAGGGAAGGGAGAATTTTTCTATCTCACTTCCATCTTGCAAATATTATCTAGGCTGTAATTCAAAACTAAGAGGTACTTTTGTGCAAAAAAAAAAAAAAAAAAAAATCCTTGAAGGCAGCATTTTGCTTCTGGAGCAAAGCAAAAAGGTCCAGACTTGTGTTTTCCCTCTATTCCCTTTCAAGATTGTGCCACTTTATGGGCTACTATGGGCTACTATGTTAAAGCCAGTTTTGCGCTAGAAATAGCTTTGTTAGACACATATCTAAGAGGGACTACAAGGAATAAGTTTATGTTCAGTGCCTGAAACACATTTGACTTGCTGTAGCAAAAGAAGTTGGACAGAAAAGAACTTCATGAATAGAATCCAAAAGTATCTCATCCTGGCGTTCTAATGTCATGTGCAGCTAAGGAAGCAGCATTTGTTTCATTGGAGCTTATCCTGGATTGGAAGCAGTTAGAGCAGCTACCTACCTATTTAACTGAAGATGGAAATAAAGACACTTAAAAAAGGGGTTTCTTTCATTATGACTTCCACTGTGAAGAGGTGTCCTAAGGAGGAATAGCAATTAGAGGCCTTTTGCATGCAGCACATACTCTTCATAGAGAATT
This sequence comes from Crotalus tigris, assembly GCF_016545835.1. Classification (NCBI taxonomy): domain Eukaryota; kingdom Metazoa; phylum Chordata; class Lepidosauria; order Squamata; family Viperidae; genus Crotalus; species Crotalus tigris. The sequence continues at coordinate 341,749 of NW_024100574.1, read as the reverse complement.
TAGATTAACTCAGGCTAATTTCTGGTTTATCAGACTTGAGTGCTTTACATAGAAGCTTGGCCTAACACATGTAGCATGTAGACATGGGCTAAAACCTAAGAAGATACTGTTTTTACCCACTTACTCCTGCCCATCAGTATCATTTAAAAGCCTACAGATTTTTCTTTTGACAGTCATAGCTAAAAGACTTCTGCAAGGGAATATTACAGTATTATCATTAATTTGGATTCAAGGATCAGTGGCTATTAGTGCTTAAATACGTTCTCTAGAAAGCACACAATCACCAAATTATTTTCATAGAGATGCATATACTTAATTTATGAAATTGTTAAGATTTAGTGCAAAAGTGAAGAATGGCACTGTAGTAATTTTGCCCAGCTGCAAATGGAACCCAAGTCTTCATGCTTAATTCTAAATAGCTGTAAAGTCAAAACAGTTTCGGGTGGTAAACTATGAATCCAGTTGACTTATAATGACCATTTGCGTTATCCCCTCACAAATCGGAAGGTAATCTGCATTGCTGATCCTTGCTTATAGTTTTGTATTTATACCCCAATTATTTTCTGATCTATTTGGCTTCCTATTTCTCAGCAGGTTGGCAATGATTTTGCGTATCATTTCAACCAGTGTAGTTTCTGTTGCATTCTCTGTTCTAATTATTCTGCAATAAGGTAATGGGTTAATAGAAGTTTAGGTTGAGTTGAGTAAGCACCCTGTTCCATAGTTTTGTAGATTCAGCAGTTCCTATACCCACTTACTAGCTTATTCCTGTGTAGCAGGCAATCTTTGGACTACAAGCACTTGAAAAAGAATCACCCTTCCAATCACCAGCACTGTAATGGCCTTAAGAAGGCAATAGTGGATTGAATGTTTCTAAACACTGTTGCTTGGTTAATAGAAGGGCAGCCCCAGCATCTGCCAAGGCTAAGTGTATTTTTAGTGCCACTATCTTTACAAAGTAAGGCTTGAAAAATAAAAGGTATTAGCAAAACTGGTTGAGTTAGTTACGTTTGATGTGCTAGCAGAGTTCAAAAATGGCTTACTTAGGCTGGCTTCATGCTAATAGCATGGGATTTCCTGACATGTCTCAGGAAGAATCTGGCTAAAAGTTGCAAGTGTATCACAATAATCAGGAGAACACCAAAAGTCTGAAAGCTGCATACAAAAACTGTATTCAGGGATGATAATAACGCATATGAATGGAACGCAACTCCTGCTTGCCACCTTGCTTCCCCAAAGTAGGGAAAAGTAGAAGCAGAAAGATCTTGCAGCAGAACTTCAAGTGTACATTAAGCATCTATAAATTTAGAAATATTTAATATGAGGCTGATTTTTTTTAACGTAACAGTGGGCTTGGGATGAATTGTCCAAGAGAAATTAGCACTGGACAATCTAAGCAGCTGAAGAATTAGAATGAGCTCTATTAGAAAATCTAGAGTGGCAGACACAATTTCAAGACATATCAATTGAAACCATGATGCTGAAATCTTTTTTCCTCTTAAAACAAAATGTAACTGTAGCTAGAATCTTGCTGGATCAGAAAGATAGATATAGCAGATGGCACTTGTCCTAGTAATGATCATTACGTATACATCTATGGCAAACCAAACTTGGATACAATTACAGCTGCACAGAGTGCACGCTGCCCTATTCCAAATAACATTGCACCATTGAATAGCTGAAAGCCCAGTTGCATATACTGCACTGAGAATATCTTCTTATAAATTCAGCCACTGCCACAGAAAGCTTCAAGAAGTCAATGCTGATTATTACACAGAAACTTTCACTCAAGCTGGAATAATTCTTGCAAATTCCTGCCCTATACCCAAGCATTGACCATCACTCTCCAAGCTTCCGGAAATCCAAACTCTTGTGTCCAGCAGCCTTGAGTAGTATAAGACAGATGCTCAGCATCAAGGAACAGGCAGACACAAGGAGTTTCCCACAATATAATGACATTCAACCTGATCCAACTAGTGGACGGAATGACTCACCTCACCAAGAGTCAGTTTCAATGGCTCAACTAACTCAGGTGTGCCAGAGACTCTGTATATCATACTTCTGCCAAGAGGCAGAAAAGCCTAGGCCCTTGGCCAATTTTATAATTCAAAAGCATGGTTTTATGCATTCCCAGCAGCATAATCTGGGACCATGCTTGGTCAAGCACATAAATTCCCTTCAAAAATCAGCCAAGGGTGAAGGGGTCATGGTTTAAGCCAGTTTCAGACTACCGATGGTAATCAAGGAGGCAGTCAAAAAAAGAAACTAACCCAATCAGTGAAACCATGATCAGCCCACTAACCAAGCACTCCTCCCCCACAGTGCTACCAGGTATTAGGCAGGCTTTTAGGGGGAGTGTTGCTGGGATCTTACTTGGTTTATATTGGGTAAAGGTAGGCCAGGGAAGGGGATGAAATGAAAGCGCATTGCATACCACTCGGAGACAGGGAACAGCACATCTTTATCGCAGGGCAGCACAACGCAGTGCAAGATGCACCCTGACTTCCTGCTGGACACTTAGTAGTCAGTCCCTCCTTTATTTCTCTTTAACTGGAGGGCAGTGCTTGCACAAAGATGCCCCGTGAATCTGTCCGTGCCAGTTTTGAGGGTGGCTCCATAGGCTCAGCTGTTAGGCTGCTGGATTCATTGGAGCTAAGAGACAATTCTTGTGGCATCTCCTCATCGCTTTCCTCCTCTTCTTCCTCTTCTTCATCTAATTCAAAAGAAAATGCAGTTACATCAATTGGAGGCACAAAGCCAAGTTAGGCCCTGAGCTTTATTTTCTTAGAGGTTGTCCAATCACCTCAAAACTCTAAGTATTCCTTCAGTGGCTCATTCCTGTCGAGGGACATCCCTGAATACCAGGGGTAAAATTAGCCATTCCATGCTCACTACATTTTGGAATCAGAAGGCAAGAAGTACTAAGACTTTTGTCTAAATTAAGGGCCAGTCAACATTTTGACTTGCTGACTACTCAACAATCTCTTTGCCACAGAATGGGCTAAGAGAGTAAACTCCTGTATTGTACTAGACTCTGTTTTATTTTGGATTTTTTTGTTCCTGCTTCCCTCTCTTGCATTATAGTACAATAATAATATAGCATTTAATATTTACAAAACTTTTATGCAAAATTATTACTTTTGCAAATTAATCAAAGCACAGTAAATCACAAAAATGCATTTTCACTAATACAATATCTTTAATAAAAACAATTTACACTAATGTGTCTAGATTTCATACTAATAATTCATAAAAATATAAACAGTGAAGTATGAATGGATATTAATTTTAACATTTATTTTCTAGTTTTCATTAAAGGATTTGTTACTTTAGCTTAAGATTCTTCTGCCTATCATCTCTGATTTTTTCATAATTATGCTACTTTAACAAACATTTATGCTACTTTAAAAAACAATAATTTCTATATTATCATAATCAATATGTTAGTCAATACCTCAAAAGTCTTCTTCCTACTAGTACACATTCAATGTTACATAGTACATATCATGTTCCTTTCTCTCTAACTTGCTTTTCTAGCCATTGATAAAAATTATCCCATGTTCTAAAGTATACTGAGTCTTCTTTCTCTTTTATCTTTAATGTCAATCTGTCCATTTCTCACAATCTAAAACTTTCTTAATTAGTTCTTCTTCCACTGGTAAATTTTCATTTTTCCAATATTGGGCAAATACGATTCTTACTGCAGTTAATACATGCAGAATTAAGTATACAGAATCTTTCTCATAGTTTCCTCCTATTATGCCTAACAGAAATAGTTCTGGCTTAAACTCTATATGTTTTTTAGTCATTTTCTCAAACCAAATATGTACAGTATTTTTGACCAAAGTCTTTTAGCTTTAGTGCATGACCACCAGATAGCATAATAAATACCTGGGTTTTGTTTACATTTCCAACACTTGTTTGATGTATTTTTAAGCATTTTCGCTAATCTCACTGGTGTTAAATGCCATCTGTAAAACATTTTATATAAGTTTTCTTTATAAGCCACCACTTTCATTAATTTAGTGTTTCTTTCCCATAAACTTTGCCAGTTTTCTAATTCTATATTATGTCCAATGTTCTTTGCCCATGTTATCATTGTTTCTTTTACTTGTTCCTCTTCCATCTTTAAGCTTAACTAATATTTGTAGAGTTTCTTAATCAATTTTTCATCTGTTTTTAACAGTATCTGGTCAAATTCTGTCTGTTTTTTTATAAAATCCTGTTGTTTTAGCATCTTTTTCATTTCTTGTTTGAATTTGCAGGTATGGCCACCATGATAAATCAATACCTTGTTCTTGTAAATCTTGTCTATCTTTCAGTTTCCCTTCATTGTCCAAAATATTTTTATAGGTCACAACTTTCTCGTAGTTAATTAAATTTGGGTAAGCGAATGCTTCCATTGTTGAAAGCCATCCAGGTATTTTAATATAGATTTTCGCTTTTATTTTCTCCCATTCTAAAAGAAGTGCATTTCTTATAAAGTGGTTTTGAAAGTATTTATGTATTTTATTCTTCCCAGACCACAGAAAGGCATGCCATCCAAGTTGTAGATCATGCCCCTCTAGGTATAACAATCTTTTATCTCTAAGCATTATCCACTCTTTTAGCCATGTTAGTATAGTTGCTTGGTAGTATAGCGTCCAATCCAGCAGTCCAAATCCTCCACTTTCTTTTGCTTCTTGTAACATTTTCAGTCTAATTCTGGCTTTTTTTCCTTGCCAGATAAATTTCAGTATTGTTGTATTTAGTTCATCAAAAAGGTTTTTCACAGTCTTAAAGGTATCGTTTGAAATAAAAAGAGTAATTTTGGTAAGATATTTGTTTTCATTGTTGCTATTCTCCCCAGCATTGAGAGTTGTAAATTTTTCCACTTTTCCAGATCCAATTTTATTTCTTTTAACAATCTTACATAGTTGTCTTCTTTTATTTTTGCACATCTTGCTGTTAAATAAATTCCCAAGTATTTAACTTTTTTGACTATTTGAAGGTTTGTTTTTGATAAATTGTTTTAATTACGTTTATAAAGTTTTCCGAAGTCCATTTCCTCTAATTGCTGGAACATAAATTGCCAGTTTACCTTGTTGAACGCTTTCTGTGCATCTAGAAATATTAGAGCCATCTGGATGAATTTCATAGTACTCTAAAACATCTAGGATCATTAAGTTATTTTTTATTTGTCTTTTAGGTAGAAAGCCATTTTGGTCTGTATGTATAAATTCGGTCAGAAATTTCTTTAGCCTTTCTCCTATTATTGAGGCGAAAATTTTATAATCTACATTTAATAACAATTTTGGTCTGTAATTTTTTATTTGTGTCAAATCAGAATCTTCTTTGGGTATTATTAAAGTGATGTTATCTTCAGTCCATGTATTTGGTATTTTAACCTCCAAAAATATTTCATTATACACTTCTTTCAATATTGGGCTTAGTATATCTTGTAATGATTTGTAGAGCTCTGCAGGTAATCCATCTGGGCCCGGGGTCTTGTCATTTTTTTTGCCTTTTTATCATTGATATTCTTCCATTTAATATGTTTTGAATATTCTCTGGAATTTTTGGTAAGTCTGCTTTTTTTAGGTACTGCTGTGTTTTTTTCTTTGAAATTTTCTGTGTTGTAAAGTATCTCGTAAAAGTCTTTAATAATTTTTTTAATTGTGTCATTTTGAAACTGTAATTCACCTTTTGGATCTTGCAACTTATTTATCAGTTTTTTCGCTTTTTCTTTTTTCAGTCTCTATGCTAACCATCTCCCTGGCTTATTAGCATTTTCAAAAAAGTTCTGTTTGGCCCTTTTAATCTGTTGAGCCATTTTTTCCGCCTCTTCTAGGTTTAGTTTATGTTTTATTAGCTCCACTTGCTTTTTAAGTATTTTCTTTTGTGGGTTTATTTGTAGTTCTAATTCTAATTTTCTAAATTCTTCCTTCAACTTTAACTGTTGTTGTTTTCTTTATTCTTTTTAGCAGTGTAGCCCTCTGAAATATACTTTAGCTGTGTCCCACACATTTTGAAGCTACGTCTCTTCTTTCTTATTTATTTTGGAAAAAAAAGTTCATTTCCTTTGTCCCTAGTTGTATACATTCTTTTTCTTTCAATATGGATTTGTTCAAGGACCATCTTAACTTTTTCTTGGTTCCTCTCCAAGTCAACTTTATTGGATTATGATCTCCCAAATATTAGTTTTTATCTCTATTTCTTGTATCATCATGCTAAGTTCCGAGGATGTCCATATCGTATCAATTCTAGACCATGATTTATGTCTATTTGAATAAAATATATATTGCAGGTTTTTTTGGATTTTTTAGGTGGCAAAGTATTTTGATATCAAAATTAAAACTTGTAATGCCACTGCTGTTTTATTATAAGCTACCATTTATTATTCTGAGTATCCTAGACTAAATCTGAATCTCTGGCTATAACAATCATATATAGTTTGTTGAATGTGCTCAATAACAATCCCTTTCCCTCCAAAACTGAATTCAAATAGATTTTTAATAAAAACAAAACTGAAAACATGTCATTTAAAGTCTTCTTAAAAGAGTGGTCTTTGCCATACAATGGGTATGCATGTGAAACAGAACCAAGCTGTCAGAATCCAATTATATTTCATCTTTAAATTATCAAATATAGAAACTCCCAATTCTGCCTTCTCTGGATTCTGCCATAAGAGGGAGAGAAGGGGGAGAGCAAAGGGGCTTTATGGCCCTCACTTCCTTCTTTACACTTCAAAGAGCTGAATGTGTGTTTATTGTAACCTCTAAGCGTTAACATATCAAAGAAGGGTAATTGCCTTTCATGTAGTATCTGAAGTCTCCATCCAGACGGAAGAAAGAAGAAAGGAGGTGGAATTGTGATACTTGAAACTATCACTGGAAGGGGGGTTGATTGGGTGGGACTACTGGGGAACCCCTTAAAACCTTGAATGGGAGAGCTTGGACCCCAAGTCCTGTCTAGCATGCCTGCAACCATTTTCTCTTAATAAAGGATTCCTGTTGGAAGAACTATTCCAAGAGTTCTGTCTTCTTAAGATGCAAAGTGGGGTGGGTCCTTACATTAGACAGGACTTGCAAAATTAATCCACCTGGAAGGTAGACCCTTGCCGGGGGATTTTGCAAAAATTTACCATGTCAGACAACGAAGCAAGAGAGGGAGAAAACTCCCTGGAAAGAGAGCCGCTGACCCAGTTGGAACCTTGCCAGATGTTGGGATCCGAGAGGCCAGATTTCTCAGAAGAAGAAGTGGTGGAGACACAGGACCACAAGCCTCGCTGGTCGATGGGCGTTGGAAAGAAAAGCGAGTGGGGAAAGGAATCAAGAAAAGTGACCCTGAGACGGGGACCAAGCAACCAGAATGGAAGCAGGAGATGGAGAAATCCCTGCACGCAAGTGAAGAGGGAGGAAGCTGTATGCCGTACTCAGACTGGATCCTAGAGAGAGCTATTGACCTGATGAAGAGAACTCTCAGCTCCCTAGGAGAGGAGATTCCTGAGCCCTACGCCCGCCCCAGTTCCTGGAGCCACAAAGGGAGAGACACCGAGGGGGACGTGGAACCTGCAACCCCAGGGACATTTACTGATCCAGGAGCTCCCACCCCCTACCGGACCACAGATGGAAATCTGGACGGAAGACACTACCACCCACAATGGAGGCACCGATCCATTCCAAGACGTCCACCGTTGGAGGTGAAATTCAAAGGGGAGCCAACACGCTTGGGGTTTTTCCTAACCCAAGTCCTCAGCTACATGGAGGAATATGGGCAGGACATCCCCAGCGACAAAGCCCGCATCCGGATCGTGCAATCTGCCCTGGATGGACCAGCTGCAGATTGGGTGGTGAACCTGCATGACTCCAATGCCCCAGAACTCAGTAACTTCAACCGTTTCATGTCCTCGTTGAGAAGACGATTTGAAGACCCCCTGGCTGATCGCAAAGCCCGTGAAAGAATAACAACGATGAGGCAGGGCAAACGCCCAGTGGCTGAGTATACACAAGAATTCCGAGCCATTGCCAGCAAACTGAATTGGCCAGAAGACATCCTCCTTGGCCGTTTCAAAGACGGACTAAACTATGATCTATATGATGCTTGCCTGCCCCGAGGAGACCCACATCGACTTGAGGAATGGTACGTCTTGGCAGAGGAAGCAGAGATCGACATATTGAAGAGGCATCGCCGAGGAAAACAATGGAGCCGCCCCCCGCCTGAGCTGACACACCAACCGGTGAAATCATCGGATACAGCCAAGAAGCAGATGGGGTGTTTCAAGTGCGGAAGAGAAGGGCATCGAGCTGTAGAATGCCGCTCAAAGGCCCCCCAGCACAACCCAGACAGATCCCCAATCAACAAACCCAGAGGGTATTCAGCTAAGCCAAAAGAAACAGCCATGAAAATGATGGAAATTGCAGAAAACCCCACCTCTGCTCACCAAGGGGAAAGAACTCCAGCCTACACCACAGGGACGGTGGATGCCTCAGATGACAGCTCGGAAGGCGAACCCCTGGTAAGTGGACGCATCACACCCATCTTCAAAACAGTGACTATATTAATCCCCCCCATGCCCGAAGCTGTGAAGGTGAAAGCCTTAATAGACTCTGGCTGCACCCGCTGCCTCATTAGCCCAACACTAGTGGGGAATCTGGGCATCCCATCCAGGAGACTGGAACAACCAATCTCATTTGGCCAGCTAGATGGATCCATAGCAGGGGGGGTGCCAGCTACCCTAGCCACTCTGCCAATACACCTCTCCCTGGGCAACCATGAAGAGGACTTAACGTTTGTGGTGACCCCAGGTATGGAATGCCCAATGATTCTAGGGATGGAATGGTTGAAAAAATGGAACCCCTGGGTAAATTGGAGGACGACAGAAATCAAATTCCCGAAGGGGGACCCTATGGACTTAAAACCCCAAGGGAGGCTACCAGAATCAAGAATAGAAAAAGCATCCATAGGAGAGGAAAAAAGATTAACAGAAATACCAGAGGAATATAGGGACCTTGCTGAAGTCTTCAGTGAGGAGAGGGCGAATGAGCTTCCCCCCCACCGACCCACAGACTGTACCATTGAATTCAAGCCTGGGGCAAAACTCCCGAAGCCCAGATTATACTCCATGAGCCCAAAGGAGAAGGAGGAAATGGAAAGATTTATAAAAAAAAACCTGGAGAGAGGGTTCATTGAGCCAGCCAAGCCTAAAGTGGCTGCCCCGGTCCTTTTTAGAGAGAAGAAGGATGGCTCTTTACGTTTATGCGTGGATTATAGGGCCCTGAATACAATCAGTGAAAGCAACCTATACCCGCTGCCCCTCATGAAAGACATGCTGTCACACCTATCGAAAGGGAAAATTTTTTCTAAACTAGACTTAAGGGAAGCTTACTATCGAGTGAGAATCAAGGAAGGGGACGAATGGAAGACTGCATTTAACTGCCCCATGGGGTGCTATCAATTCAAAGTCTTGCCATTTGGATTACAAGGGGGCCCTGCAGTCTTTATGCAACTAATCAATGACGTTCTAAGGGAGCACCTGTTTAAGGGGGTCCTTGTTTACTTGGACGACATTCTTATCTTTACCGAAACAAAAGAAGAACACGTCAAACTTGTCAGAGCGGTTTTAAAGAAGCTGCGAGCCGCTCACCTATATGCCAAACTCTCAAAATGCGAATTCCACCAGGAAAGGATAGACTACCTAGGCTATCGCATATCCCCACAGGGCATTGAAATGGACCCAGAGAAGGTCAAAGCAGTATTAAATGGGCACCACCCCGCACAAGAAAGCAACTACAAAGTTTCCTGGGCTTTGCAAATTTTTACCGCCAATTCATCCCCTCATTTGCACAGATAGCCTTGCCCCTCACTAACTTACTAAAAACGAAGGGAACATCCTCAGTAAAACCTAGCCAGCCACTAACATGGACAATGGAGTGCCAAGCAGCGTTTGAGAGACTAAAGAGACTTTTTTCTGCCGAACCAGTACTAAGGCACCCAGACATGGACAAGCCCTTCATAATACAGGCAGATGCAAGTGATGTGGCAGTGGGGGCTGTGCTATTACAAGAAAATGATGATGCAGTATTGCAACCCTGTGCATATACATCCAAGAAACTCACGGAAACAGAACAGCGCTGGCCCGTATGGGAGAAGGAGGCTTATGGGATACGTTGGGCATTACTCACATGGCGACAGTTCCTGGAAGGCAACAAAATCCCCTTCCAGGTGTGGACTGATCACAAAAATTTAGAAGCCCTGAAAACTTCCAGGAAACTCAATCCCAAACAAGCCCGCTGGTCCCAGCATTTTCACCAATTCCAATTTAAGCTCAAACATTTACCAGGAAGAAAGAACTTCCTGGCAGATGCACTATCTCGCATGCCCCAATATAACAGCGCACGAACCACAGACTCTAGACCAATAATGGCAGAGTCACAACTGGCAGCACCAGTAACCACAAGAACCCAAGCCAAATTAAAACCACAACTGGACAGCCAAACTGGAATTGAATTCAGAAAAAGTTTGGAAACAGATGATTGGTTCCAGAAAAACAAAAATGTGTGCACAATGAAAGACGGGTTGCCTTGGATAGGGGAAAAGTTATATATACCAACAACTCAAAGAGTAACTTTCATGCACCTTTGCCATGACACAAAATCAGCAGGGCATTTTGGATTTGTAAAAACTTTACATTTAATTAAACGGCAATTTTGGTGGCCATCCATGAAAAAGGACATTGAAAGTTATATAGCCAGTTGTCCAAAATGTGCCACGGCAAAGAGGTTGCAAGGGAAAGTGCCAGGACTATTGCAAACAGTGGCAAGTCCCTCAGCCCCCTGGAGAGAAATAGCCATGGATTTTATAGTGGAATTGCCAGAAAGCAATGGGAATACTGTGGTCTGGACGGTCACGGACTTGTTTTCCAAACAGGTGCACTTTATCCCTTGCCAAAAGATTCCCACTGCAAAAGCCTTAGCAAAACTTTTCATCCAACACATTTACAGATTGCATGGGGCACCCCAACGCATCATCTCTGACAGGGGGGTGCAATTTACGTCTGCATTTTGGAAGGAATTTTTATCCCTCTTAGGAACCACTCAGGGACTGACATCTAGCCACCACCCTCAAGGAAATGGGGGGGCTGAAAAAATGAACTCAGTACTTAAGCAATATTTAAGATGTTTTCTTAGTTTCCAGCAGACCGAGTGGGCGGACTTACTCCCCTTTGCAGAAGTTGCCTACAATAATGCAGTCCACTCCAGCACAGGTTACACTCCTTTTCAAATAGCCACCGGTCAAAGTTTCAACCCCATGCCAGAATTAACCCCAAACGAACCAACGATCCCCTCGCTGAAAGAATGGATGGAAAAATTACAAAACACCTGGCCAATAGTCAGAAAAGCACTAGATGAAGCTAGGCAGGCTTACAAAACACAAGCCGATAAAAAAAGGGTTGAGCCTACACCATTCATTATAGGAGAGATGGTGTACTTATCTACAAAATACCTAAAGTCCCTACAGCCCTGTAAAAAACTTGGACCAAAATACATAGGACCTTTTCCAATTAAAAGAATCATAAATCCAGTAACAGTAGAATTAGAGTTACCCAAAAATCTCAGGCAAATACACCCAATTTTTCATTGCAGCTTGCTGAAAAGAGAGCATCAGTCACCTCTACGGCCAAAAATCCCCCCCCACCACCTCCAATCATGGTGGAGGGTGAACAACACTTCGAAATAAAGGAAGTCCTTGACTCTAGGAGATATCATGGAGCAACTCAGTACCTAGTTGCCTGGAAACACCTCCCTCCCTCACAAAATGAGTGGGTCCATAAACGTCATGTCAGAGCCCCGAAGCTATTGAAGAAGTTTCACACAGAGTATCCTAACAAGCCTAACTAAATTTTTACTTGCGTTTTCTTTCAGGTGGATCTCTCTTATTGTTAAGAGGGGCCGGATGTCAGAATCCAATTATATTTCATCTTTAAATTATCAAATATAGAAACTCCCAATTCTGCCTTCTCTGGATTCTGCCATAAGAGGGAGAGAAGGGGGAGAGCAAAGGGGCTTTATGGCCCTCACTTCCTTCTTTACACTTCAAAGAGCTGAATGTGTGTTTATTGTAACCTCTAAGCGTTAACATATCAAAGAAGGGTAATTGCCTTTCATGTAGTATCTGAAGTCTCCATCCAGACGGAAGAAAGAAGAAAGGAGGTGGAATTGTGATACTTGAAACTATCACTGGAAGGGGGGTTGATTGGGTGGGACTACTGGGGAACCCCTTAAAACCTTGAATGGGAGAGCTTGGACCCCAAGTCCTGTCTAGCATGCCTGCAACCATTTTCTCTTAATAAAGGATTCCTGTTGGAAGAACTATTCCAAGAGTTCTGTCTTCTTAAGATGCAAAGTGGGGTGGGTCCTTACATTCCAAGCATAGTATAGCTTATTCTTAGAGGCCTCTTGAGAAACAAAAAAGGCTGTATTTCCTAGCTCCACCCAAAATGAATAAAGGCCTCCAAGAGAGATGGTCTTACCCCTTACAGTCTTGGAGGAAGTAAGTAGGTTTGCATGGAAGGAGGCATTTCCCCAACAGCTTTGGAGCACATAGCCTGTGCATATTACAGGGACCCAGAACTAAAAAATGGAATGTATTCTGTTTATTCTATTGTTCCTGCTTCACCACCATTCCTTAAAAAGACCGAATGGTAACATCACTTGGGTATTACGAGCTTGAAGAAGTAAGCCTCAGAGGTGCTCTTGCTCTATGAATTTTGTTGCTGTTTGATGCTCCTCATTTTATACTTCTTTAATGCTTAGACAACATTCCCAGTCACACACAGCTAGGCTTTTCCCCTGTTCTCCAGAAAAACAGAAACAAGGATAATTTGTGGAAGAATGGCAATATAAATCCAACTTCCAGAAGTTCAGGGGCAATTTTACATTACAGGTAATCCTTGACTTACAATTATTCATTGAGTGACCATTTGAAATTACAAAGGATCTGACCAGTTTTCAGACTTACAACTGTTACAGCATCCCCAGGATGACTTGATCAAATTTAAGCACTTGGTAACTGCCATGTCTTTATGACTCTATGACTCTGTGTAAACTTAGGCTCTAAGTAAACAGACCATTGCCAGAGGGTCACGTTTGTTTTCAAGGCAAATGACCAGGAGAAAGATTAACTGAAGCAGAAATCTTTGGGAATTATTTCTAAAGAAATAGGAAACCATATTTTAAGCCCTGGATGATGAGAATTTATATTATCCTTTTTTAAAAAATGGTACATAATTGTTTTGCTTTTATTCACTAGACTGAGTAACAGGGATTAGCGCTCAGGAGAACCAACGAATCTTTCACTCCAGAAGGGGAGGGGGGATTGCAAATCCCCCAATTGTTTTATTTTTATGCAAACATATGACACACACAGAAATAAAAATTGCTTACTGTTTCTCAAAACTTTGATGCCCTTACTGAAGATAGTTAACATCTCACTAGTTCCTATATGGGATAGCCAACACTTGGCAAGATGTTTATGAGATTTATTTATCCCCCAAATCCTAGTAGACAGTAGGCAGCTTACAGAATTTAAATATAAAATGGTACAAAGTCAGTGTCAAAATCAATTAAATTATTACATCCTTGATCTAATTTCCAATCTAGAGATTTATAATTCATTCCAAGGGCTTTCTGGTAGAGCCATGATTTCACCTGCTTCCCAAAAAACCATGAGGACTGGGGCCATCAGTGGACAAGATACTACAGAGAGCATTGCAGGGCCTGGGGCCCGTGCTTTCAGCAGTCTCAGCCAGCTGCACTGCCCCTAGGCCTTGACTTCTGCCCCAGTGTTGCCGCTGCTACTGAGAAAGGTCACCCCAAGCAGGAACCATGTCCAGGAGATCCTTCAGATTGCAAGCCTACTTTTTTCAGGAGATCACAACCTTATCAAGAGTCAAAGATAGCACAATCCTGGAATCAAATGCCTCTGAATCCACAGACCCTGTCTTATTTGGAGTGAATCTAAGCCTGAAGAGAAGCATTACAAATACAGCTGGATCATGGTCTCTCTCTAATTTCACTTTCTGTGCTGAGTTTAAAACCACGATATCTCCCAGATATGCAGATAACCCTTAATTTCATGCTATGAGATAGACCTGTACAAGGACAGCAGGAGGACTCCTTCAGCTTTGTAAAGCCTTTCAGGAAATGAGGTATGAGGTAAACGCAGACCCCCCAAAAAGTACGCAACACTGGAGTCTGGTATGTTTTGCATGCTACCCAAGCAGCATTCCCAAGTTTGGATGATGGCTGACATGGGTTCTAACTATCATTACATGAAACTCCATGAATACCTCTGCCATAAACTGTCTTCCTTTTTCATTCCTGGTGTCACCTTAACAACCAACTTGTACTGGAGCAGAATCTGTTTGAGCATAGCTGCAAACATTTCTAAATATGCCCCCTGTAGCTTTTTTTTTTCATACAAATGGAGTGAACAATATTGACTCCCATTTGTAAAGGAGGGAGTAATAATTCCAAACAATCTAACATTAAGTAAACAATTAAACTCTTAAAACAAGTCTTTAAAGTGCTGGGCAATACCTTTATCAGGGTCCAAAGGATTCAAGGAACTTGCCAGATTTGCAAACTTAAAAGGAAACAAAAAACATGAATAAGCAATGACGTTCTCTACAACGAGACAAGTTTGTGTAAGGGAGAGATGTAGGAACACATAGAGCTTATTTTTTAGAATATAGTCAGATGGTTTTACCTTGATAACTTGCTGTTCCTGAATGTCCAGCACAGGAAATTCCATTGGCTATAAAGCATGAGTAATTATATATGGTTTTCCATCTATAACTCTATTTTGGGTTTAGGAAAAAGCACAATGGAGACCCAGCCTGAGTTAACCTGGCATCCTATTAATCAAACCACTTGAAATACAGAACTATTACAAAAAGTACTATCAGAACAGAAAAACTGATGCTCCTGATTATATGGAGTTTTGGTCTATATCAGCTATACATCAAATTTATAAGGCATCTGAGTATATACAAAAACATCATATAATCAAAAATAGGGGAAAGTGTTGGAAACATTTCTTTCATTAGGATACCCCTGCCAAGTGGATGATAATCAGAATTTTCAGAACCCTCTTTCTGCCAGCAATTCATTCTTATGTTCAATAGCCACAAGACCTACCTCTCCCATGACTGCTATAGGAGTCACACCCTTGGCCTGAGCCACACGATGTTCTATCAGGTAGTACATATATTCATCATAGAGGAGGCGGATGAGATGAAAGGAGCCAAAACTGGCTGCACTTCGCAGGGTCAAGTCTCGAATCACCATGGAGCTAGAAAGAGAAGTAGCCCAGTGCTGCACGTATCATTGAGGTAGCACACAGTTAATTATGTCACTTACAGCTTGGGCACCAAAGAGATGTCTAACATCTGCTTCTTGCTTTCCACTTACCTGTAGAAGGACCACTTGAGGAGAAAATGTTTGGCAGCTTTGGGGAAGCTGGGGCTGCCATGGTAGGGTTTTAGGACTTGGCTGACTACACCATCCAGCCATACTGCCCACTGTTCCAGAGAGTTCTGCTGCTGCAGAGTCATTTTGAAGTCTTGTTCAAGCCGCTGCACCACACGATCCTCACACCGGCACACCCATGAGGCCTGCTCCTTTGGAGGAGCAAGGAGAAAACGTTTCAACGCAATTGCTACTTATACACAATCTTTCTCTGCGGATAAGTCAATCTGAAGTGGCTTAAAAATTTAAAACATTGTGGAAACAGAGCAGGTAAAGTAATTTGGTACTAAGAGGTCAATAATACATCATGAGCTATTATGAAATATGTTTTCTCCATTTAAAAGATGAACCATGAAAAAGAGCCGACGACTCACTAACTCTAGATTTTCTAAAATGATCTGTGGGACAGAGGATCTTTCCTCACAGAGGCCAGTCAGGCTGCCCTGTGAGGAAAAACAACTGATCCCTCTGCTCTGTAAGTCGTTTGGGCCTTTTTGAGTAGCCCCCTTCCTATTACAACTGGCCCATTACAGGAAAATTAAACATTAAGAACAGGTGCCTGAATTATCTGTTTTTCCCCTTCCTTCTGTAATCTGTTATTCAGATTATAAACCTCGCAACATGGATGGCCTGATTTTTACTCTTCTAAAAGCCACTCAGAGAAAATTCAGGCTGAAGGATGGTGGTATAAGCACTATAAAGAAATGATTGAGGAAACAACTTTGATAATGAACTTGATGAGGCAAATGCATTACCCAGCATGGCCAAACTAGGGCAAAACGATATAAATGGTTGGTTACCTGGACATTAGCAAAATCAACCCGGTTGAGATCACTTAGCATCTGATTAATTTGAGCTGTATTTTGTAAAACAGCCCGGGCAGCCTGGGCAAGATGGTTTAGAGAAGTGTAACGTCGCAGGGTCTGGGCAAAGGCACTTGCTGCAGCCACCTGAGAAAGAAAATCCAAATGACACAACTTTTTTCCTCACCATTCTGCTTGGTGAGAAGGAACTAAGGAGTTCAGAGAATAACTGCAAAGTAACCACAGTGGTAGCTGTGGCTAGGAGGACCTTTCATAGCTTTGGGTTGTGTTGCAGTTGCACCCATACCTGGATTGGGGGGGGGCTACTCATAATTACTCATGCTCTTGTGATATTCAGACTGGATCACTGCAACATGCTCTTCATGGGGCTGCCCTTGAAGAGTGTTTGGAAGCTTCAGATGATACAGAATGCGATAGTGCAGACAATTAATGTCTTTGGGGTTTGGGTGCATGTAATACCACTGCTCTGTGGCTTCCAGTGTGCTTCTGGTGTGATTCAAGATACTGGTAGTTATCTTTAAAGCCCTTCATGGTACCCATCCCACCAGTAGGAGAGGCTCTGGATGCCATCAACTAAGGAGTGTTGGCTGGTGGGATTCAGAAGGAGGAACTTTCTGCCATGACACCCCGCCTGGAACATCATTCCACCATTAGCCCCAGTCCTGCTGGCCTTAACATTTGATTCTGTGCCTGGGCCCTGGTAGTGTGACAAAGCCTGCCTTTTGGCTTTGCTGAGAGTTATTTATGAAGCTTACCTGTTATGTTTCTGTTTTATTTTATTATTATTACCTATTTTATTGTAAGTCACCCAGTTATTTATGTGAGAAGAGTGACTATATAAATCAATCAATCAATCAAATAAATAAACTCCAAAAGAAAATGGGAAGAAGAATGTGGCATACTAGCTTTAAGTATGCACAGCAACTGTTAGTGGTGTTGTCTATCACTCTCTCCTAGCACAGACCCAAAGTTCCCCAAAAAAACATAGAAGTAGGAGTAGAAGTGGGGGGGGGAGGAGGAGGAGGAGGAAAAAGAAGAAGAAAGAAGAAGAAAGAAGAAAGAAGAAGAAGTAGAAGAAGAAGAATTGCCTGCCCTACAACTTTGTGCTCTTTGGCTCACCTTCACTCGGACCATCTCTTCCGGAATATTCATCATAGCATTTGTCAACCAGCTCTCTAAACTTTTTGCGAAGTTTCGGATTGCTTGTGTCAAGGCACCTGGAGCAGAATTGGAACCAGAACAATAATTTCATTCTAACATAGGCAGTTTCAAAGTCTTTGTTATGGATCAAGAGTTGATCTAACCACTTCCCTCTCTACTAAACAAGATTTTTAACCCCACCAGTTGCAGAACCTGGGTTAAGCCCACAATGAGAGAAAGCAGAAGTGTCAGGAAAAGCCTTTCCAAGAGCTGAAGTTTCTCCACCCACCATTGGTTGCCCTCAGTTTATCGTAGCCCATGATTGGCTGAAAACATGAGCTGTGCACTATCAGCTTACTCGGAATGGGCCGAAGCACTTCTGGGATAAGGACTTCTACCAGCCCCTGGTACAGCAAGTTGTCACAGTCTTTAGTCCATTTGAGAACAGGCTCATACTTAGACAGCATCACCAAGCAGTTCTTTGGGAGACGCTTCTCTGCTTCATCATGGCTAAAACATCAAACATACATATATGCCAAATTAAAAATGAATATTCACAAAATTACAACTCATTTTCTCAGAAGCCAGCATGTCTTTCTGTAGTTCTTCACAGGAATAATCAATGAGTAGGAAAATTTGTTTCCTAGTCAACTTTCCTTTCAAACTTAATGTTTTATTTGCCCTGACAACAGTCTTTTCATAATGGAATCCACTAATATCTTTTGTTGGTTAAAGATTGCAGTTAACATTTCTGAAAAAGGAGGGCTGTAAATTGAGTGGGCCACATTGCACACATAGGGAAGAAATGACAACTTTGCAATAATACTCACATAACTATAGGGGTGGTTTCACTGGACTGGTTCAAATTATATCTCCAAAAAGTCTTCCAGAGTGTTTCTACCAGTGTGAACTGCAGGTTTACCATCACGTCGACAATAGCCTGCAGAGAAGTAGTAGTTGTATAATCCACTGCATACCTTACTTTCTTGCAGTGGAAAAGTTAAACTTAAACTTAAACCCTGAGCCCCACACCTTACCTGATTGAGTCAAGTGGCACTCCTCCCTGCTCACTGATTTTTTATTTCCCAAATAGAGTACTTTTCCAGCCTGCCACTGGCTAAGAACTTTCCCTACCAAAAGACTAGGCTTGCTCATCTTGTGGAAATCTTTCCAGCAGCAACTATCCCTTTTAAACCAAGTTTATTCAACATATTTAAGCCAAAAAAATTCCAAAATTGATTGGGAAAAAGGATCAGTTAGAATATCTAAAGCAGTGCTTTTCAACCGGTGGTACATGTACCACCTTTGGAATTTTGCCATGTGGCAGGTGGTACATGACTGCTAGCCAAGGGTAGCGGGGAAGGGGAATGAGCAGAAGCGAGCCAAGCCTGAGGGTGAGGCAGCTGCAGCTGCAGGACTGTCTGGGCTCAGCAGAAGCTGACTGGCTTCAGCTGATTGGTGGTTCCGGAAGCAGCTTGGAGCTGGAGATGAACTGAAGAAAAAGGGGAGGGGGAGGAGAGACTATAAAAGGAGGTGGTTTGGGTGGGAAAGGGAAAAAAAAGACAACAGGGAAAGAGAAGGAGGGGTCAGTAGGCAGGGAGGAAACAGAGACAGGGAAGAAGCAGCAGCTGTTGCTGGAAGAAAAGGTCCCCTGGTTCGTTTTCTCCAGCCAGGAGAATGCAATCAGTGCTGATGAAATGAAAAGGCAGCATGTCATAAAGGAGATGGGTTTATTTAATTCTGGATCAGCTGGCAGCTTGATTGCCTTACCAAAAAGACTGTTGTACAGTTTTTACAGCGTTTTGTAATTCAGAGGCTTGGTTTGTGTGCTTTGGTTATGGGAATATTTTAGTCTGTATTTTAGGCTCGCAATGAGTCCAAAGTGTTGACTTCCGTAGGTTTAATCTCTTTAAACAAATGTAATTAGTTTTACCCCCTTATCTTGAGTCTGTCTGTGGCTTTTAGAAAGTTTTCTTTGAAGGTAAACAGCTTAATTTAAGGCTAAAGCTTTTCACAGTTGCTGGAGCCTTTCAGTCTCGGCTTGCAACACTGTGACACGTGACATGCCTGAGGCAGCTTAAAGAAAAAAAAACCCCAGAGTTTATGTGTTTCTTATTTTGTGAGCCTTTCTTACTTTGCACTTGATTCCTATGTCTTTAAGGGCACAGGGAAGGGATTTGGGGGAAGGGTGCATTCTTACTACACTGTGGAAAGAGCTCAGAAGGAAGAGGAAGAAGGGCCGACCAATTAGCTCTGGGGTCTACAAACTTAGCAACTTTAAGACCTGTGGACTTCAACTCCCAGAATTCCTCAACCAGCCATGATGGCTGAAAAATTCTGGAAGTCCACAAGTCTTAAAAGTGCCGAGCTTGAAGACCCCTGAGCTAGCTTGTAGTGGTGCATATTAATAAACATGGATAAATTCATCATACATATGTCAGTGCAAAGGAAAAGTGATTCAGCAAAGGAACAACCACCGAAGAAATTAAAACTGGTACTTTTTTCTTTTTTTTCTATAGTTTGTAATATTTTATTAGATTATAGAATAAAATAGAAAAATACAAAAGCAAATAGTAGGATACAGTAAAAAGGGGGGGGAAGTGAGGGGGAGAAGGGAAAAAGAACAGACTTCCTCTGTTGCAGTAGAAGGAAGCATTAACATTGAACCTCAACTTTTTACTTTTCCATAATATTATAAACTAGCCTTTCTATAACAACAAATGAATCTACTCAGTAAAACCCCAAATCCCCTCTTTTTTTAAGTCATCATGTTTTTGAAACCTTACTAAGCACTGGTGGTATTCAAATATTGTCATGTCCCAAAAGTGGTACAATCTGTGAAAAGGTTGAAAAGCCCTGATCTAAAAGATTTTGGGTTATCCACTCCTGCTCTAGCGCCTCATTTTGCTTTCCAATATGATCCCTGACATACCTCACAATGTTCTCGATACAGCAGCTGGAAAGCCTTCACATCGTCAGCCCCAACACCCTCAGGGAGATTCTTCCCTTGTAAGTCCAACTCTGTGAAGTCAGGCAAGCTGCGAGAAGCATCTGCAAAGATGAAGGAAAAGCCAGTCCAACAAGATCAACTAAACCCTAATGAACAGCCACACTTTTCTGTCATTTGTCCAAATTGCAAGTGAAAATTTGGGTTTTATTTGCGCTTGGATCTTATTTTCTTGAAAGAGGTAGAAAACTGGAACTCTGTGGCCTACTGTTTTACCACCACAGAAATACTGCAAAGACAGCCATATAAAGGATGGTGCATTATCTCTTCTGCCTCCTACTCAGAGATCTCAATGGATCAAGTCTCATTCTTACCTAAGAACTGCTGGTACTGTTGCACTTGGGCACTGATATCAGAGAGCCCCGAGGTCTGTTGCTGCCCCACAGCTACTCCATTGGTCATACCCTCCATTTTCTGAATAGGTTTGAGCCTAAAAGACAAAGTAACTCAGAGTTAAGGCATTTCGGAGCACAGTAATAGTAAGGAAAGGGATGCAGTATGCATGATATTTGTCAACATTGCTAACATCGGATGTTTTTGCTTTGACAACACTTAGAGATGCAACCATTTTCTTCTTATGTTTTACTTTTAGAGTTAGATGATGCTGGGGGGAAGAATGTGCATGAGAATTTAGTTAGACATAACAATACTGGACCTAGTGTGTGAACCAAGGTTATTGAAATAAGAGATGATAAGAATTGGAGGGCTGGAGAACTAGAGGGAGAGCCTGCATTTCAAACTAATTGGAGAATGTGATTTATGACTGTTAATTGGAGGAGGAATTGTGCTTTGATACTATGTGCTCAGGGGATGGGAATCCAGTTTTTGGCTTCGACTGTGTTAGTGCCAATGCTATGCTTCTCAAATAAAGATTCTTTAAGGTCAACAATGCCTCGAAGTTCTTTGAAAAGTTTCATCTGTCGGATCCATGACAATATCAGGACAGATATGTAGTGGTGCCCTACCAAAACTATATCCAAAATTGGATGTAGATAGAAAGGCACTTCTTCTGAGATTGCACAAAATTTAAACAAAAAGGTAGGGGAAAGTACTAATCAGGCACTTCCAAAGACATATCATGGAGGTTACTACAAAGCCAGACAGCAGAAAAACTTAACAGTTCCAACAGAAATCTGGAAAACCACCTAATACCACTGATCTAATTGGCCATGTATTAGTTTTCTAGGGCTGTGGGCAAATTTATTAAGAATCTTCACAACCAATGAACGTATCCTCTGTCACTGAACTCCTGCACAATCTCCTACCGTTGCTTCTGAGAAAAAGGCTGTTGCCTCATGGCCAGATGTTGCTGGTCCTCCATGAGCCGCAGCAATGGGGAATTGGCTTTGATGCGCAACCCATAATAGTGGTATTTAGAATTCCCTCTGAAAGAAAAATGAAAATAGAAACCTGTATATAAATTGCTTAAACCATAACAAACCATGCACTTTGAGGAAACGTCCCTCCTGCCATATAAACTTGGTAGAATGGAAAAGACAACATGAACACATTCTAGCCCAGTTTGGGGAAGGGAAGCAGCAGGTTAGAACAATATTATGAATAGTGGAAGCTTGCAAGGTAACTTACTTAGATAGGAAGAAAAAAACCCCTCTCATTTATATGTTTATGTTGTTAGAAGAGAGAAAAACTGGAGTGAAAGACTAGGATGATCCCCTGAAAAGAATACAGAATAAAAACTAGCATTCTAAGGAGTTTGCAAGGGGTGAAGTTCAAATTAATCATCTATCTTGGATTCAAGATCTTGCACAAGTAATTTTTTTTCTGGTCTTACCAGTTTACCCCTCTGTGAAAGTGGTATATTGTGACTATTATGGAAAAATATAGGTAGCCATTCTTTGACAGTGCCTTTAACTTTTTCACAAAATTTCAAGACTGCTAAAAATTGGGGACCACTGATTCAGCAAAGTTTATCAAATGTGCTGTTATTATTCATGCCATACTGCCTAGTGAGTTCATGACTGGAATGAGATTTGAACCTGCATCTCTTCAGCCTTGGAGGCCTGAGGAAACACCAATTCTGTTTACAGAATATTTAACTAGTTACTGAATTAAACTATTTCTGGCCTAGCATCAAATACTATATTGTAAATTGATCAAATAACAGAGCGTCATATGCAAAGCTAAGGTATACAGTAATAAAGAATTCAAAATTAAACCAATTAGGTTGTACTGTATGAATGCAGCTGCTAGGTTTATCTGATTAATCATGTTTTGTGAAGCTAGCTAATATTATTCCCCATAATTACATAAAATCCATGTTTTATAGCTAATCCAGTTCCTCCCAAAACAAATACTTGTTTCAATATGTGTCCTCTTAATAGTTGTCAGTATAAAAACAGAAACACAAATTTTACACTTATGCTGGGTTTTTTCCTTATATGGAGGAAATCATGCTGGCTTACAAAACCTTATACAGCCTTCCATCTTTTTACCTGGTTCCAAGCCGGCGAGTTCGGAGCCCCATAAACACTGAGCGAATCAGCTTTCCAAAAGATGCTGCGTTGACTGGCTCCAGTTTCTGCTCCTGACAATGCAGGAGGTAATGGCAGTACAAGGTACTGCGAGGAAGGCTCACACCCTCAGCAGTCTCATAGTTATCCAACAGCCACTGGACCTACAAAGCAACAGGAGTGCAATTCACAGGTCCTTCAAGTTCGCTCCCAAGCCTTTAACATTTCCTGCTTCAACTCCCTCTACTGCCAAGCTCCCCCCTCCATTTCTCCCCTTTTGGCTGCCCTGCATTCCACCACCCTGAACTCCACCACCCTTGCCAATTCTGACTAATCCCAAATAATCTTCTTAATATTCTTTCAGTTTCAGCTGAAATGTTTATTACTTTTACTTTCATTTGCCATCACTCACTTCCAAAACAAACATTTTAGTTTCATCAAAACAACTCTGCATTTTGTCTGCCTGTATTACCCTTAACTGTTCCTTGCTCTTTTTTGACTACGTTTTAGTACATTTTTCTTTCTATCCATGTTGGTAGGTTTAGATATTTTCTTTCTACGCACATTGAAGTATTTAATCAATCTCATTTGGGAAATCAATGTGAAGAGATTTATGTATTATAATGGTTCTAAAGAGAGGCAAGCAGCAGAGAAGAGACTAAGTATTTTATATACTTTTCAATTCTATGGAGATTCAGTCATCCAGGTCATTGTTGTCCCAAAGGTGCTCCCCCCCCCCAAAAGGCAACTGGATTTTCTTGGGTTTTTTTCCCTTTGAAAGTATTTTGCTTCTCATCCAAGAAGCTTCTTCAGTTCTAACTGGTAGAGAATGGAAGGTTTTATATTTATATTCTTTAAAGTCATCTAGTCGTTAGCACTAGAGTGCTATATGAATCCTTCCATTCCCCACTAGTTAGTTAGAACTGAAGAAGCTTCTTGCATGAAAAGTGAAAAGTTTTCAAAGGAAAAAACCAAGAAAGTCCAGTTGCCTTTTGGAAAGAAAGAAAAAAGAAAAAAAAGTGCCTTTTGAGATATTTTTCAATTCTTATACAATGAAAATTAGGCAAAAACTAATTCTAACAATTAATTCATCATGTTCTCTTTGTGGCCTGAAAGAAAAATGCATGAAATCTGAGCTACAATCAGCAGGCACAAAAATTTTGCCCTTATTCTTATTGTGTTGTCTTGCCTCCACCAAGAATCCATTGGGAGATTAAAAACAGATTCAGAATCTTTGGCTGCTGTAACTTTGGTTGTTGTAAAATCAAGGGAGACCCCATGAGTTAACTCCCCCCAGACATTTCCAAATTGCAAAGTGTGATCCGCCAAGATGACCACAGAACTGTGCAGCAGAAAAACCTACCAACAGCAATAGGTACCTTCCATTACCTCCAAAGTAAAATTCAAAAAAAGTCACTGAGAATAACAGAAAAACAGAATCCTCTTTACCAGAAGAAATCTTCTGAGAAATTGCCAGAGGGTTTAAATCAACTAGAAACTGTGGTTTCAGACCATTTACTGGGGTTTTGTGGGAAAATTAACTTTGCGAAATTAAAAATTATCTTGATTTTGAGGAATTTTTTTTTTAAAAATTATGCTACCAAAATCTCAAGTTAATGAGAGATTGTAGGTAAACTCTTGAAGTATATTCAGAATATATACTGTTAGCATAATGTGCTATCCATACATTTGTCTGTTCATTTATTTATTCAATTTGTACGGCCATTCATCTCACTTGAATGACTCGGGATAGCTTATCCCAGGTATCCTTTTCGGGAGTTGAGGGTGTAACCTAACAATAGCCCAACTCTCTTACAGTTGGATCTTTCTCAGAGAGACTAGTAGTGGGCAACAGGTACATTAAGCTATCTTTTAAAGCAGTCTGCCAACAAAATATTGCTTTTCCAAAATATAGGCATGGAAAATCACTGCATTAATAAGATTAGTTGCACTGACAGCAAGAAAAGTAACTTCCAATTCCTTTGGAAGTATCTTAGTGGAAAACTTACTGTTGCAGGAGAGGCACGGGTGGTGTGTGAATAGGACTGGCTTGAACCTCCCAGCATGTAACCTCCTTGAATCACATAGGTCCCTGCGCTGCTGCTGCCGCCGCCACCAGTTCCTGTTCCTCCTCCTCCTCCACCTCCTCCAGCAGTGCTGCCACCACCAGCACCATTTCCTGCTGCTGCCGGTGCTCCTCCTGCTGCTGCTGCTCCTCCCCCTCCTGCTGCTGCTGCTGCTGCTCCTCCTCCTGCTGTACTGCTGCTTCCATTTGGATTGGCTATGATTTGTCCTCCAGAAACATACATAGGTACCGAGCCACTGCTGGCCACTGTTTGTGAGGTTGCTGGACTGGAGACCTGCGTTGGAGTATTTTGGGATTCATAGTAATTTGCTCCTGTGTTTTGAGTATAGAGAGGGGTTTCTGTGTAAGGGTAAGTGTTGGAGCGTCTGAAATGGAAGAAATACAGTCAAATAAGCACATACACACATTAGGGGAAAAACAGCAACCTAGAGGAGAAAACTTCAACTACCTATATCCAGAATTGTATGACAGACACAGAGGAGGAAAGTTCAAGAAGCAGGAACATCGCTGGCAAGAGATTAATTTTTTTAAAGGTTTCTGTAAAAAATACCAATAGTTGCATACCAGGCATCCTGTTCCTGCCAGGTTTTCTCTGGCACGTAAAGGGCACTCCTACCCCATCCTAATCCAACCTATCAGATACAACTGGGCCACAATAAATCAATTGGCGTTTAAGGTAGCATAAGAGTCTTTCTTAAAATATTTTCGGTTCCAGCTTTTGTTGGAATAGTGGTTATCTCTATGGTTTAGAAAGAATATGGAATCTGTTAGTTTAGACACAACATGGAAACATTTTGCCATTGTGTGAAAAACTATAGCATGCCCTTTTTTTGGAGCAGTCGCTTTGGCACCCTGAATCTGACCAATTAAATTATTAGGCCTCAGGGTAGCACAGACAGGATAAGCCTGTCTTCTTTATACTCACATGGTACTTGCTGTGTAGCTGGCATCTCCTCCTTCCACATACTGAACCTGATTAGGATAGACATGCTGCACAGGGACCTGCTGAAGCTGCTGGACCTGAGCACATAAGCAGTGGGAAGGAAAGGAAAAGCGAACTGAGATTAAGAAGTAAGGCCGTGTTTACTGTCCCTTTCCCTTTTTCCCCCTCCCAACATACTTCTCTAAAGTAAGACTGGGCCACCAGAATCCCTTTTTCTTCCACACATGTGCACTGCCTTTATCCTGCATCTGACATTCCGTTATCATGGATTCTCTGATCAAAGGCTAACCCTCACCCCAGAATTTCCATGGAATAAGAATTCTTTGTGTAAGTGAAAGACACTGCAGGTCCTCTGATTAGACAAAATAAGCTGAGCAATACAATAATTAAGAAAGGAATGCAAGGCAAAGCAAATGTTCCCATATGTCAAAGCACAGAGCTATAGTAAAAAGTGCAAGTACTCTAAGTTCTTGGAAATAAAATATTACAATAACAATACACCATATAATTATTCAGAACTATAGTTGACTGCAATTGTTTGTACTAGGTTTCCCCCTCATGATGTGCAAAATGACCTTTTACAAAGATGTTCAGTGCTTCTTTTATTTACAAGAAAATATTTTTTATGTTTAGTATTTCAGTATTCCACTTTCTTAGATTGAACCTTGTTCACAAACCCAGGCTGAAATCCTAACTAGCTATTAAAACCTATATTTTAACTTCCATGTCTTGAAAGTCCACCAAAATAAAATTTGTTTAACGATAGCGTATATATTTCCCACGAATAGCAATAGCACTTAAGACTTCTATACCACCCCATAGCACTTTATAGCCCTCTTTAAGCGGTTTACAGAGTCAGCATATTGCCCAACAATCTGGATCCTCATTTTACCGATCTCAGAAGGATGGAAGGCTGAGTCAACCTTGAGCTGGTGAGAATCAAACTTCTGGCAGTGGGCAGATTCAGCCTGCAATACTGCATTCCAACCACTGTGCGACCATGGATAATGGTGGCTTAATAGTGGTGTCATAAAAAGATGTGAAAGCCGGAAATAGATAAATTAGGAAAACCCTTAGGGCTTTCTCCCTTTTCCCTAGGCCCGTGGTGGTGAACTTATGGCACAGGTGCCACAGGCGGCATGCGGAGCTGTCCCTGTGGGCATGCGCGCCATTGCCCCAGAGGGAGACCGGGCCAGGCTGCTCTCCCCCGCCTCTCCACATGCGCCTGCGCTCTTGCTCTCTCTTGGTCATGGGGGGGCACGAAATCGCTCTGGAGGCATAGATCTGGGCGGCAGAGGCCACGCCCACCCAGTGGGCCATGCCCACCCAGAGGGCCACGCCCACCCGGCAATACATAAGTGGGTTTTGGGTTGCAGTTTGAGCACTCGGTCTCTAAAAGGTTCGCCACCACTGCCCTAGGCCATCATATTTCTAACAATTCTCTAACACACATCCCTTAAGATTCCTATATTTATCCCTATATTTATTTATGTAAAACAAAATCAACTCTAAGCCTAAAGAGGTCCAAGAATTTCAACTCCTCTGGCAGGGTATGGGGAAGGGAAAATTGCCATTTGACCATCACCAATGATTAAGATGAGAGTCCTTTGAAGGCACAGAGAAGGGAATAATGCTAGTTTGCTCTGTTTTCTGTTGCTTAAAAAGTGATGTGCACAGGGCTTGCTATTCTTGGATCTCGGTTATTGCCCTTTGCTGGACCTACTTTAAGTGCTGTAGCTGCTGTTCCAAACACTAGCACCTGAGGGACTCTCTGAATCTTGACTCTCTGGTCAGGGCTGGAGTGATGAGAGGAGAGGAATGGTAGCTGCTCTATCACCACCTTCTGTTGTGGCAAGAGGAGTGGCTGAGGAAGCATGCGGACCAGCTCCACCCACTGCTCCGAGGCAGAATCTAGTGAGTGCATGTAGTGGAGCCTGTGCTCCGGGCCAGGTAAACAGCAGCTGGTCAGCTGGGGTGCACTGCTGCTGCTGCTGCTGCTGCATTCTAGGGAGAGGCTTTGCTGTACTCCTTGTTGCTCCTGCTGCTGCTCCTGCTGACTGCTCTTAGAAGGACCACTGTCTGCATTCTAGACAATAAACAGAAAAACTAAAGCAATCAGAGCTAAAGGAAAAAGGAACAATAATGTAAAGGTTGAGACTGAGAACAGAGGGTCCCAGTACTCTGGCTATCCTATATTCTATAAAGCAAAAGGGACCGTCAGACCAAGAAACTGGCACAGCTCAGGGTCTTCACTATTTGGGCAAGTAGAGTGGTCAGTGGCGGGAATCTCTGGATGGCTACAAACCACATCCTCAAGAGAAAGAGGGAGGACAGGATAGACTGATCCTGAATCAGGAATATTATGATCACTTGAATGAAACAAGTGGGAGTATTTTTGCAGGAGGATTAAAGACAGGGTTTTAACATCTCTGACATTAGTTACGTAGCTCTGAGGGCGGAAAGCCTCTGTGGTTATAGGTGACAAAAAATGAAAATGCAGGCCAACCCAAGAGCAAAAGACAAATACTTACCTCTTGGGTAACATGAACCTGCTGGAGCCCTTGAACTGCCAGTTGTTGCACTGTACCTGCTTTGGGAGTTGTGGGAGTTGTCTGCACAACAGATCTCTGTGGAATGAAATACACCAGAGTCTATTAGTGTACTTTGGGATCTAGTCTGGTCTAATGGCTTAAGCATCTGGCTAGAAACTGGGAGACATTAGTTCTACTCCTGCTTAGACATGAAGCCAGCTGGGCAACTTTGGGTCAGTCCCGCTCTCTCAACCCTACGATGGTGGAAAGGGTAAATCAATTCTCAAAAACTTAGCCAGGCAAAGTGACTAGGTGACTAGCCCAGGCAGTCACCAGGAATCAAAAACTGACTTTAGTATGCATGCATATATACATGCACACACACACACATACTAGCAGCTACTAAGACCTAGAATGATTCATTAGATCTTCCATGATTGTCCTTTTTCTAAACTAGTGATAGGGCATTCTACAACAGTCCCTCTCACTTGTTCGGGAAGCAGAGTTAATTTTAATGTGCTTCCTTTTGGAGAAACTAATTCCACTCCTACTACTAAAGTAACAATCCAGAAGAAAGCTCAAAAGAAGCACATTTTTAAAAAGTTTGAGTAAGGTAAAGATATATCTGAGAAATTGCTCAAAAGTTTTGGGGCCCTGGTAATTTGTTTGCAGGTTCCTCTGCATGTGAATGTCTGGGTGGGTTCAATACCTTGCTTCCAGTGTAGAAAAAGGACCTTCATGAAAACTCCAAATGAACCATTTTTCTACAGTAGAACCAGGTCATTCTACAGTGGGAATAAACATCCTTAAGGTAGATTTATATCTGGAAGGCCTCTAATTTTTGCTAAGAACAATTTTCTGCACAGAAGAGTTAAATTACAGACGATCATGTAGCAATCCTATAGATGTCTGTTGAAAGTGGATAAAATGATTGCTTTTCTAGTGGAATGAATTGTTCTTCCCTGTGGAGCAGGATTATTCTGAATCTCTTATGCTTATTTGGTGCAAACTTGATTCACCGGACTACAGTTAGTGCAGTCAAGATGGAATATTATAAGGTCCTTAGGAAACTGTCAGAAACTCTGAACTCCTTCTCAGCTAGATCTTGATAACTCCATTTGATGTCCAGTTTGTGCCAACATCCCTCTAGTTGGGTTTTGTAGCTAGGGCAGAAGGAAGTCCCTGTGGGAGTCAAAACTGACCTTGAAAATAAAGGTTGGGTCTAGGCACTGAGGGATGGATGATACAAGTACTCTTTCTTGACCAACAGTGAACCTATTTCTAGGGCAATTATGAATGTCCTCCCCATGTTAAGTGTTTAATGATTACTTTGTGCATGGGCTTGAATAATGTTCATATTAGGGCTGGAAAAACTAGCAGGATGTTTCGTGACAGATTCTGTTAGATCATGAATAGTATTGTCACTGAGTTTTTCCTTCAGAAACTTGATCTGAAGATGGACATCTTCATCATTGGTGCTAGGACTAAGGAGTGTGCTGACACCAGTCTGTGGAGATAGCTTGATTATAGTCTGAACTCTTTTGGTAAAAAGATGAGGACTTGAAAGGTAGAGGCTGATGTTGATGACATTCCCTTCCTTAGGCTGTCTTCAGAAAACCTGGCATGGGAGTACGTATATAAGATGCACAACCTCTTTGGAATTATAGGTAGTCCTTGACTTACAACCATTCATTTAACAACCATTTGAAGTTATGACACTGAAAAAGTAACTTACGATCAGTCTTTGCACTTACAACCATCACAGCATCCTTGTAGCCACATAATCAAAATTTGGGTGCTTGGCAACCCATATTTACAATGATTGCAGTGTCCCAGGGCCACTTGTGACTTTCTACAGGGCTTCCAATTATAAAAGTCGATAAAGAAGTTGGATTCACTTAATGACTGCATGGTTCGCTTAACATTCACAGCGATTCGCTTAACAAGAAATGTAGCAATAAAGATCATAAAATCAGATGTGACTCACTTAGCAACCAGATCACTTAGCAACAGACATTCTGGTTCCAATTGTAACTGTAAGTCAAGGATTACCTTTAATGGTTGTGTTATTAAATCCCAAGTTAACCACATTCAGTCTCCAGGTCTATAGTTGTAAGCAGCTGGGATCTGTCTCAAAGGTGCTTTTTCAAAAAGCAACTGTATTGTTTTTTTGAGAAAGACGACGATGTTTCACTTCTCATCCAAGAATCTTTATTGATTGTGACTGGAAGCAAACCATTTTCTTCTTCTTTCTCAAAAAACAATCCAGTTGCCTTTTGAAAAAGCACCTTTGAGATAACTATGACCTGGATGAGTGAGAATCTCCATAGACCTTCAGCTGGGATCTGGGAAATTAAATCTTCTATAGGTTAGCAGGTTGGGTGAGGCCACCAGGATCCATGATTGGGATGTTGAGAGATTGACTAAGTTTGAATAGTAAGACAGCCTAGGCAATCAGAAGCTTCGCATCAGTTTCAGGAGCCTAGGCATTAGCAGAAATTGATGGAAGACATACCGTAAACGCCGGCATTCAAGGCGACCTGGCATATAAGACGACCCCCGTCTTTATAGCTGGGCCGCATTCCTAGAACGTTGTCTTATACACCGGAAACTACCAGTATTTCCGGTGTATAAGACGACTCGGCGTATAAGACGACCCCCGTCTTTGGCGCCGATTTCAGCGCTCGCGGAAGTCGTCTTATACGCCGGCATTTACGGTACAGTAAGTCTTTGGACCAAGAGTTGATAAAGAGATTTGTTGCCCCTGCTCCCTAGTTTGGAAAGTGTGAGATAAACTGCTCCATCTTTTGAATCACTAAATTTGCTAGGAGGTCCCACAAAAATTGAAACTATTTCTTCAAACATCTTGGTTTTGAGACTTTAATTTGGTAATGTTCAAGTCTGAGTTAGTCTGCTGTTCTGTTGTGGATTACCTGGATGTATTTTGCCATGAGTTATGCTATATTTTTCTTGACCCAACACAGGGGTAGGCAACCTTGGCTCTTTTATGACTGGTGGACTTCAACTCCCAGAATTCAAGGTTGCCTACCCCTGACCTAGCATAAGAGCTAGCTGACTGGTGGAGAATGGAAGGATTTATATTCTTTTCAGTTATTCTTTAAAGGTAACTACAAAGAATATAAATCCTTCCATTCCACCTCATTCATTCAGAACTGAAGAAGCTTCTTGGATGAGAAGTGAAATGTTTTCAAAGACAAAACCAAGAAAATCCACTTGTCTTTTGGAAAAAGTGCTTTTGGGTCCTCCCTCTTCCTTCCCCTTTTCTGGACCAACCCCAATATAGGGTTCTGATCTTAACCCCAGGAAGAGAAAGGTCAGAGATGGCAAGAGCACAGCTTAATTAGTGACCACTTGATCATTATGAAATCATTATCAGGAATCTTCACTATTCAAAAAGTATTATTTGGCAGTTGAGCAATTGAATCATTAAAGCATCATTATTCCTTCTGTGAAGAACAGAGAGGAATTGGGTAGTTGGTACCATTCATTTCCTTCCCCAGGCTATCTGACTCTCCTGGAAAGAGCTGACAAGATCTCCTGAAGCTACAAGCAACATGCAATTGTGGTGGGCAGCTCAGAGGTTGATGCAGTGAGAGCCAACCCTCTTGTTCAGTTCCAGCCCACAAAGCAGTTCTCTACATGCGCATAGGCAGCAAGTGCCTATGATTTTAGTGATTTTTGGTCTTCTCATTCCAATTTCTAGTTAAATATAGTATAAGACAAGGAACTAAAAGAAGTGAGGAAAGTCTGGCTACTAATGGAACGCATAGATGGCTAGTGCAGTTGGCAGACCTGCATCCTATCCAGAACAAGGTAGAGTCAGAACCAAGATTGGAATTATCTCCTCTCATGGGAAGCATATTGGAATCTGTTATGGTAGCTCTGCCTCCAGAAGAAAAGTAATGATATATCCCATTGTAGAATGCTTGGCCCAACTGTAGGAAAATATTTTAACTTTCATTAAAGGGGAGAAAATTCATTCTTTTATCATGAGAAAATTGTGCAAGTTCCTCTGGCTAGTATTTGTCACCTAGATTCTGCAGAGGAATTTCTGAAACATTATTAGATGATTACCTATTACATGACTGTAACCTGACTGTAAAGTAATTTAACGTTTGATCTCTATGGAAAACTAGATCTACAGTAAGTGGCAGATTGTTGGCAAAAACAAAACTCCTCCTAAATCAGAGGTGCCATTTCTTTTTGATCTGGATTAACTACACAAAGCAGTGTAATAAAAATTGTATTCCGGTTTGTGGTGCTGTGGAAGAATGGTCTATGGAATTCTGCAGGGCTTTATTTTTGAATACTTACACAAGAACACATTATTATAATAAAGAAGAAAAATCTGCAATTTTTAAAAAAAAAGAACTTACAAAATTATTATTTTCAGAAAAATACCTTTAAATGTGTTGCTTTTGTTTGGGCATGCATTATACATTCAACAGAATGCAATTAATTTTAAATAACAAAGTTATTCCCCCACCCCTCACATGGGACAACTTTGGTTCTTAAAAATACAGAGTAATAGGATATTATGGTTCAACAAGCAAAACAACAAAATGTTTCACAAAAACATTTTTATTAGTTGTGAAACACATATAAAACACATACAATCTGCCATTGGGAGAAGTGGACATGAAACAGAAATGGGCCACAGTAGATGCTTACATGCTTGTTTTTAGGACTTGCACAAATCTGGGAGTTGTTGAAAGGAAAGTGTTATTAAGTTCTGAGTTACATGCACTGAAATACCAACTGAATGGTGGGCTGAAGATTTCCAAGGGTGCTTAGAAATTGTTGGCAATAACAATTTAAGAATCCAGGCTAACACCTTATTAGGCTTGAATTCTTGTCATCCAAAAAGCAATGACTGAAATTGGGGAGGACCACAAGTCTGATGCAAGCAAAAATACAGCACCTCTTGTGCAACAGGCACTTGCTGGACTCCGTGGACCTGGAGCTGCTGTACTTGTCCTGGTTTAGCGGCAGAGTTACTGTTCTGGACAGGGGAGCGCTGAAAGGCAAGGAGGAGCACTTTACCCTCTCTGGGTACGGACAAAGGCACAACTGCATGATGGATTGTATTATGTTTTGACAATTCATGCTCACTTGATCTTAGCTAGAAATCAGTAAGGGTCTTCCAGGTTGGAAATATTCCCTTTCTGGGAACAATTTTTACAGTATCCAGATTTTTTTAAAGAGCATTTTTTAACATTTTGAAAAAAACAGGTATGGAGAGAACTGAATATCAACCTTCCGTTTTTCAAGTACTTTTTCTCTAAGTCTGGGGGGGTGGATTTTGACATCAAAGAACAAACATTTTTGACAGCCTCAGATATGGTTTCAACTTCTAATATTGTTCTTGTGCGGTTTTACAATAGTCCTGAACTGTTTAAAACAGTCCTACACAAAAACCAGTTGATAAACTGACTTTCTGTTTTAAACTACAAATGTTTCAGGACCAATAGCATACAAGATTGCTAAACTGAATGTCATTAATAAGAGCTAACATAGACCTTTCATGATTCTGTCACGAAAATTAGAATTGCCACCAACCAAAAATCTAAGAAGATGGTTATATTGTGTACAGGATTGTTGGACCACTCTCCTGTGATCTTATTTATATTAACATTTAATAGTGCTTAAGGGTCATTTATACTTGCCTTTATTTTATTGTACACTGCAGGATTACATTTATAAATATGAATAAATAATTAAATAAACTAACTCCAATGGTTCACAAATATGTATATGAAGTGAGGAGGAAAGTTGTATTGTCTAACTTCAATCAGCCAATCTAAGAAACCAAAAGAACATCTTCATTAGGAGCATCACAATCACACTCTTCAAAGCAAGAATCTTATTTATCTCCTTTTGCATTGTCCTATATGGAAGAAGCCACAAAGGAAACTGAAGGATGAAGTTGTATTAATCAAATGATAGGCTAGATCTTTTCAAGAATTTTTTGTTGTAAGACTACAATAACTGAAATTCATAGAAATAGAAATTATTCCTGACACGGACTGACACAGACTGATCTGTAAACTAATGGACTCGTAATGCTGAAACAGATATAAACAAATTTATCCTTAAAATGTTAAACAATTATCTCACAGCAGCTTTGAAAGATTCTGATATCACTGTGTGGGACAAGCTGAAATTAGCTCCAGGCAGACCTGTAACAAAACAGGTTATGAACAAAACAGTGCTATAGAACTATCGTTCTTTCAAAGCTATCATTGCCACAAAGTGGGTTCAATAATATGCTATTACCTGTGTTTGACTGGCCTGAGATATTCCCTCAGATTTATTTTATTTTTTATTTACTTAGTATTTATTTATATCTTGCCTTTAGTACTTTTATAAATAACTTAAGGTGGTGAACATAATAAATTTCCTTCCTACTTGATTGTCGTAGCTCACTGGTAAACTAAACTGAGCTCTGCCACCCAAAAATTTAGGCACGATCATTTCCATAAGCTAAATCACCTCTATATCTCAAACACTGATTGTTGATTCGAAATGAACATCA
Source organism: Crotalus tigris (assembly GCF_016545835.1). Classification (NCBI taxonomy): domain Eukaryota; kingdom Metazoa; phylum Chordata; class Lepidosauria; order Squamata; family Viperidae; genus Crotalus; species Crotalus tigris. Next base: position 306,682 of record NW_024100574.1, on the reverse strand, counting down.
AGTACACAGAAAAATCCTTGATTAAGGGCAATTAGAATCCAGCAGCAAATCTTTTTTGCAGGTCCATCATTAACCTTGCAAAAAATTGCCCTGTGAGCCAAAATCTCAACAAAATATGACTTCAAATTAACAATATTCAATTAATTAAAACAAGCAGTACAAAAAACCAATAAATAAATCACAAGCAATATATAAATAAATTCTATTTATCTGGGCAATTCTTTTAGCTTATTGCTTAATTTGTAAGACTGAGAATGTAGAATTGATTTTTGTTAAAAATAGGAGAAAGAATCATTCAAAAACTATGCTCAAATCAGAACAAATTGTGTCATATATCTCAATGAGTTCAACAGAATTTTGCATATATGTTTTTACAGACTGACCACCAATGAAAGCTGGACAAACCTGGATATTATCAATATTACAGGACTGACTTCAGATTTTGGTATCATACTGAATTTATCTTTATGCATCATTCTTTGCCAAAATGTTCCTTTAATTTGTTTTTTTAAAAATCTTGCCTTTTTGTTGCTTTTTGTCTTTTTGTTGTTTTTTTATTTTTACAATATTCATGCTTATAGTGAACTGATTTTTAAAATACACTAGGGTTCCTTCAAAACTTTCAGTGGTTGTTTTCATTAATGAAGTGAAAAATGGCAGTACTAAATTATTACCAAAAACTACAGTATATTAACATCCAAGATCAGCATAGCCAATAATCCTCAAAATGCTTATGTCCTTTCCTTTCCCTCCCCGCCAACCTTATTTAAGAAACAGAAGACTGAAACAGCACTATACAGCCTAAACTATAATGGTCAGCTATAAATACCTCTTTTGAGTCATGCATGTAAGATCAACTGCAATAGACAACATACCTATTACATATAGGTAGTTCTCGATTTACAATAGCAATAGGGACTGGAATTTCCACTACTAAGCAATGCAGTCATAAAGAGTGCATGCATTGCTTAATAATGGGAATAGCTGCAGTCCTGGTTGCTGTTGTTAACTGAATCCCACAGTCATTAAAGTGAGACAACTTCATGCCTGCTTCCCACCACCAAAGTCAGTGAGGAAGCCAGTAGGAAATTGCAAGCCCCAGCTTTGAAGGCAGGTAAGTGGCTCCTGTTGGTTGGAAGGAACAAGAGGGGTAAAAGGGAGTATGCATGAAAGAGTAAATGAGTAGATGGGGTCCCTGAGAGATGCCGAGCAGGTTAGATACATAATGGGGTATCCAAGAGGTGTGGCCTAGGTTGGAGATGGTGCATGAGAGGAGGTATGATGATGGTTTGTGAAGATGTGTAGGTATGTGAGGGAGATGCAGCAAGCCTAGAGTAGGGTACTGGGGTGTATGAGTGCTGGGACAAGTGGGGCTCTGAGGACCAGTTGTAATCATCATTTTTCAGCACCATTATAACTTCAAACAGTTGCTGAACAGATGATTGTAGGTTGAGGACTACCTGCATGTGGTTTAAATTTGCCAAACAAGGACTTTGCAAGAACTGCTATTTATCCCAGGAGAAAGCATTTTCTAAGCTGAATTTTTTCTGTTTGTTATTAGGCCAAAATGGAATCAGAACAATCTTTCCCTAATCTTGCAAAGATCACTGAGGCCAGACCAAAATATTGATTTACTGGAACCCTTATCATTACAATTCTTTCTCTTCTGCTTCTAAAATGTCTTGATTCATGCTCTGCACCAACAAATTATTTCAATGCATACAAACCCTAATGGGCATGTGTTGATTCTGTAAGAGCAATGTTAGCACAGCAGAGCATAATTGTGACCCACATTGCACATTATTCCCTAGAGATGGAATAGATTCAGAAATTACCAGAAAAGTCCCAGGAAAGGAACTATCACATTGTTTTGATAACACAAAGCATTTTCTCTCAACTATCCTTCCTGCATAAGATGGATGAAAGTAGCCTTAGCCTATTGAAAGGACTGTAATGACATAACATATATAAGTTGGTTGAGAGCTCTAAAGCATTACATTAATTGTTAGGATTTATCAAGAATTACTATTACTAAAGCTTGGTATAAGGTAGTCAGCAACAAAGAGCTTGTGCAACAATCTATATTTCAAGAAGATGTATGCAGAAAATCTTTTAATAAATTTGGCACTTCAGAAGAGATTGATCTGTTTTCTATTCTTGCCCATAATGAAAAATGAAATCTCAGATTTACACTTACTTTAACTTACTGAATTTTCTGTTATGAGGAGCATAATAAAATGGGTTTCAGATAGGAAAAGCTGGATTATTAACCACTTACAAAACAATGGATAGGGGTGGGAAAGTAACTAAGGAAGCACATTCAGAAGAATTCTATTTCCCTAGCATACAAAACTTAAAAACAGCAAACAAAATAAACCATCATTCCACTCAGCAGGGGGATATCATCCACTGGGATACACATGGAGCTATCCCAAGTTCTATTCCTGTTGCTTGGTTAATAGATCTTTAGTCTTGAATTTGTTTTTTGTGCTTTTCATTGTAGTTGTGAAGCACTTTGATTTCAATTCCAAAATGGTGCTTCAGGTATTCCTGAGCATATAGATCAGGGATGTCAAACTCGTAACGTCACTTGACGTGTCGCGATGTATCACAACTTTTTTGCCATTGCCGGCAACGGGGTGGGCGCAGTTTTGCTATTATGCATCCGGCCCGTGGGCTGGCAGTTTGACACCCCTGAAATAGATGATACAAATGCAGTATCTGTCTTCAGCTTTCTAAAGCAGCCATATTTTCTTGGTATTTTTCTCCCTTTTGAAAATATACAATTGCTTTAAAGTGTTTTGGATAGGTGCTACATTCTCCTTCCCATGAACTCTGAAGTACTTTTTTGGAATTACATGGAATATTAAACCTTCAGTTCATCAAGCAGTCTTATAAATTCTTCTTATCTTTCATATAAAAAGGACTGTCATCATGCTGTTCATTACTATATTTGGTTATATTTCCTTAGAGACTATTTGATTTTTAAGTGGCCAACACATGTTGATTCCCCCCCCCAGTTAACAGTATTGCTGGGATGATAAATCTATGTACTTTTTTTTGGTCTATTTAAAAATGAGATGAAAACTTAATCAGAATTGACTAACTACATAAAGGAAATAAAAGCAGGGAAAGGAAAGCAACAAAGACAGAATTGGAAGACAGATGTGAAGATGAGCAATACCAAAAGGCAGTGAAGGTCAAACTGTAGTTTCTTTGATGCACAGCAAACAGGACATCTACATAGTGAATATGCTTCACAAAACCTGCAAAATCTGAATATCTGATCACTCACCTCAGGTGAAGAGTGGACTTGTTGCACACCATGTACAGTCAAAGCTATTGATCCTCCTTTGCTAGTTTGAGGTGTATTCTGTACCACGAGCCGCTAAAACAATTGGCATAAAAAGGTCTGATTATCTTAAGAAGAATTATGATAAGTTGAGCCAATCATTAACAAGCAAGACCAACTGGTAAGTTGCTATGTTCTTTGGGACAAGCAACCTATTTACATTCATTCAGTAGGTTGTGCCAAAAACTGCTTTATTATTTGCCTCAATTTACACTGATGCTGCATATTATTTCCTGTGTACATACAAAGAGACTATATTATATACATATGCATGAAAAATGTTCCTTAAAACTGGCCCAACTATATCTGTTTTTCCTCTTTCCAGGGGGAAGTGAACAAGACCAAGCTTGATAAAAATAACATAGGCTGCACCCAAAGCAGCCCCAAAAACAGACAAATTACATCTTGTTTCAACTTTTTAAAATAATCAAATACTTTTTTTCTGTTGGAGGCAGCAGTTGCCCCACTTATATTTCTACATTAGGTATTTAAAAATCATGCTTATGATGTACTTTCTAAGTTTATAATTGCTTGCTATACTTGCTGCGTAACTCCTTTTGAATCCATTTGTATCCTCTAATTCCTCTTTAAACCTTTCAAAAAATCTCTTCCCTTTTGTAAGTTGGAACATCTGCTGCTTAAAAGTTAAAATTACTCATTCCAGTTTATCCCAACAAAATGGTATTTTTCTGTTTAGTGATCAAAAAGTATATTATTTTTGTACAATATTGATAGATATATCTTTGAGCACAATTACTCAAAGATACCAATTACTCAAAGATACCAATCTCAGTACTGAAATGTTGCAGAACATGATCTCTTGTACCCTTCTTGACACAGTGCACAATTATATCTCTTGATACATTTCTTAATTCTGTATATCTTGTGCTAATTCTGTATGCTTTGTCCACTTAGGCACTCATAACTTCTGCATCCCATTCCAAAACTTTTGTCAAAAGGTTCAACAACCCTCTCTTTGATGTCTTCACCAGGTTCCTCTGGAAAAGCCTCGAATAAAATTCTCGTGTCTTAATTCCTATGGTATCACATTATCTAAATCTTTTTCCGTCTATTTATTTGTTTTATTTTGCAATTTTTTTCATTTTATTTTTTAATTTATTTGTATTACAGATTCTTCATTTTTTTAATTCCCTTTTTCTATATCCTTGGCACCTTTAGTCACATTCAGCACTCTGGACATCTACAATCAGATCATTTTTCATAACTTTCCCTTTTCTCTTTGCTTAATGAAACCAACAAATCATCCTTATAACAAATTGACAAAAAGTCTTTGTTCTCTCAATGTATGTATTATTTATTTAATAAACTCAAAAATGCTTTAAAGTAAATAATAGTCCAACTCAACCATCTTCTTAATTTGTTTTAAGTTTTTTTTACTTCAAACTAATCAAATTTTTTGCTTTTAATTATTTTAAATCCTTCTAATTGTTTCTTTTCAATGTAATCTGGGTTGAAGGATGCTCCACTGCTCAGATCTCTGTAGCTTTTAAAATTGATATATTCCAAATGTGCAGTAGAAGGTGAAGATTTTGGCAAACCCAGTATCTTTAAGTAGACTCCACTCAAAGGCATGAGCTTAATATTTCTTTCACAGCTCATGGTGTTCTACTCATGAGTTGCCTTTTGGGTCCTGCGCATGTCCTCACAGTGAGCTGCCTTCCAGAGCGCAAGTGGGCATTCCCCTGGTCTTGCCTTGCCCAGAAAAGCTCTGCTGGCCGAGGCTTGTCACCTAGTCAGCAGTTTCTGCCTTGGCACCACCTCCAGTGTTCAGAGATACATATCCACCATTTCCTCCACTGAAAGTCCTAAGTGGTACAGTCATTAAGCAGGTCACATGGCCATGGCTTGCTGCCAGCTACCCCTTGATTTGCTTGTTGGAAGGCAGTGTGAAGGTGGCAAACAGCAACCATGGCCATGGGACAATGGAAATACCGTAAATGCAAGCCAGTTGCCAAGTGCCTGAATCATGGCCATGTGATTGTGAGGACTTTGTAATGGTCATATCTTCGAGAAGCAGTCATAAGTCTTATTTTTCAGCACTGTTATAGCTTCGAATGATTGCTGATCAAGTGATTGGTAAGTGTGACTCCCTGTATTACACTTAATGAGGTGAGTAAATCAAAATTAAACCAGACTTTATTAACAGGGAACTTGGTCCTAAGACTGCCTTTCAGCCTATGATGGTATTCTCCTTGGGAGAAGAATTCCATAGTGTGAGGGTGCTATTTGGTCCTCGGCTGCATCTGGATCTCAAGGCAGTGACAATAGCAAGGGGAATGGTTGCATAATTGTCTCTGATTGTCATTGGTCACTTTCCTGAACCAAATAACTTCTATGCCTTTTGTATTTTACATCAGGCCACTCTTGGAAGAACATCCACAAACTTCAGTTCTCAGCACTTGTCAATTAGACTGATGGAAAATATAGGGACCGCATTACCCTAATGTTGAAAAATCTGAACCGATTGCCATTATGAACATGATTTAAGATACGGGTTTTAATCTTTGATGTCTCTACTTTTTCATCTTTAAAAAAAAATTAAGATTTACATCATGTATTCATCTTAATCATACTTTAATTCTTTTCTTAATCTTTGTTAATCTCTTTCAGCATTATATGCCTTGGTCTTCCTTTCATATGGAAAAAATGAGGTATGAATCAAATAAACTAATATGCATTTTGTGAAGACTGTGAAAAGTGTTTTATTACTTAGCAGCTTCACAAAGCAATTCATAACATTTCTTGGGATAAACATGCTAGCTTAAGCTAGTACCATAATGCAGCTACATCTGATAATAGAAAAAGAACTATAAATACAGCACATTTTTACAGCAATATATGAAGCACCTGAATATTGTCCAGCAGGCATGTTGCTGGACAAAGGAGAATGCTTCAACACATTTCCAGCTGTTTCTAGTAGCATCAGTAAAAGAAATGAAACTCACCTGTGGGGGAACTTGCACACTTGTAAGCTGCAGAGGAGATACTGTTCCAGGTTTTGTTTGTACACTGGCTTGAACCAATAACCTCTGCACAGAAAAGAACAGAAAAAAAAACAAGACTTTTAGTCTTAATTACTTTATTTTTCTTACTCAGGAATCTGAAGTTCATTATATAGAAAAGCCAATATAGGTACTCCTCAACTTTTGACCACAATTGAGCCCAAAACTTCTGTTGCTAAGTAAGACATTTGTTAAGTTTGTTTGTCCCATTTTACAACCTTTTTTTGCCACGGTTGTTAAGTGAATCAATGCAGTTGTTAAGTTAGTAACACAATTGTTAAGTGAATCTGGCTTCCCCATTGACTTTGCTTGTCAGAAGGTTGCAGAAAGTGATAACGTGGCCCAGGGACTCTGCAACTGCCATAAATATGAAACAGTTGCCAAGCATCTGAATTTTGATCATGTGACCATGGGGATACTGCAGTGGTGGTAAGTATGAAAAATGATCATAAGTCACTTTTTTCAGTGCTCTCACAACTTTGAACAGTCATTAAATGAACTGTTGTAAGTTGAGGACTACCTGTAAAATATTGTTTTTGTTATTCAGGATTTCAAGTTGAGTGAAAACCCAGTGTCCTCAGTTGCAAAAGCAAAAGCATTTCAGAAAAAGAATACCACTTCCAATTTGAGATCATCTGCTTCTCTTGCTCTTGTATTATAATCAAGAACAAAATACAAAAGCAGAGAGCGAGGTGCAGAGGGAGGAATTCATAATGAATTGGATTATATAGTTTATTACAGGCAGAATTGAAGGCCGATTTGAAATCTACCTTGCAGTAGTGCATGTAGTAAAGAGGATCTTTTTTTCGGTGTCCACATCATTTGCAATGAACAGGGTAACAATGTTTTCTATTTCCATCACCCTATCTATGAAGATGTGGATGGAGGAAAGCTTGGAACCGATGGAGGTTCCCTGTGAGCAACCTTCAATATTCTTTGCAGACAAAGTCATAGGGTTATTTTGATTTAAACTCCAATTTGGGGGCAAATCATATGAAGGTAACCTTGTCAGCTTCATACAGATCCTTTTCAGCTTGACAATTCAGCTTGATGATGTGAAATGCATGTGCAGATAGCTAAGGGGCCTCCATGTGTGTGCTTAATCCTTGCCCCACCCAGTAGAGTCAGTATCGGAGTGGGACTGGTTCCATGGTTAAGAGAGGTGATTAATGCTTCTTTAAGTATGGTACATGTCCCTATTATCTTAAATGGACTTTTGTAAGACCTTTGCTGAAAAAAGGCCTTTCTTGATCCAGAATAGAATAGAATAGAGCTGGAAGGGACCTTGTAGGTCTTCTAGTCCAGCCCCCTGCTCAAGCAGAACCTCTGTCATATCAGACAAGTGACTGTCTCATTAATTAGAAGTTAGACTTTACTACTGCGTTCTAAGGCAAAATGTTTGAGAAACCAATAGCCTTGTAACTTCAAATATATATTTTAACTGGATTTTTGTTCAAATATGTTATTGGACTGTTCTGGTCGTTTTAGCTGAAGAGCTACATCAGAAGATGATGCAGCCAGGTGTAAAAGGTATAAAGGTGAGCTGGTTGTTAAGCAACCAAATTGCAATCACTTGATCGTGGGGAGGCAGGCAATGTTGTGATGATTGGAATTACTTTACAGAAAGGGCTATAAAGGGCCCTTTCCAAGGCCATTGTAACCTTGGCCCATCATTAATGAACGGCTGTTAAGTCAAGGACTACCTATATGCTATTCGCCATCTACGTGAAATTGCTAGGGAGATTATCTGGAGTTTGTACTGTCCTTGGTATGCTGTTGACACCCAGCTCTATTTTCTCTTATTTTTCTAATTCCAAAGAATTAACCTGTACATTTGTGTATTACTTAATTTTGATATTCAAATGGATGAGAGAGAACAATTAAAACTAGAGAAGAATAGAAGTGCTTTTCCAATAGCTGCCCCTACCTTGTGGAATACCCTCCACCCAGCAATTTGTCAAACCCCAACACTTTTAGCTCTCCAGAAGGCCACTAAGATTTGACTCTTTACTCAAGAACTGAAGTAGTGTAATGGGAGCCCGTGAATGGTTGGGATGACTGAGGTGCTTGGGGTGGGGGCTGGTTTTAGTTTGTGTTTTCATGATTTATTGGTTTTTATGGTTTATAGTTTTATTGTTCTGAAACACCCAGAGTTGTGCTCCAAGATGGGCAGCTATACAAATCCTTTAAATAAATAACATAGAATTGCTGTTGGTAGGGAAAAAGCTGGACTCGAGCTGAAGTGAGACTTCTCTGAGTTGGAGTTGTACAGCAATAGAAGGAGCATGATCACAAATTACAGTTAGTGAGCCAAATGGGACCCTTCCTGAACAGGCTGCCTTTAGCAATAGTTATCTATGCCTTGGTTACAACTTGTCTTGCTTGACAAATGCAATGAGCTGTATGCAAGCTATTCTTTAAAAGAACAGGTTTCAGAACCTTCAATTAATACAAAGTATAATAGGTAAATTATTGTCAGTGAAAAGCAGATATCTAGCTACTAGTTGCATTCCAACACAATCCAATACATTGACTTTTAAAGCCATTAATGGTTTGGCAGTGTAACTATTTACATATACCTCTCCAAAAATAAACCTGCTTGGCTACTTAGATTAGCAGGTGAGATTTTACTGATCTTTTGAAGATTTTCTTGTCACTAAAAGACTGACAGTTTTCCTGCATGAATCCCAAAACATGGAGCACACTCCCTAGGGCAGGGGTAGGCAACCTTGGCTCTATTATGACTCGTGGACTTCAATTCCTAGAATTCCTGAGCCAGCATGTTGAAGTCCACGAGTCATAAAAGAGCCAAGGTTGCCTACCCCTGCCCTAAGGAAATACATCTGGCTCTCACTGCCTCATCAGTCAGGCTTTTAATTGTTATTTCAGTAACTAATTCCCATATCAACTGTATTAATGTTACTGTAGCTGATATTTTGTATTTTTATCATCTTAAACCATCTGGATTGTTAAAGAAACAAAAAGCTAGGAGAGAAACAAACAAACAATCTCCTATTCTTACCTACTTTGGAGACCAGCTTACCCAATATGCCTTTTGTTTTTACTCATTATATCTCATGTCTCTTACACTGTTATGAAACATATCTGGAAACTTGCGTCAGACTTCCTCTGATTGCTTTAGTACATCTATGTCAGATTAATAGCAAGACTCTCAATTGAGCCACATACCTGCTGAGTGCCCTGGACTTGCTGGACCACCTGAGTTGGCACTCCTGACTGCGTAGCTGTGGATGCTGGACTGGACTCTGAAACGGTGTCACTGGGCCTCATGGAGCCTTCTATTGAAAGTCAGAAATATATTTGACAAACTTCCCCAAGAAAATCCCAACTTTGCAATTACATCTCAAAAAAAAAAAAAAAAATGGAAGAAAGAGCATTCTTTCTCTGAAGTGAAGGAACAACCAGGAATTTTAGTATTCACTCAACACTTAGGGCCATGTGACCAACAGGAGTCCTATACTGTCCCTACAACCTATCTCTCTAAAAAGTTAACATAACATATTTTCCTATTCCAGGAGTTACAGCATACCGAATTATTGCTTTATTATATTTTGTACTCTACAAGGGATTCAGGATCCTTTTTCCCAGAGTGAACTCTTGCTGATATGGGTCTAGGACAACTCGCCACAGGACAACTCACCATGGAGCAAGAGTTACACTAATAGCAAAGAAATGATGGAATAAAATCATTAAAGGGAAGAAGCAAAAGGAGAGATCAAATGAAATGTGAATGAAAAAAAATAAAATATTTTTTTAATTATTTTAAATAATTAAATTGAATTATTTTATTGTCCCACCGCAAGTTGGCCATGGCGAGTTGGCCGCGCAGAGTTGTCCCATTCCATGCTAACACTACTCCCCTTCAGAAGAAGCACTGCTCCAAGAAATTGTTTGAGTTACTTGTAAAGGGGTAACAGTTCTTTTGAAGGAGAATAAGAAGAGATTAGACTGATATCACTTGGGAAGGCTTTAATTTTCAAAATGGCTTACTTCAACTTTATAATTCTATAACTACATATGTATGAACCGCTGCTTATCCAGACTAATATTTGGGACTAAAATATTAATTATTTTATTTTATTATTTATTTATTTGTGTCCTATCTTTATTATTTCTATAGATAACTTAAGGCGGTAAACATATCCAACACACTTTCCTCCTATTTTTCCCACCACAACCCTCTGAGGTAGGTTGGGCAGAGACAGAGTGACTGGCTCAAAGTCACCCAGCTGGCTTTCATTGACAATTCATATTGACAACTAAATTACACAGAGCAGCCAGATCCTAAAATGAAAGCAGATATTATTCAAATGTAGCAATTCATTTTCCTCACCAGAACACTCTAACCTATAAGCATGTTTTCAGATGATTGTCTTAGGTTTCAAATGGACAGTTCTTGTTAAGAAAAGTCTATATGAGATCTCTCCAGCATGTTTTTGCTGGAAGCTGTTGTAATTCCCAGCAGTTTGTCATTACTGTTTGTAATGGTAATAAAGCAATCCATATATATTTACCCAGAAATGAAGATAACTTCCCCCACTACACTGCTCCTTCATCACGAAGTCTCATATTTAAAAGTTGTGCAATATTTGTAGTGTAAAGCAAATCCCTCCCCTCCCTTTATTTTAGAAGTTCTTTAAAAGTTTTATTGTATATATTTATTTATTGGATTTAAATAAAGAGAATCATACTGAAGGACTCCAGGTAATATATAGGATCCTAGATAAAAATGCCAAATCCAGTCTGAACATCTATCTGACTGTGCGATGAATTATAATCAATAATGATTAATAGAAATAACATAATATAACATAACATAAAAAAACAGGCCACTGTTCCACAAACAATCAATCTTCAAAGCCACCCCTCATCTGAAAAGTCAGGATTTCACAAGCCTCAGGAAATCACAGGATTGGGACCATCGGCATCCTTCATTAGGTTATAGTACCATAAGAGGGAAAATGCCCTCCAACTATGCCCCAGAATGGAGACTTTCAGCAGGCACTTTCTGGACTGGGTGGGCAGAAGTTATCTGGGAAAGTTGGATCTCCCAGACACCTCTTAAATTGAATATACTTAGTAAGCCACTTGATGCAACAGTGCTCAAGTAACCCTTTTATAATAGTAACAATTGAAACCTTGCTTACTCTTACCCCAGAAAAGTTCTGTAATTTTTTTTTAATCTTCATTTTTTGTGTGGTGAGGGGAGGTTTATTTGCCAGATGTTTCCTTTCTATATCCATCCCTGGAAGCATATGTTTCTCTAAAGGCAAACAGGAATATAGCTGTCTCTGGTACAGCAAGCTTACTTATCTATATGCATCTGCAATTATATCAGGATATTGATATAATATCCTGGCGTTCATCCACCCTCCATGATGTTATTGTCACAAAAAAAATTGTTTTCCATTTTCTGAAGATGCTACCTTTCATTTCCTTCCGGATTTTGAGATATAATCCAAAGCAGTGCATACATTTCTTTTCCAAAAGCAAGGATAGCGTACATGGTTCAAAGAAATACTATGATAATCAAGAAGCTTTCTCTGCTGAGAGCAGAATCTTCTGCTTTGAACAACTTCTTCTACAGTATGCTGTAATTCTGTTGGCCACAATAGGCTTGCAAGAGAGCAAAGACAGCAAGTGATTTGTACAGGATCTATCTCTGATAGAAGCTAAGAGGTACTAAGCAGAAATACCTTCAGAAGTACTTACGATCAAAAGGCATTGCATAAAGGCAATCATAATACATGATGAAGCTCCTGAAAGGTTTCAGCTCTAACTGCTGTTTCCCTTGAAAATAAAACAGGCTTGCCTTTTATAAACTGAAACCTTGACCAAGTAATCCCCATTTGTTCCGACTAAAGCTCCAGGCAGATTGATTTCGAATAAACATTTGCATCAGAGTAGGTATATTCTCTGTTCTTCTCAGGATTGGGTGGCGGATGCCGGCTGTTCACCCGATTGTAATCGCAAAGGAGCAGTTCACATTTCATGGGTGTCTCATTTGACATGCTCAACATGAGGGGAGAAAGAGGAAGTCACACTGGGCCATCTACACTGGGCTTCTGGATATATTTGTGTTTATTTATTTATTTATTTTTAAAATTTATAAGCCGCCCCACTCCCGAAAGACTCTGGGCGGCTAACAATAAAAAACACATAAAACATAACAAAACAACAATACAAAAACAATCATCCAGGGGTAAGGTTTAATAAACCCCAGGCCTGCCGAAAAAGCCAGGTCTTAAGTACTTACGGAAGACCAACAGGGTGGGAGCGGTCCTAATCTCCGGGGGGAGCTGATTCCAAAGCGTGGGCACCATCACAGAGAAGGCCCTCCTCCGCGGCCCCGCCAAATGGCACTGCTTGGCCGACGGGGCTTGAAGGAGGCCCAGCCTGTGGGATCTAACCGGACGTAGGGAACTATGAGGTAGTAGGCGGTCTCGCAAATAGCCTGGCCCTGAGCCATATAGGGCTTTAAAGGTAATGACCAACACCTTGAATTGGACCCGGAAACCAATAGGCAACCAGTGCAGCTCACGGAGGATAGGTGTAACATGGGTGTATCGAGGAGCACCCACTATCACTCACGCAGCTGCATTCTGGACCAACTGTAGTCTCCGAATACTTTTCAAGGGTAGCCCCATGTAAAGTGCATTGCAGTAATTTATTTATTTATTTATTTATTTACAAATATTTATATGCCGCCCAATCCCAAAGGACTCAGGGCGGCGTACAAAGTTAAAACAGTCATAAACCAGTCATAAAATCCAAACGTGAGGTGACAAGGGCGTGAGTGACTGTAAGGAGAGCCTCCCGGTCCAGGTAGGGTCGCAACTGGTGCAACAGGCGAACTTGTGCAAAGGTCATCCCAGCCACAGCCGTCAATTGATGTCCCAAATTCAGCTGTGGATCAAGGAGGACACCCAAGTTGCGAACCCGCTCCGAAGGGGGTATGTTCTTAGAACATACAATTTAATAGGCAGGATTTCAAAACTGTTCCTCTTTCAGTGTGAGGGATGATCAGCACAATCAATATCATTGTGCAAATGGCTGACTTGAGAATTGCTGAATTTCTCAGTGACAGGCCAGTTCCTTTCAATTCAGTAAAAGAATTAACATCTTGTAAAACACACTTTCCCCCTTCTGTGCCATCTAGACATACTAGAATTTGTAATGGCCACAATCAACAATTCAACATTTGTTGGAGACTCCAGCTGTGGAAAGTTTCCTAATATGTGTTCACAAAACTGATTTCAGTTTGGGAAGGTATGAAAATCCTATATCAGAGGTCCTCAACCTTGGCAACTTTAAGACTTGTGGACTTCAACTCCCAGAATTCCTCAGCCAGCCAAGTTGAGGACCTCTGACCTATATATTCTGGTATCTCTGATGATTTTATATTTAGGGTGGAAATTCTCACAATGTCATAATAAGCCTCTCTGATATGAAAATTTAGATAAAAAATTAAGTTTATTTGACAAATAATCAAAACAAGTCACCTGGAAATAAGAGTTATTGTTTAAGATGTGAAAGCAAATAGATGGAAACAGAGTCAGAAAAGAGGCACCACAGAAGAGCCTGCTAAAAATATGTTAAAATTGCTTGAAGCAGCTTTCAGATTATAGGGATTACAGAATTTGACAAGACTTTTTACTCCACAAGAAGTGCCGAGGGACAGACATGACCATTTATTTACTAAGTCTATTTTCTTGAACCTTACTATTACCCATTAGCTTTATATCAATGTGCAAAAAGCAGATTCCGCAATTTAAATTATCTTTGAAATACCAAGGAACCTTTATCACCTGTGGAAGTTGTTTTACATTTTAGGTGGAAATAATCTTTTCTGATTTGCAAACTACAACTAAGGAAGTTAGTTGTTTGTGTTTTTTGCCTAAAAATACTTGTGGAAAGGGAGTGTAAATATATTTTATTTAAGGCATAAATAAGAACATAACCTAGATTATAGTTCTTAACTGGTAAATTGTTTTAATAAAGGTGACATGCTTGTGTTCTATATGGGAACACTTGGGATCCTCCCCACCCTATAACTGGATGGGGAGGAACAGACTTTGGCCCATCCTGACAAGACTGAATGCCTGTGGCTGCTTGGCCCCTAGGATCAGGGGACATTTCCATCTTTGGTTTTGGATGGGGTTGCACTTTCCCGTTTGAGACTCCTGGGCTCACAGCTACTGCCTATAGGAGGGCCTTTGCACAGGTACATCTTATATGCCAGTTGCATCCCTTTATCAATTGGGAAGCCCTGGAGGCAGTCACTCATGTCGTGATCACGTCATAATTGGAGTATTGCAATGTACTCTACATAGGGCTGTCGTTGAAGATCATCCAGAAGCTACTGCTAATTCAAAGCACAGGGTTGGAAGCAATAATAGGTACTTCTTGTTGTGCTTGTGTGTCACATGAGCTACACTGGCTGCCAGCTAGCAGGATCTATCCTTAACCAAAAAAATTTGCTGAATCCCGGCCTTGGAGACATTAGTATAATATGCTCTTTGCACAAAAGTCAAATAACATTGCCCTGAAAATTATCAGGCAGATTTTTTTTTAGTCCTGCCTTTATTCTATTTTATAAATAACTCAAAGTATTGAAAGTATCTAATATTCCTTCCTCCTATTTTTCCTACAGCAACAACATTGTGAAGTGAGTTGGGCTGAGAGGGAGAATGACTGGCCCGAGGTCACTTAGCTGGCTTCATGTCTAAGGTGGGACTAGTCTCTAATTTTCCAACCTTTTCTAATCTCCCTGCAGTAAATTTCTGTTGTGACAAAATCCAGCTGAAACTAAATATTGTCATGTAAATTAAATGAAATATGTCATGAAGCTTTTCTCATCATGATTTTATAAATTTATCTATATTCATTATTTTTTTATTAAAGGCATTATCCAATAGATTCTGGGCAGCTTACAACATTGAAACATGTAATTAAAAACATGAAATAAAGCATGACAGCCTGGACTACAAATAATTATAATAATGCATATGCAATTTTTGGCAACAGTGCTAAAATAGTATGCCATTGTTTTCTTCTGTTTTTTTTTTTTTTTTAAACTTTCTAGTCCTGCCTGCAACCCTGACTTCTCTGGTGGTCTCTCATTCAAGTATTAAACTGAAGCCCAAACCTGCCCTAGCATGTTAGAAGCAGCCTTCATCTTGGGTCAGACAGATGTTTATCTCTCCTTAAACTATTTTCAGTTATTATTAATATAAGCAGAAGAGTTAAGCAATCTATTTAATTTCCAAATGGCCTGGAATCTCACCCTTACAGGTCCGTGCAAAAGTTCATGTCATATCTTCTAAAACTCTGTACATAGATTAATATTCTTGGGCTATTATTGAAAATATATAGGAACTGTCCACCATAAAAATCTGATTAGTGAAAGAAAGGTTCTGCTGCATACAACACAGGGGGAAGAGGTTCTATTTTCATCATCAGACCTAAGTTCTAAATGCAAATCTTCATTGTTGATGCAAGACCCAGAATGAACTTCCTGAGACTATTCTGTATTTGCTAATTCCCTATTTAAAATTTATTTGTAACTGCAAAATCAATACTCAGAGAGCTTTCACAGTCATTCACGGATATGCAGAGAAGCAAAAAATATATCACTCAACACAGACATTCTCAGAGGTTTCAGTATTCATTAATTCAGTGTTTGTGATAACTTTATATAACTACAGTAATGAGAATTAACTGTATAATTCACAAAAGATGGACACTAATCTATTCACAATAGCTGATAGAGAATTAGAAAATATATTTAAAGACAAATTAAAAGCTGGGTCTGGCAATCCTCAATGAATGTTTCAACTAACTTTAGCAAACCAAATTTAAATACAAATACAAACTTATTATCTCATCTGAGCTTCTCATCACATTTCAGTATATTTAAAACCGTTTACCCTATATTTTTGTACATACATATTTCAATAGAACAATTTGAAAATATGATAGTAAATTTAAAAGGATTTCATTTGGGATTGATGAGATTAACCAAATTATTAGTTAAAATTCACCGTACTCGTCTAAGATAGACCAAGAAGCTATGAAATGCAAATCACACAACTACAAATTAAAGAAAGTTATCTGGAGTAATTTTCAAATTGTAAATATACTCAGGTACATAGATATGCAATGGGATCTCCAATGATTATAATCTTTGAGGGGAATATTTCACAAATAAATTTCAAGGCAGACTAAGGGATTCTGTTCTTGAAACAATGGGAAATATTTCCAAAGAGCTTCCTAGGAAGGACCTTGCCAGCTACTATTGTCAGTATTCTCTAACTGGTTGAATCAGAAATATTTGATATTTGGGCTGATTATTCCTTCACTTCATAGTCTTTACAGAAGTGGCACTAATAATGGCTTTCACAAGCTCCCCTATTTGAAGGCTGTAATATAAATAAAGTGCATTTCGTCTCTCCAAAAGACCACTCTCATTTTTTTTTCCTGGCAATTTCCCCACTTTTGTTCACCCATTAAACACTTACCAGAAACAGTCACTACAATGTACTGCTGTGGCGCAGGCGTTGGTGTCTGTTGTCCAGTGGGTGGAGCCTGTGTCTGAGAAGTTGGGATTTCTGTAACATACTGTTTTGGAGTTGACTGCTGCTGTTGCTGCTGGGCACCTTGCAATTCTGCCACATACTGTTGTTGAGTTGCTGCCGCCACCACCACTGGTGTTGTTGTATTTGCTGTTGTTGCTGGCTGTTGCTGAGACTGTTGCTGTTGTTGTGATTGTTGTTGGGCTGCCTGTAATTCGGTAACGTAAGCCTGTGTTGCCATGCCAACAGTGGGGAAAATGATAATAAATAAGGCTTTTTTGCTTCCTTTTGTTGAAGAGAAAAGGAAAAACAAATAGAACAAAAAGAAAAGAAAAATAATTAATCAATTATAAAGCATTCTACAGACAGAAAGAACTCCCTACAGTTCTATTCACTGAGTGATAACTTAATAATTCACCATGTTTAAAATCTAATTGCAGTCAATTATCAAAAAGAATAGCAGCAGGAACACCGATTAGTGCATGTGAAATATTAGTCTGGAAAATTAACAATGTAGAATACTTAAGTATAATCGGCATGATATTTAAATCATATTTTTCAGATTTCTTCTTTTATGAAGATGCTCACAATCATCAGAAATTCAACTTGTTTACAGTGCTCATTACAGCTAGTTAAGATAAGGAACAGAGGATCGAGTATAAACTTTAAGACACAAAGTATGCTACAATTTGCAATATCCAGATTAAATTGCTCATTATTTGTCACATTCTGCTCCCAATGTTTCTGGTTAAATAAGTTTATAATGTGTCTTCGCCAATTTTGTAAACTTCCGTAATATTTTGTATAGCTGTTTTTAAAGAAATTCAATAAGCCTCTATGGACCATATAAAATCATATTCTATTTGATTTTACATGCAGACAAACCACATTAATGATAAATCCCACAAGTGACTACTGTAACTGCAACCTAGTATTGGGGATGGTCAAATGCTTTAAAATAACGCTTATTATTGTTTAAAACTAAAATAATGGAGGGACATCTGCAGAGAACCTCAACAGCAATGTTCAGTATATCCTTATGCTATGTAGTGAGGCTGTGTAAAGCCCTCAAAAGCTGCTTCATACATGAAGAAGCATGTATGGTAGCCCTTGACTTACAACTACAATTAGGACTGCAAATTTCATCATTAAGTGGTGTACTGGTTAAGCGAGTCATCACATCATCACATTCAATTTTATGACCTTTTTGCAGTTGTAGTTAAGTAAATCACCAGTTACTAAAGAACAGTCTACAATCTATCTAGAATTATTAGTTTCGCATAAGGCTGCTTTTCTCAGATAGCCAGACAATATGACTAATGTATAATCTTTTTTTGAATAACAGAGCTTAATTCTTTGTTAGGAAAATCAGAAGCTGCCTTATTGAAACAGGCTGGTAGTTGCATATAATCCTGTACTATCTGTTTTTGAATGTATCATGCAAGGTCTCAGAAGGGAAAACTTTTTTCTCCCCCTTTACAATGACCAAAACCCCCTCCTTTAGCCAAATAAGTTTAACAGACTCGAGCATTGGAACCTATCCAACAAAATGCAGTTTGTGGTGAGAAAAATAAGGTTCTGTGCTTAGGCAGAAAAAACTAAAAGCACAGGTATAGAATAGGCCAGTGATGGCGAACCTTTTAGAGACCGAGTGCCCAAATTGCAACCCAAAACCAACTTATGCATTGTCGGGTGCCAGGTAGGTGTGGCCCATTGGGTGGGTGTGACCCATTGGGTGGGCGTGGCTGCGATGGTAACGGCATCAATCAATCAATTTCAACTTTGCAAGATCTTTTTTTTCCCCGCGAGAAGTTAAAATTGACTGATTGATTGGACCTTTTTTTTTTTTTTGCACACGGCAGCACAGGCCTAAAGTGAAAAGGTTTTATAAAACCCAGCTAAAGGCCTAGGACTTGGGTGACGGCGTGCGTGCCCACAGAGAGGGCTCTGAGTGCCACCTCTGGCACCCGTGCCATAGGTTCGTCACCACTGGAATAGGCAGTACCTGGCTCAACAGTAGTAACAGTGAGAGGGATCTTGGACCACCACTTAAGTATGAGCCAGCAATGTGCTGCAGCAGCCAACAAAGCAAATGTAGTCCTAGGCTGCATAAGAGAGGAATAGCAACAAGATCAAGAGAAGAGATAGTATCACTCTGTACCACACTAGTGAGGCTACATTTAGAAAACTGTGTCTAGCTCTCATCGCCAAGATACAAAAAAGATGCTAAGGCCCCAGAAAGATTACAGAGAAGAACAACAAAGATTAATAAGGGGTTAAAGCAGGGGTCGTCAGACTTGGCCCCTTTATGACTTGTGGACTTCAACTCCCAGAATTCCTCAGCCAGCATGCCTGGCTAAGGAGTTCTGGGAGTTGAAGTCCACAAGTCATAAAAGGGCCAAATTTGAAGATCCCTGGGTTAAAGGCTAAATCATATGACGAACGATGGATGGAACCAGGTATGTCTAGTCTAATGAAGAGAAGGATTAGAAGTGACATGATAAGGGTCTTCCAGTACTTGAGGTTGCTGGCACAGAGAAGGATTGACAAGAAGCAATGGGTAAAAGTTCATTAAAGAAAGATTCAATCCGGAACTAAGGAGAAATTTCCTGATTTAAGAACAATTAATGGAATAACTTGTCTCCCCAAGTTATGGTGATTCAATTCTGAGGTCTTCAAGAAAACATTGGACAGCCATTCATCAGGATGGAATAAGTTCTCCTGCTCTGAGCAGGAGATTGGACTAGAAGATCTCTGAGGCCCCTTCCAATCCTGTGATTTTGATTCTAAATCTGCTGGAAAGTAATCCAGCACAAATAGAACACTACTACTAGCACATCTGCTGAATGGAAGGATAGTGTCCCTTTATGGATAAACATTAATCTACATCCCAGGATATACTCTCTCAAATTACCAACTGAGCTAACAAATCCTTTTAATAGTGGAGGAAAGTTCAAAATTTGTTACCCACACTTGGTGAATATAGTTTTCAGCTGCAGGAAGAAATTAAAATTGAAAAGGAGATTCATATAAAGATTTTCATGTCTACACTTCTATATCTTTTTCAAAAAAATATTACTTTATGGAAATAAACAGAGAATCCATAAAAATTAAAAAGGGAAAGCCTGTTTATATTGTGAAAGAATGACATTTCCTAGACATTGTACATTCTTATCCCAACAGCTACAATCCTGCCTAAAGTGCCATAATTCTGTTTATCAGATATACTTGTGAACCTGAAAAAAACTCCAAAAGTCAACAGCTACCTACTGTATGTCCAAACCCAACTATTCCATAATACAATTCTGAAATAATATTTTAAACCTCAGCATTAACTCAAGAGCATATCATATCATGCCACCCAGTGAACAGAGTGCAGTATAACCAGAGTGGTGCCAAGTCTATGGAGTTTCTCAATCATCCAGATCATGATTGCCCCAAATGAGCTGTTCAAAAAGCAACTGGACTTTCTTGGTTTTTTCCTTGAAAAAAAAGTTTCACTTCTCGTCCAAGAAGCTTCTTCAGTTCTGGCTAAATGGTGAGGAATGGAAATATTTATATTATTTGCAATCATCTGATCATTAGCACTCTGAAGGTCAGTTATTAGCTCTCTCAGAGTTGTTGAGAATAAGCTTCTTGGATAACAAGCAAACATTATCAAGAAAGTCCGGTTCCCTTATATGGCACCAATTTGGGACAGATTGGTGCCATATACATCTCCAGAAATTTACTTCTGCATCAGCAAAGTAAAGGTGGTAACATGGGTATAGACAGATCACACAATGAAAAGAAAAGGAATGCATTTATGGGCAAACACCAGAGCAGCAGCAGTTTTTTCACTTTTCTTAGAAACATTTTCTGCTATATAAAACAATTATTTATCAGTATCTGGATGAAATTATGTCTAGGACTCTCATGCAACCAGACTTATTACAATTTGTTTCTCCAACCCCAAGCAATATATTAGATGGTTCTGACTACTGGATATTTTCAGCTGAAGTCAAAATTAAATATTAAAAATATTTTAATACCTTTTTCTTGAATGGAATGGTTTTCACATGTAGCCAAACTGCATATTCCAGTAAAAATATTGTATTATTATATGGCATGTAGTTCTAGCTGATCTATAATTAATAAACCTGCAATAATAAAGGCCAACATTACAAGTATAATCTGGATTTTCAAAAAGAATCAGAAATTACATTTATTGCTCAAGAAATTCAAACCACCATCCCCACAGGCAATTACATGGTTAATACTTATTTTCATTCAGCCTTTCCAAAGCAATCAAACATCTCTATCTTACAATAACTTCTGGATCTTAAACATACAAACATAAAATAGATTATTCCACAATTATTCTTACTACATTAAATGAGATACCCATGCAATGAACAGTAAAACTGAAGTTGATTCAAACTTATGAACTTGATAGTAATAATTTCTAAATGGTTATAATGACCTTCTGGTGCTGTGTTAAAGTGCTAAAGTCTACTTTGTCCTATGCAGCGGGATCAGTTTTAAAACATTTGAATTTGGTTGCCATTTTACAACCTGGGCACACTGGTTTAATGTTTCAAAAAGTATTAAAGTCCTGCCAGTCATTCCTCTACTTTCTGTTTGTTATCGTAATTTTGGTTAAAAGAAATGATGCACTATAAAGGGAATAAATGGTAGATGCCATAGTTATCTTAACTATGTCTAAAGCAAACAAAGAGAGCCAATCTGGTATAGGAGTTAGGGCATCAGGCTATAAACTAGAGAGACTGCGAGATATAGTCCTACCTTAGGCACAAAATCAGCTGGATGATCTTGAACCAGTCACTCTTAACCCTAGGAAAACCAAGAAACCACTTCTGAAATCTTGCCAAGAAAACTGCAGGTATTTGTCAGGTAGTTTCTTAGAATAGAATAGAGTTGGAAGGGACCTTGGAGATCATCTAGTCCAGTCCCCTGCTCAAGCAGGAGAACCTATACCATCGCAGACAAGTGACTGTCTAGCCTCTTTTTTAAAATCTCCAGTGATGGAGCGCCCACAATTTCTGGAGGCAAGCTGTTCCACTGGTTAGTTTAGTTACTTAGTTTCCAGAAATAAAAGGCACCCCCCAAAAATGCAAACTAAAGTTTAGTTTCAAACTTAACTATCTGTAAAATCATTAGATGTAACACATCATTATAACATCAAATAGTATTTGGTATTCAGTATCTCTAGAATGCTCAATAATATTTCACCTCAGTTTAGTTTCAATTTCCAATACTTTATTCTGCATTTTGTGAAAAATGAAGCAATTCAACAACTTTTCAATATAGAATCTGTTGTTTAGAACCTAAAATAATACCTAGATCTCTCAGAGTGAAGAAATTAAACATTAACCTATGTTATGTTGAATAAATATTAAGAAAATACAGGAAGTCCTCAACTTACAACCATAACTGAGCCTGGAATTAATCAGGAGTCATGCTTGTTGTTAAGTAAGTCATCACATGACTGACCCAATTTTATGATGTTTTTGAAGCAGTCATTAAGCATACATGGTGGTAAAACAAACACGACAGTTAAGTGAATGCTGTGGTTATTAAACAAACCCATTGTTCTCAATGGGCGTTTTTTGTTAGAACCCAAAAGCAAGCAGAGATTTCTGGCAAAAAACAAACCAAATGGCTGTAAATGCAGGCTGACTGCCAAGAGCCCAAAATGTGATCATGTGACCAAAGTGGGTGGACATTGGAACTTGGAAACCAGATCATAAGTGCATTTTGGGGGATCTGTTGTAACTTTGGTCACTAAATGACCAATTATTAAATAAGAACTACCTGTAATAAGAGAATTCATTCATATTTATGCCCTGAACAGAGTAAAAAAAATACATTCTTATTCTTAGCATTACTCTTACCCAATTGTGGTGTGCTCTTGTACCTAGCCACAAGCACAGGACATAAATAATTTTAATTTTACCTAAAGCACTCTGAAACAGCCCTGTGAAACAGCATGGCTTTTAGATATCCCTGTTACATTAGTAATCCGAAGTTACATTTAACAGTGTAACAATGTTTGCCTTATTTGAGGATTTAGATATACTGTCAATTCCATTAGCCAGGGGTTAGCATTCTAACACCTACAGTACTGATTCACACTAGGATTTCTATCTGTTCTGGCTACCTTTTATTTAAAAAAAAAAGTTTCCAATCCTAAGTTTCCCGTGAATAAAACTGAGAACTTCTACATAAAAATGGCCTTATCAGTGAGCAATAGGTTTATTTTGAGCACAGGGTCCAAAACTATTCTCATCAGTATCTGTTCTAAATATGGTACACAGGAATCTGTTTTATGTCTTAAAAAAGAAGGGACGGGCAACCTTTCACCATAGCAGACATGGAGCTTTATTGAGAACCACAGGAAGCAGGGACCAAGTAAAAAATAAAACACTTTCCCAACACAACTCCCACATTCTTCAAACCATTTATAAAAATAGCCAAGTAAGCAGCTCTTACATGGCAGCTGTTGGCCATTATCCTCTTGTCTAAAAGTGACTGTCTATGATCTGGCCAAAAGTCTTTCCAGCTCTCTTATCTTTTTTCAATTAGAGATTCAACTCTCTAAAGACAATAAGATACTCAATAATTAACTATGACTTTTCCCCATGGGAGTTATTCTATCAAATAGCCACCTTCTCTACGACCAGGACTTCTCTAAAACCCTTTATTTTTTTATTAATTCTCGTAAGAAGCACTCCTTTGGATTATTAGCGCTACTACGCAACTTCACCAAGAAAAGCTCATGCTCGTGACGTCACCGCGACTTTATGACGCTGTTTGAAGTCAACCCTTCTCTCCTTTTCCCCTCTCCTGAGCGATCGTCCGCACCCGCCTCTCTCTAAGTGTCATTGGCCACCCTAAGTCTGTCCACCTACTCCTATTGGCTCTCTCGCCCACCAATCACCGAGGAGTGTCAACGCTCCTCCTTTCAGGGCCTGGGCCCTTCCCCGTCAAGCCCTGTTTGGTGTGGCCTCGGTAGGGCCCAATACCGAAAAAAAAACACCACTTCACTTGTCCACCCCACTTTTCCCGACTACTTCGGAGAAAAGAAAGGAGGAACAACAGACTTCGCCATTTTTTTTACGGAAAAAGGAAGGGGAACCGGACTCGAACCCACCTGGACTGTCCCAGCCCCGCGAGGCCTCGTCCCCTGAGGGGAGGGGCGGGGACGTTGTCGCGATTATCGTGCTCTCTCTCGATTTTGGCGGGAATCGCACAGAGGCAGGGAGGGTGGGCGGTTGTTGTTGTTGTTGCCGGGCTTCCTGGTCGCCACGACTACGGTGGCTATGGCGCCCTCCGTGTTCCCTCACCGGGGCAACTGTTGCTACCCACTTCGGTGCGGGGAGGGGGGAAATGGGTGGTGCCTGGAGTCGATTGGACGGTGGTTAAGATTTATTGGGTATTTGAATGTCAATCACGTCCTAGTATTTCCTTCTTTCTGTTGATTCTAAGCCTCGCCTCCTTCCGGAAACTTTACTTTTCTATTGGCAAATCTGATAATCCCAACTACGGATTTGATTAGGAACCTGTCATTCTAAGCAGAGAGGTGTTTCCTGAAGACATCACGAACGAATTAGGAGCTGTGGCAGTTTTCTACTGGCTAGGTAGCTTTCAATATACTGCGGAAGGCGTCCTAACTCCATTTAGCTCAATAAACGCATGCGTAATTCTTTTGACTTCTGGGAAATGCAGTTTAGATGCAGCAGAAGGCCTTTTCTGACTGTTTTAAAAACAAGCAAATGAAGTGTAACGATCGTAATTAATTGCATGATGTATCCTTTGAATCGTTACATTGGAAATGATCTATGGATAAAACCAAACAGTGTTCTGTTTCTAGGTTGGGCTATCAAACCTCGTGGCTTATGTAAACCCCACCAGCAGAACAGGATAGAGTAGTGCTGGTTCCTGGTATAACTCCGACTGGCACTTACAAAGTAGTGTTTCTGCTTCTAAAGATACTAATGAGCAATTATTACTGATAGCGACTGGTAACCTTATTCGCCTTTTAACATGCAGAAATTTTAGTAGCCTCATTTGCGTACACGAATTCAAAACAGCCAACTACAGTTTGGCCAATGGGAACCCAGCCTGTGTGATTAATTCAGGGCATTGTGCAACCCTAGAAAACTGGGCTGACTCAATCCTAGTTCAGTAAACTATGGATAATTATGATGCGGGTGCGTGGCCAATAGATGGCAGCAAAGGGCTATTTATTAACCTTTTGCTGTAGTAGAATTGCTGCTAAATTACTGAGTTACCTGGAAGCCTGTTTTCTCTACTCTGTTTGAAATTCCGAATTTCGATGTAACTCTTGCTTGGGGCTGGCAAGCCAAAGAATAGTGAAGATGTGTAAAGTTTTCATTGTAAACCATCACAGCTTACAAGACTGTAGAATAACATAAAACATAGAATAATAGAAGGAACCTTGGAAGTCTTCTAGTCCAACTCCCTGCTCGACAGAGCCCTCTCTGTGGCACATGCACCATGCTCTGGAGATGGCAACTGTCCCTCTTCAACGAGCTGCCTGCTAACTTGCCGAGGTCCCACATGGCCAGATGCATCCCAGCACCCATATGCTCGCTGGCCTCTGTGTGCAGGGGCTGATGGTGTCAGGCAGCAACCGCCCAGGCCCCTGACTCGCATTTCCCTGTGACAGTGGCACCCCTGTCCTGCCTCCCCTTGCCTTGCGAGCCTCCTGCCCACTGCCCCACCTGCCAGAGACCCCCTGGATCTCCCCAACCCTGCCCGGCCCCCACTGGTGTCCCTCCCCATGAGCAACATCGAGCTGACCACACCCACCCAATCTGCCATGACCACCACAGCCATGCCCACCCAGTGAGCCACGCCCACCTGGCACCCAGCAATAAATAAGTGGGTTTTGGGTTGCAGCTTGGACACTCGGTCTCCAAAAGGTTCGCCATCACTGCTCTGTAGTACCATCGCAGACAAGTGACTGTCTAGCCATTTCAAACAAATGATTCAGTCTCTTTTTGAAAGCACCCACAGTTTCTGAAGGCAAGATATTCTGAAGGCAAAGAAATTTCTCCTTAGTTTCCCACCATTGTTTCTTATCTTGCCTTTTGTTACTTTCCAACAATTGTTTTTTGTCTTGCCTTTTGGTGCTCTGGAAATAGTTTGAACCCCTCATCTTTATGGAGCCTCTCAAATATTGGAACATTGCTATCATGTTCCCCCCAGTCCTTCTTTTCATTAGAGTACTGTTGTTGTTGTTAATTGCAAAGTCGTGTCCGACCCATCGCGACCCCATGGACAACGTTCCTCCAGGTCTTCCTGTCCTCTACCATCTTCTGGAGTCCATTTAAGTTCTCACCTACTGCTTCAGTGACTCCATCCAGCCATCTCATTCTCTGTCGTCCCCTTCTTCTATTGCCCTCAATCTTTCCCAGCATTAGGCCCTTTTCCAGTGAGTCCTTCCTTCTCATTAGGTGGCCAAAGTATTTGAGTTTCAACTTCAGGATCTGGCCTTCTAAAGAGCAGTCAGGGTTGATCTCTTCTAGGACTGACCGGTTTGAACGCCTTGCAGTCCAAGGGACTCGCAGGAGTCTTCTCCAGCACCATAGTTCAAAGGCCTCAATTCTTTTGCGCTCAGCCTTTCTTATGGTCCAACTTTCACAGCCGTACATTGCAACTGGGAAAACCATGGCCTGGACTATACGCACTTTTGTTGGCAGGGTGATGTCTCTGCTTTTTAGTATGCTGTCTAGATTTGCCATAGCTTTCCTCCCCAGGAGCAAGCGTCTTTTAATTTCTTGGCTGCAGTCCCCATCTGAGGTGATCTTTGAACCCAGAAAAATAAAATCTGTCACTACCTCCATTTCTTCCCCATCTATTTGCCAGGAATTGAGAGGGCCGGATGCCATGATTTTGGTTTTCTTAATGTTGAGTTTCAAGCCTACTTTTGCACTCTCCTTCTTCACCCGCATCAAGAGGCTCTTTAGTTCCTCTTCACTTTCTGCCATTAGAGTGGTATCATCTGCATATCTTAGGTTGTTGATATTTCTCCCGGCAATCTTAATTCCAACTTTTGATTCATCTAGCTCTGCCTTTCTCATGATGTGCTCTGCATATAAGTTAAATAGGCAGGGCGACAGTATACAGCCTTGCCGGACTCCTTTTCCAATTTTGAACCAATCAGTGGTTCCGTGTCCAGTTCTCACTGTTGCTTCTTGACCCGCATATAGGTTTCTCAAGAGACAAATGAGATGGTCTGGTACTCCCATCTCTTTAAGAACTTGCCACAATTTGTTGTGATCCACACAATCAAAGGCTTTTGCATAGTCAATGAAGCAGAAGTAGATGTTTTTCTGGAACTCCCTAGCTTTCTCCATGATCCAGCGTATGTTGGCAATTTGATCTCTAGTTCCTCTGCCTCTTCGAAATCCTGCCTGTACTTCTGGTAGTTCTCGATCCACATACTGCTGGAGTCTAGCTTGTAGGATTTTAAGCATAACTTTACTAGCATATGAAATGAGTGCAATGGTGCGATAGTTTGAACATTCTTTGGCATTGCCTTTCTTTGGAATTGGAATGTAAACTGACCTTTTCCAATCCTGTGGCCACTGTTGAGTTTTCCAAATTTGCTGGCAAATTGAGTGTAGCACTTTTACTGCATCGTCTTTTAAGATTTTGAATAGCTCAGCTGGAATACTGTCACCTCCACTAGCTTTGTTGTTGCTCAGATTTTCTAAGGCCCATTTCACTTCACATTCTAGGATGTCTGGTTCGAGGTCAGTGACCATCTCATTGTGGTTATCTGGGATGTTAAGCTCATTCTTGTATAGTTCTTCTGTGTAGTTTTGCCATCTCTTCTTAATCTCTTCTGCCTCTGTTAGGTCTCTGCCATTTTGGTCCTTCATCATGCCCATCTTTGCATGAAATATTCCCTTCATATCTCCAATTTTCTTGAAGAGATCTCTGGTCCTCCCTATTCTGTTGTTTTCTTCTATTTCTTTGCACTGTTCATTTAAGAAGGCATTCTTATCTCTTCTAGCTACTCTCTGGAATTCTGCATTCAATTGGGTGTATCTTTCTCTTTCTCCTTTGCCTTTCGCTTCCCTTCTTTCCTCAGCTATTTGCAAAGCTTCCTCAGACAGCCATTTTGCTTTCTTGCATTTCTTTTTCTTTGGGATGGTTTTAGTTGCTACCTCTTGTACAATGTTGCGAACTTCCATCCATAGTTCTTCAGGCACTCTGTCTATCAGATCTAATTCCTTAAATCTATTTGTCACCTCTACTGTATATTCATCAGGAATATGATTTAGTTCATACCTGAGTGGCCTAGTGCTTTTCCCTACTTTTTTCAATTTAAGCCTAAATTTTGCAACGAGAAGCTCATGATCTGAGCCACAGTCAGCTCCTGGTCTTGTTTTTACTGACTGTATACAGCTTCTCCATCTTTGGCTGCAGAGCACATAGTCAATCTGTTTTCTATGTTGACCGTCTGGTGATGTCCATGTGTAGAGCCGTCTCTTGGGTTGTTGGAAAAGAGTGTTTGTTATGACCATCGTACTCTCTTGACAAAATTCTATTAGCCTGTGCCCTGCTTCATTTTGTACTCCGAGGCCAAACTTGCCTGTTATTCCGGTTATCTTTTGGCTTCCTATCTTAGCATTCCAATCCCCCATGATGATAAGGACATCATTTTTTGGTGTTAATTCTATAAGGTGCTGTAGGGCTTCATAGAACCGGTCAATTTCATCCTCTTCAGCACCAGTGGTTGGGGCATAGATTTGGACTACTGTGATATTGAATGGTTTGCCTTGGATTCGAATTGAGATCATTCTGTCATTTTGGGGATTGTATCCCAGTATTGCTTTTCCTATTCTTTTATTGACTATGAAGGCTACTCCATTTCTTCTGAGGGATTCTTGCCCACAGTAGTATACCTGATGGTCATCTGAGTTAAATTCACCCATTCCTGTCCATTTTAGTTCGCTGATTCCTAAGATGTCGATGTTCAGTCTTGTCATCTCTTTTTTGACTACGTCTAGCTTAGACTACTAGACATATCCAAATCCTGTAACTGTTGGTACATTTTAGCCTCCAGCCCCCTAGTCATTGTGACCGGAACTGGATGCAATATTCCAAGTGTGGCCTTACTAGGCTTTGTATAGTGGTACTAGAACTTCATCTGATCTTAATTCTATCCCTGTGTTAATGCAGCCTAGGATTGCATTGGCCTTTTTTGGCTGCCGCCACACATTATTGGCTCATATTTAGGTGATTGTCTACTAAGACTCCAAAATCTCTCTCACAATTATTGGCATTTACAGTTGGTTTTTCTTAAATGTCATTACTTACGGTTTGTTCAATGAGAAAGGAGTATTGACAATTTTCATACTTGAAAGCAAATATAAAGTGTATCTGGAGGTGAGTATACAGACAAGTTTGTCACAGTCTGAAAAGCTGTCTTAAAAGAAGAATTGAAAGCAATGAAGAGAGATATTGAATAACTTAGAGTCCTGCATCATGTCTGCCCTTTAAAAAAAAGACCATATCCTACTAAAACTAAGCCAACTGAATTCAGCTATTACAACTGAATTTATATTTTCCCTTGTCAACTTTTCCTTCCTGTCCCTTCGGTGTCTTTTATCTTATGTCATGTTTTGCTTCTAGGTGATCTAGCTGACATATAAATAGTTCCTTTTTATAGACGATTGAAAGAAAGTTAATTTTAAAACATAGATATGCTTTATTTCCTCACAGTGTTTTTTTAGATTTCATTCACCCCAGGTAACATTTCAGTACTTGATCACAGTATACGGAGAGATTTTCACATCTTGAAACCTCTGGATTCCAAGAATATTTATTTATTAAGCATATGGTAAAAATGTTAAAATGCATTTAAGATTGCAAGTACATAAGAGACTGGTATCAAATTCTAATCAGCCAATCTTTATTATGGTCACAGATCAGAATAAAAATTAAACATTAGGATACAATAAAACAAGACAGGACATAGTAATTGTTATGTCCCGAGCCTTGCAAACGGCTCGGGTGTTTGCAGGCAGTCCCGGGCAGGTGCAAAGCTGCCCGGGACCAGACAGGCTGTCGCCAGCGCCGTGCGCATGCGCGGGTGCTGGCGCGGGATAAGTAACACATTTACCCGGGAAGCGTCTATATAAGAAGCTGGGAGGTTTGGGGAGCTGCTGAAGCCATCTACTTGTAAGCTGAACGCTGAATAAAGGAAACTGAGAACTTCAACTGCTTCTCGTGTCTGCTTCCCGCCAAGGACTCAACACTGGCGACGAAGGTGGGATTGCCTTACACCGCCTGGAAAGGAAGAAGTGTAAGCTTACACAAGTGAGTCCTGAGCGACGGAACGGCGTCGACTCGGCAACTACCCGCCAATCCAGTGCGCATTCGGGGGTAGGCTGGCTGATAGACCCGTCTTCTGAAGATGGCGAAAATCGGAAGGCTTTCGGAATTCGACGTCTCACATCCAGAGCGGTGGGAGTCATACGTAGCCAGGGTGGAGAACTACTTCAAGGCAAAACAAGTGAGGGAAGAGAGCTTGAAGGCTGCCACCCTGCTTTGTGTTTGCGGTCAAGACGCCTTCGACATCGCAGAAAACCTTGCAGCACCTGTTCCAGTAGAGTCTGTCAGCTACGCAGATCTGAAGAAGCTATTGAAGGAGCACTTCCACCCAAGATGTCCGTCATCGCATGGCGCCACACCTTCAAGCAGAGGGATCAATGGCCCGGTGAGTCGGCCAAAGAATTCATCGCCGCATTACGGAAGGCCGCCAAGCACTGCGAGTTCAAAGACCTCGAAGAACGACTGAGGGACCGATTCGTGTGCGGGTTAAGGCATCGAGATCTACAACAGAGACTTTTCGCTAAAGAAGAATTGTCCTACCAAGATGCATTAAGGGAAGTCACCGCAGAAGAAGCAGCAGGCGGCGCTGTCAAGAACATGCGGCCGATCAGAAACAGTCCAGAGGTTGCATCCGTGCACCAGGAAGACGCCCAAAGGAACTCCGAGGAGGATCCGGACGAGGAAGTCAACCGTCTCCACCCCACGACGGAAGAAAAACAGAAGGGAAGCTCTTCAGCTCCACTCAAGTGCATCGGCTGTGGAGGTCGCCACAGGAGAACCGACTGCAAGTTCCGCTCCGCTCCCTGCCGGGCATGCGGCAAACAAGGATACATTGCAGCTGTGTGTCTGGGCCGACGAAAGGTACAACCTCAGGAAGAACTGCGCCTGAAAGGTACCAGATTCCCCAGCCAGAATAGGGTAGGTTTTTGCACTTCGCGAAGAAGCATCCTTAGGACAGGCACACACAAGCCCATTAAGAAAAAGCTGTCACTCAAGGTGAAGCTACAAGGGGTTCCATTATCTATGGAACTAGACACAGGGTCTGCCTTTTCAATTATCTCCTTGCATACATTTAGGAAGATTTGTTCCGGTAGTGGAACTCAGGCTAAGTTAAGGCCTTCTGACATTGTGTTAACAGATTTTCAAAATTCAAGAGTGTGTGTTAAGGGGGAGGCCACCCTTAACGTGCAATGCAAGAGTTTTGAAGGTCCACTAGACTTATTAGTAGTAGGGGGTGAACGAACGAGTCTCATAGGACTCGATTGGTTTGAGGCCCTGGGGATACACGTCACAGGACTCAACAGTTTACAAACACTCGACCTACAGGAAGTCTGCAAAGAATTTGCAGATGTTTTCAGCCCCCAGCTGGGCACATTCAAAGGACACCCTGTGTCCTTAAAGCTAGACCCCACTGTCACTCCCATTAGAATTAAAGCAAGAAGGGTCCCTTTTGCTTTAAAGAGTAAAATTGACACTGAGTTAGACAAACTGATTCAACAGGGAATCCTAGAACCTGTTGATTCCAGTCCTTGGGAGACCCCCATTGTCACGCCTCTAAAGGCAAATGGGGACATTCGCATTTGTGCTGACTACAAATGCACTCTGAATAAGGCATTGCAGCAACATGCCTATCCTGTTCCTGTGGTCAGTCATATTCTGGCCTCCCTCAAGGGGGGGCACGTTTTTGCAAAGCTTGACCTAGCTCAAGCGTATCAACAGCTGCCTGTTGATGATGCTGCTGCTATAGCTCAGACTATTGTGACCCACAGGGGAGCCTTTAAGGTAAAAAGGCTACAGTTTGGAGTGAATGTCGCTCCTGGGATTTTCCAAAGCGTAATGGAAAACACACTACGGGGCATACCGGGGGTTTGCCCCTACTTTGATGATGTCTTAATTGCAGGAGACTCCACACACATTCTAGCTGAAAGGCTAAGGGCTGTTCTGTTAAGATTCAGGAAGTCAGGCCTCAAGCTCAAAAAAGACAAATGCAAGATTGGGGTGCCTTCTACTGAATTTCTGGGGTTCAAAATTGATGCTGCTGGGATTCACCCTGCTGAATCCAAACTAACAGCTATTTTAGAAGCACCTAGGCCAAAGTCCAAGGCCGAACTTCAGGCCTTCCTGGGCCTCCTGAATTTCTACAATTCTTTTCTTCCTCATAAAGCTAGTGTAGCTGAGCCTCTTCACAGGCTACTAGACAAACAAGCAGTGTGGCAGTGGTCACAAACACATGAGGCTTGCTTTAACGAAGTCAAGGCCTTGCTCACTTCTAACAGTGTACTTGCACATTTCAACAAATCTCTTCCTGTGTGCATCGCATGTGATGCGTCCCCTTACGGGGTAGGAGCTGTCCTGAGCCACCTCAGGTCTGATGGAACTCAGGTTCCTGTTGCATATTACTCCAGAACATTGTCTTCTGCTGAGCGCAACTACGCTCAGATAGACAGGGAGGCTCTGGCTGTTGTTGCTGGAATTAAAAAATTCCACGATTTTCTATATGGCAGGCATTTCACGGTCTTTACTGACCATAAGCCTCTGCTGGGACTGTTTACCACACGTAAGCAGACTCCCCAAATCATTTCCCCTAGAATGCTTAGGTGGTCTATTTTTCTGTCTGCATATGATTTTTCTTTACTCCACAAGCCTGGGAAAGAAATGGGCCATGCTGATGGCCTCAGTAGATTGCCTCTGCCAGTAGTAGAAGCTGACCCTGCGCCAGCTGTCAACATTCTATCAATCCAAGCCTTGCCCGAGCTCCCTCTTGTGCCAGGGATGTTGCCGCTGAAACAGGTACAGATCACACACTTTCACGTGTCCGTTCCTGGGTTTTGTCCGGTTGGCCTGAGCACTGCCCTAGTCCTGAGTTTCAGAGTTTCTGGTCCAAAAGAAACGAGTTGTCCCTTTCTCAGGGTTGTCTGCTTTGGGGAAACAGAGTTGTCATTCCCTCCTCAATGAGGACTAGGGTCTTAGAATCCCTCCACGAGGGTCATCCTGGCATTGTTCGTATGAAGGCTCTTGCACGCAGCCACTTGTGGTGGCCTGTTTTAGATAAGGATATTGAGGCTAAGGTGCATGCTTGCCACCTGTGCCAACGATCTCGCCCAGAGATGCTCCAAGCTCCCGTGCATAAATGGGAGGAAACGCAGTCCCCATGGTCTAGGGTGCACATTGACTACGCTGGGCCCTTTCAGGGCCAGTTCTTCTTGGTCCTTGTTGACAGCCATTCAAAATGGCTTGAGGTTGTACCTGTCTCTTCCACCACCACTGCAAAGACTATTCAGGTACTGAGGGGGATTTTTGCTGCACACGGGCTTCCAGATGTCATCGTGTCTGACAACGGCCCTCAATTCACTTCCTCCGAATTCCAAGCTTTCTTACAGGCTAACATGATTCGTCATGCCACGTCTGCACCCTTCCACCCGTCCACCAACGGTATGGCTGAACGTATGGTGCGCATCACAAAGGACGCCTTGAAAAGACTCACCTACGGGGACTGGCATCACAGGTTGGCTGACTTTCTCCTTTCTTATCGCACCACACCGTCCACTTCTACAGGGAGAAGCCCAGCTGAACTTCGTTGGGGGCGTCAACTTACTACTAAACTTGACCGGTTGCATCCGGACAGACTGCCTTCATCTACCTCACATCCTAGGGCACCTAGACAACTACTTGTGGGTGCCCCGGTTTGGGCTCGCAATTACGGGCCTGGTCATACCTGGGTCCCCGCTTCTATTTCCAGGGTCACAGGTCCTCTCTCCTACAAGGTTGCCCTGGACAACGGTCGTGTCCTGCGTCGGCACATCGACCAACTCCGCCCTAGGCGGGACTTTTCAGATGAGACTCCTGGGTCTTTTCCAGGGGGGAGGGGGACCCTTTGGAGCAAAGGGAAGGGCACGAGCTGCTGCCCATCTCCACTGATGGAGCCACAAACGGCCCATCCCAGAGTTCCGCGAGAGCTCCGAACAAGAATTCTATGAGCCTACCTAACTACCAGGCATCCACGCCTACTCCAGCCAGGGAGTCACTCTGGGGGCATACTCACTTTCCACACACATCACACAGCACTCCAGTCACGGAGGATACCCGGGGGCACCCCAACAAATCATTCCCCGCAAGAGAGCTGGCACACACTTCCCAAGGTTGGCCTGACCTTACCCCAAATCCTACAGGGGGTCAAACATACACAGAGATAGTCGAGGAACCAAGTCCCGACTACAACACCTCTAGCACAAATCAGGGAACACCTGAGTTTTGGGAAAGTACAGGAACCCACACAAGCCCGAACACAGAACGGGGTTCAGGGAATGGACAGCCTCCTGACAGGTCTTGGACTGACCTAGGAGGTTCTACAGAGACGCCCAGCAGTGGCTATCACTTCAAGGGGCCCGAGGGTCTGCAGCTAGGCAGGTCAACCAGGTCACAAAGTGACAGAAGCCCTGGCCTGACGAGCCCGGTGGACAAGCAAGCAGGCCAGGCATCGGGGCACAGTCCTTGGAAGGCACCAAGGCACAATAAGGAGAACAGGCTCACATCTCCCTCCAGTCAGGGAACTCATGCTAGTAACCCAGAGCTGAGAAGGTCACAGAGAGCAAAGAAGTCTCCTAAATACTTAGAGGATTACATAACATTGATGGCTAAACAAAAGCCAGGTAACGATAGGAGCACTGAGAAGCAGAACACTGCATAAAATAAATGATTATATGTTGGTAGTAGTTTTAGCCCGGGGGAAAGGGGTGTTATGTCCCGAGCCTTGCAAACGGCTCGGGCGTTTGCAGGCAGTCCCGGGCAGGTGCAAAGCTGCCCGGGACCAGACAGGCTGTCGCCAGCGCCGTGCGCATGCGCGGGTGCTGGCGCGGGAAAAGTATCACATTTACCCGGAAAGCGTCTATATAAGAAGCTGGGAGGTTTTGGGAGCTGCTGAAGCCATCTACTTGTAAGCTGAACGCTGAATAAAGGAAACTGAGAACTTCAACTGCTTCTCGTGTCTGCTTTCCGCCAAGGACTCAACAGTAATGTATTATATTTGGTGGTGAAATCATTAATGGACAACCAGGATCTGCCTAATTTTACAGACAGTATAGGAAAGCATAGCTATGTGGATCTTACTGATCCAATAGTAGTAGTTATACATAAAAAGGATTAGAATTCCCAGGACATTTCTCAGGTAAAGTGTTATAAAATGAGTCAGTGAATCTGTAATTTAGGGTAAATTTTAAACCTTTCGTCCACGTATTCTCCCATTGTTCAAGCTTTACACTATATCCATAGTTCCTTGCTCATTGAATCATACAATGTTTTACATATTCAGTTTCCAAATTCAAATTCAATAACGTTTTATAAACCTTAGCAATATGTCCATCACTACCATACAATAGGATTTCCAATTCATAATCCTCGTAGAAAAGAAAAAATTGTCATTTTCCCATTCAATCAAGCTTCTAGTATTGTAAAGAAATGAACTTCAAAGAGACTCTGACTGGAGTCCATATCTCTTTGGTCTGCAACTTTCATATCAGAGTCCTTTTGTGAATCAAACTTATCTAAAACTACATGCCTCTGCATATTTTTCATGGCCATTATCATCTCATAAAAAAAAAATTAAAACTTTCAGCTAAAAGTTGCATGTTACCAAAAAGTATTTTTTTAGATTTCTGTCTAGGTTGCTTGTTACTCTGTGAAACATGGTTAGGGGACAAAGAA
The DNA here is from genome assembly GCF_016545835.1 of Crotalus tigris. Taxonomy (NCBI): domain Eukaryota; kingdom Metazoa; phylum Chordata; class Lepidosauria; order Squamata; family Viperidae; genus Crotalus; species Crotalus tigris. The sequence goes on along the minus strand of NW_024100574.1, from coordinate 270,638 downwards.
CACAGAAGCAGAAGGAAACAGGAAAGATATTTTCTGGATATTTTGAACCAAGATTTTTAAAAAATCAAAAAACATAAACTCCAAATATTTTGCAAATACATATACAAAGAACCTGTAATGTCCAATAATAATGTAAATCAAATGAAAGCACTTCACCATCTCCAAAAACCCAGTGTTTCCTTACAGTTATTCAAAACAACAACATAAAGTAGTGGTTCTCAACCTTTTTAATGCCGCGACCCCCAACCGGTCGTAAGTCGAGGACTACTCAACTGGTGCAGCACCATTTGCAGAATGGGACTTTTGGCGGGCTCAGCAGGGCAGAGACAGCCTGGACAATTCCTATTGGCTTTTGAAAGCCAATAGAATTAGACTCTATTCAAGAGAGTCTATTCTATTGGCTTTCAAAAGCCAATAGAATAAAAGGGAGTAGCACAGCTAAGGAAAAGGGGAAAAAAATGGCGGACTGCATTGTTTGGCGACCCCCGTGAAATAGTCGTTCGACCCCAAATGGGGTCCCGACCCACAGGTTGAGAACCACTGACATAAAGGGAAAGAAAAAAAAAACAGAGTACCGTAGGGTGTTGAATCAAATCAGCATTCAACCAGCTGGTCAACTTTAAAAGACAAAAAGCAGAGTAAAGCACTTTGCATCTTAAGAAGGCAGAACTCTTGGAATAATTCTTCCAACAGGCATCCTTTATTAAGAGAAAATGGTTGCAGGCGTTCTAGACAGGACTTGGGGTCCAAGCTCTCCCATTCAAGGTTTTAAGGGGTTTCCCAGTAGCCCCACCCAATCACCCCCTACTTCCGGCGACAGTCTCAGGCATTACATTCCCACCCCCTTTTTCTTACTGTCGGCTGGATGGAGACTTCAGAGAAAACTACATGAAAGGTAATAGCCCCCTTTGTTATGATTAGGCCTTTTTGTTGCTATCCACATTCAGTCTCTTTGAAGTATACTGAAGGAAGTGAGAGCCCTAAAGCCCTTTTGTTCACCCCCTTCCCTTCATCGTATGACAGAATCCAGGGAAGGCAGAAGTGGGGTTTTCTTTAGTTGATAACTAGAGATGAAATATAATTGGATTCTGACACCCAGGCTTGCTTAGAAAATGAAATTCTGGCAGGAAGATGGATTTGCCCAGTGACTTTCTGACTGCTCTGCACTTGGTGAAGTTATGGAAAATTATGCCCAAATATTTGGTGATTTTAATTTGTTCAATATTTCAGTCATTTATCCTCCAGGCATGCTGTTTAGGTCTCTTTGCAAAATTCACGATTTGGGTTTTGCTGTGATTGATTTCGAAAACTTCCTCTGAACAATAGCTGGTCAAGGCATTCAGGGCTTGTTTGAGTCCACTTTATTATGACAGAAGTACTATGCAGTCTGCATATAGCAAGGTGGCAATATGCATATTTGCTAATTTTGGAAGATGGTGTTCTAATTGGTTCATTTTGGCCATGAGTGAATTTATATATAAATTAAACAGCAGAGGAGCTAGGAAACATCCTTGTCTCATTGCTCTGTAAGTTCGTATCTTGTTGGTATAGTAGCCTTGCATATTGCAGCAGATTTTGAATCTACACGTCTTATAGTGTTTATCCATGAGCAAAAGTGTGATCTGGGAATTAAATCAAACACAGACCTGAAATCAACAAATGCGGTGTACAGTATAGAGCCTGCTTTAGATGTATATTTTTCACTCAGAGGTATATCTTTTGGCTAAGACAGGTCCATAGGGTATCCAGACCTGAAGCCTGCTTGCTCATCATTTAATATGCGCTCTGAATCAATCTAATCAACTAGTTTATTAGCTTGCTTATTATGCTTAACAGACTATTAGGCCTGTAATTTGCAAGCAAGTCTCCTGCGCCCATCATTTGGGCACAATATTAGCTCAGCCCCAGTGTGCAGTGTGATCAATAAAAGTAAACAGAGAAACAAGAACAGGGGTCCTCCAATCTGTATTGTTTCATAATATTTCAACTCTGAGTGGCATACAACAAATCAAAATAATTATTCAAAGATGAAGCAATACAGAAGGTTTGTCATACCATTACTCTTGAGGGCTCCAGCATCTGATAGAAAAACAATATTTTGAAAGCTTTTTTATAAGATTGGGGAAAGAGTAGACATTTGTCAGGATGTATGCTGCTTTAGAGGCAGGATCAGTGATAGAGTAGGTATACCTCCCATTAGATGGCATTGTTATATTGAAAGGACCTGGAGCAGGAAAACTCAGATTGAACAGGATGGGTAGATGCTCTGGGTGAAAAATTGCCATAAATAGCCAGGCTTTATGATAACTACTACGTTGAATTGTACTTAAAGCTGAGATGTTAGATTGGCACACCAAGCCATGCTGTGTTCTGAATTAGCTGCAGCTTCTGAGTGGTCTTCAAGGGCAGTCTTATGTAAAATGCATTACAATAGTCCACATAGAAGGTAACCAAATCATCCTCATCATCATTTGGCTGTCCATAGAATCTCTTGATCCAGAAAATGGTAGAATTAGCAAACAAGATAGATCTGTGCAGAGGCCTTCTTGTTTATAACTTACAATCTGTTCCTTGAGCAGAAGTGTGAATACTAAAGACTCCCAAATTGACTACCAGACCTGAATGGAGTAGTGCAATCTCAACCAAGGGTAAAGATGGATAATCTGGATATCCAGGGATCCAAATACCTACAGTCATTCAATCTTACTAAGAATCAGCTTGATCCTGTTTCTCTTCATCCAGACTCTCACAGCCTCCTGACACTGAAATAGGCCCTTGATGCACTGTTTGATTGATTTAGGATTGAGATACACAACTGGGTGTTATCAGTGATACTTATTCCATACTGATGGATGATCCCACCCAGCAGCTTCATGCAGATGTTAAGCAGAATGAATAAACTTGTTGAAACTTATGGGCACCCCACAGATGTGTAGGGCTTGATCTGGCCTATCAACATCAATTGGGATTGACAACTAAGAAAGAAGAATTACTGGGTACCACGTCCACACAACATAATCCATGTAGGCAATACACAAGAATATCATGGTTGGTAATAATGAAGGCTTCTGAGAGACAGGATAGTTGCACCAATCCCATCCTGCTTTGCCAGAGGTTATAAAAAATACTACGAGTTCTGAAATCTGAATGAAAAGATGTAGCTAACCTGTTTCTTCCAGAACCCTCTGGACCTAAGCCTGATCACTAAGAAAAGATAATAGGAGACAGGAAAAAAATTGGGTCCAATGACAACTTCTTGAGGTAGGGATGTGTGCCTTCTCCTCCAACAGCCATGAGGTGGCCCAAATACATGCTACCTCCCAAAACAGCTTAACAATCCAGACAGACCAGTGGATCTAATAAACAAGTTGTTGGTTAGCAGCCCTGAGGATCCTGTCCCACTGTCAGAATCCAATTATACTTCATCTCCAGTTATCAAATATAGAAAACCTCAATTCTGCCTTCTCTGGATTCTGCCATAAGAGGGAGAGAAGGGGGAGAACAAAGGGGCTTTATGGCCCTCACTTCCTTCAGTATACTTCTAAGGAACTGAATGTGTGTATTGCAAAAGAACTAACCATAAGAATGGGGCCGTTTTCCTTTCATGTAGTTTCTTTGAAGTCTCCATCCAGCCAGGCAATAATGAAAAGAGGGGTGGAAGTGTAATGCCTGAGACTGTCGCTGAAAGAGGGGGTTGATTGGGTGGGGCTACTGGGGAACTCTTAAAACCTTGAATTGGAGAACTTGGACCCCAAGTCCTGTCTAGCACACCTGCAACCACTTCTTCTTAATAAAGGATTCCTGTTGGAAGAATTATTCCAAGAGTTCTGTCTTCTTAAGATGCAAAGTGGGGTGGGTCCTTACATTAGACAGGACTTGCAAAATTAATCCACCTGGAAGGGAGACCCTTGCCGGGGGATTTTGTAAAAAATTACCATGTCAGACAATGGAGCAAGAGAGGGGGGAAACTCCCTGGAAAAAGAGCCGCTGACCCAGTTGGAACCTTGCCAGATGTTGGGATCCGAGAGGTCAGATTCCTCAGGAGAAGAAGTGGTGGAGACACAGGACCACAAGTCTTGCTGGTCAATGGGCGTTGGAAAGAAAAGTGAGTGGGAAAAGGAATCAAGAAAAGTGACCCTGAGACGGGGGACCAAGCAACCAGAATGGAAGCAGGAGATGCAGAAATCCCTGCACGCAAGTGAAGAGGGAGGAAGCTGGGCACCGTACTCAGACTGGATCCTAGAGAAAGCTATTGACCTGATGAAGAGAACTCTCAGCTCCCTAGGAGAGGAGAATCCTGAGCCCTACGGCCGCCCCAGCTCCTGGAGCCGCAAAGGGAGAGACACCGAGGGGCACGTGGAACCTGCAACCCCGGGGACATCTGCTGATCCAGTAGTCCCCACCCCCTACCAGACCACAGATGGCAATCTGGACCGAAGACACTACCACCAACAACGGAGGCACTGATCCATTCCAAGATGTCCGCCGTTGGAGGTGAAATTCAAAGGAGAGCCAACACGCTTGGGGTTTTCCTAACCCAAGTCCTCAGCTACATGGAGGAATATGGGCAGGACATCCCCAGCAACAAAGCCCGCATCCGGATCGTGCAATCTGCCCTGGATGGACCGGCTGCAGATTGGGTGGTGAACTTGCATGACTCCAATGCCCCAGAACTCAGTAACTTCAACCGTTTCATGTCCTCTCTGAGAAGACGATTTGAAGACCCCCTGGCTGATCGCAAAGCCCGTGAAAGGATAAAGACGATGAAGCAAGGCAAAGCCCGGTGGCTGAATATACACAAGAATTCCGGGCCATTGCCAGCAAACTGAATTGGCCAGAAGACATCCTCCTTAGCCATTTCAAAGACGGACTAAGTTATGATCTATATGACGCTTGCCTGCTCCGAGGGGACCCACACCAACTTGAGGAATGGTACATCTTGGCAGAGGAAGCAGAGATCGACATATTGAAGAGACACCGCCGAGGAAAACAATGGAGCCGCCCCCCGCCGGAGCTGACACACGAACCGGTGAAATCATCGGCTACAGCCAAGAAGCAAATGGGGTGTTTCAAGTGCGGAAGGGCATTGAGCTGTAGAATGCCGCTCCAAAGCCCCCCAGCACAACCCAGACAGATCCCCAACCAACAAATCCGGAAAGTCTTCAGCTAAGCCAAAAGAAACTGCCATGAGAATGATGGAAATTACGGAACCTCCCACTTCTACTCACCAAGAGGAAAAAACTCCAGCCTACACCACAGGGCCGGTGGATACCTCAGATGACAGCTCGGAGGGCGAACCCCTGGTAAGTGGACACATCACACCCATCCTCAAGACAGTGACTATATTAATCCCCCCCATGCCCGAAGCTGTGAAGGTGAAAGCCTTAATAGACTCTGGCTGCACCCGCTGCCTCATTAGCCCAACACTAGTGAGTAATCTGGGCATCCCATCGAGGAGACTGGAACAACCAATCTCATTTGGCCAGTTAGATGGATCCATAGCAGGGGGGGTGCCAGCTACCTAGCCACTCTACCAATACACCTCTCCCTGGGCAAACATGAAGAGGACATAACGTTTGTGGTGACCCCAGGCATGGAATGCCCAATGATTCTAGGGATGGAATGGTTGAAAAAATGGAACCCCTGGGTAAATTGGAGGACGACAGAAATCAAATTCCCGAAGGGGGACCCTATGGACTTAAAACCCCAAGGGAGGCTACCAGAATCAAGAATAGAAAAAGCATCCATAGGAGAGGAAAAAAGATTAACAGAAATACCAGAGGAATATAGAGACCTTGCTGAAGTTTTCAGTGAGGAGAGGGCGAATGAGCTCCCCCCCACCGACCCACAGACTGTACCATTGAATTCAAGCCTGGGGCAAAACTCCCGAAGCCCAGATTATACTCCATGAGCCCAAAGGAGAAGGAGGAAATGGAAAGATTCATAAAATCTTTCATTGAGCCAGCCAAGCCTAAAGTGGCTGCCCCGGTCCTTTATAGAGAGAAGAAGGATGGCTCTTTACGTTTATGCGTGGATTATAGGGCCCTGAATACAATCAGTGAAAGCAACCTATACCCTCTGCCCCTCATGAAAGACATGCTGTCACATCTATCGAAAGGGAAAATTTTTTTCTAAACTAGACCTAAGGGAAGCTTACTATCACGTGAGAATTAAGGAAGGGGACGAATGGAAGACTGCATTTAACTGCCCCATGGGGTGCTATCAATTCAAAGTCTTGCCATTTGGATTACAAGGGGGCCCTGCAGTCTTTATGCAATTAATCAATGACGTTCTAAGGGAGCACCTGTTTAAGGGGTCCTTGTTTACTTGGACGACATTCTTATCTTTACTGAAACAAAAGAGGAACACGTCAACCTTGTCAGAGCGGTTTTAAAGAAGCTGCGAGCCGCTCACCTATATGCCAAACTCTCAAAATGCGAATTCCACCAGGAAAGGATAGACTACCTAGGTTATCGCATATCCCCCCAGGGCATTGAAATGGACCCAGAGAAGGTCAAAGCAGTATTAGATTGGGCACCACCCCGCACAAGAAAGCAACTACAAAGTTTCCTGGGCTTTGCAAACTTTTACCGCCAATTCATCCCCTCATTTGCCCAGATAGCTTGCCCCTCACTAACGTACTAAAAACGAAGGGAGCATCCTCAGTAAAACCTAGCCAGCCACTAACATGGACAATGGAGTGCCAAGCAGCGTTTGAGACACTAAAGAGACTTTTTTCTGCCGAACCAGTACTAAGGCACCCAGACATGGACAAGCCCTTCGTAATACAGGCAGATGCAAGTGATGTGGCAGCGGGGGCTGTGCTATTACAAGAAAATGATGATGCAGTATTGCAACCCTGTGCATATACATCCAAGAAACTCACGGAAACAGAACAGCGCTGGCCCGTATGGGAGAAGGAGGCTTATGGGATACGTTGGGCATTACTCACGTGGCGACAGTTCCTGGAAGGCAACAAAATCCCCTTCCAGGTGTGGACTGATCACAAAAATTTAGAAGCCCTGAAAACTTCCAGGAAACTCAATCCCAAACAAGTCCGCTGGTCCCAGCATTTTCACCCATTCCAATTTAAGCTCAAACATTTACCAGGAAGAAAGAACTTCCTGGCAGATGCACTATCTCGCATGCCTCAATATAACAGCGCACGAACCACAGACTCTAGACCAATAATGGCAGAGTCACAACTGGCAGCACCAGTAACCACAAGAACCCAAGCCAAATTAAAACCACAACTGGGCAGCCAAACTGGAATTGAATTCAGAAAAAGTTTGGAAACAGATGAATGGTTCCAAAAAAACAAAAATGTGTGCACAATGAGAGACGGGTTGCCTTGGGTAGGGGAAAAGTTATATATACCAACAACCCAAAGAATCACTTTCATGCAGCTTTGCCATGACACAAAATCAGCAGGGTATTTTGGATTTGTAAAAACTTTACACTTAATTAAACGGCAATTTTGGTGGCCATCAATAAAAAAGGACATAGAAAGTTATGTTGCCAGCTGCCCAACCTGTGCATCGGCAAAGAGGTTGCAAGGGAAGTCGCCAGGGCTATTACAACCAGTGGCAAGTCCCTCAGCCCCCTGGAGGGAAATAGCCATGGATTTTATAGTGGAATTGCCAGAAAGCAATGGGAATACTGTTATCTGGACAGTCACGGACTTGTTTTCCAAACAGGTGCACTTTATCCCTTGCCAAAAGATTCCCACTGCAAAGGCCTTAGCAAAACTTTTCATCCAGCACATTTACAGATTGCACGGGGCACTCCAACGCATCATCTCTGATAGGGGAGTGCAATTTACGTCTGCATTTTGGAAGGAATTTTTATCCCTCTTAGGGACCACTCAGGGACTGACATCTAGCCATCACCCTCAGACAGATGGACAAACGGAACGTTGTCATTCAGTACTTGAGCAATATTTGAGATGTTTTTTAAATTTCCAACAGAGTGATTGGACGGACTTACTCCCTTTTGCAGAAGTTGCCTACAATAATGCAGTCCACTCCAGCACAGGGTACACTCCTTTTCAAATAGCCAACGGTCAAAGTTTCAGCCCCATGCCAGAATTAACCCCAAATGAACCAATGATCCCATCACTGAAAGAATGGATGGAAAAACTACAAAACACCTGGCCAATAGTTAGAAAAGCACTAGATGAAGCTAGGCAGGCATACAAAGCACAAGCCGATAAAAAAAGGGTTGAGCCTACACCGTTCATTATAGGAGAAATGGTGTACTTATTTACAAAATACCTAAAGTCCCTACAGCCCTGCAAAAAACTTGGACCAAAATATATAGGACCTTTTCCAATTAAAAGGATCATAAATCCAGTAACAGTAGAATTAGAATTACCCAAAAATCTCAGGCAAATACACCCAATTTTTCATTGCAGCTTGCTGAAAAGAGAGCATCAGTCACCTCTACGGCCAAAAATCCCCCCCCCACCACCTCCAATCATGGTGGAGGGCGAACAACAATTCGAAATAAAGGAAATCCTTGACTCTAGGAGATATCATGGAGCAACTCAGTACCTAGTTGCCTGGAAACACCTCCCTCCCTCACAAAACGAGTGGGTCCATAAATGTCATGTCAGAGCCCCGAAGCTATTGAAGAAGTTTCACACAGAGTATCCTAACAAGCCTGACTAACTTTTATACCTGTTTTGGTTTCTTCCAGGTGGATCTCTCTTATTTTTAAGGAGGGCCGGATGTCAGAATCCAATTATACTTCATCTCCAGTTATCAAATATAGAAAACCCCAATTCTGCCTTCTCTGGATTCTGCCATAAGAGGGAGAGAAGGGGGAGAACAAAGGGGCTTTATGGCCCTCACTTCCTTCAGTATACTTCTAAGGAACTGAATGTGTGTATTGCAAAAGAACTAACCATAAGAATGGGGCCGTTTTCCTTTCATGTAGTTTCTTTGAAGTCTCCATCCAGCCGGGCAGTAATGAAAAGGGGGTGGAAGTGTAATGCCTGAGACTGTCGCTGAAAGAGGGGGTTGATTGGGTGGGGCTACTGGGGAAACCCTTAAAACCTTGAATTGGAGAACTTGGACCCCAAGTCCTGTCTAGCACGCCTGCAACCACTTCTTCTTAATAAAGGATTCCTGTTGGAAGAATTATTCCAAGAGTTCTGTCTTCTTAAGATGCAAAGTGGGGTGGGTCCTTACACCCACTTTACAGGAGCAAGCTCTTCTCAAATAACAAGCTTCAATCACCTTCAAAGAATCAGTTCAGAGTCTGACTCCAAGCAAATGCAAATTACTTTATCTGCCAGATGCCGATAACATTGTTCACCATGGCCCTGCAGGTGGTCTTGTGACTCAATCCTCCTCAACAAGGAGTGAGTCACCTAAAAGAAAGCTGCTGGTAAATGTGATAAGAGCAAAAAAATAACATTTTGCTGCAAAGTAGTCCTTATATGGGTCCCTGTTCTTGGTTAAATTCACTTTTTGACTTCTAGCATTTCACTTCCCAGAGTTCCTCAGAGAAGCAAGGAGCTCTCCCAGCTTGAGGCAGAGAGAGATACTGCATAGGAACAATCCAGTCTAAGGCCTTCATTAGCCACCCATTCTGGCCAATTACTTAGTCAAACCCCAGGGTCCCTCCAGAATCCTTCCTGATTCATCTGTTACTTGGGTGGCTGGATCTAATAGGTCCCACCTCCCTGCAAAAGGAAGCATAAGCATCAGTAAGACGAAGAGCAATCACGGTTATTTTACTATAAGATGGTAATGTACTCCATTGACAAATCATATCTTAACTGGCCCAAAACATGTGTGACCCCCTTTCTCCCCTCCCCAAAAATGTGTCAAACCCCGGGTCCAATTCAAGGTGTTGGTTATTACCTTTAAAGCTCTATATGGCTCAGGGCCAGGCTATTTGCGAGACCGCCTACTACCTCATAGTTCCCTTCATCCGGTTAGATCCCACAGGCTGGGCCTCCTTCAGGTTCCGTCGGCCAAGCAGTGCCATTTGGCGGGGCTGCGGGGGAGGGCTTTCTCTGTGATGGTGCCCACGTCTTGGAACCAGCTCCCCCTGGAGATTAGGACCGCTCCCACCCTGTTGGTTTTCCGCAAGCTGCTTAAGACCTGGCTTTTCCGGCAGGCCTGGGGTTTATAAAATCTGACCCCTGGATGAATGTTATTGTATTGTTTGTTTTGTTAAGTTATATTGTGTTTTTATTATTAGCCTCCCGGAGTGCTGTGGGAGTGGGGCGGTCTATAAATTTTAATAAATAAATAAATAAATAATAACTTGCCACATTTGCTATAGTAGCCATAGGCTGCCCCTAACTCTATTTCTGCTGGTAGCAGATTTCAATCCCTAAGGATTATCAATTAGAATAGAACAGAGCTGGAAGGGACCTTGGAGTTCTTCTACTCCAGCTGCCTGGCCAAGCAGGGGGACCTATAATATCTCAGACAATAAACCTCGGGAGTACCATCATTAATTCAGAGACAGAATGCAGTGGTTCAAGCAGAGATGTTACCAAACTACAGGGAGGCTGCTACAAAACAGCAAACCCATCTGTTCCCTAGTGCCAAGCTTCAGCCAGAGGTTCTTATATCTGGTTATACTGTACGTAAAGCAGAGCCTCTGAAAGCCAATAAAGCATCCCAGATGGAATTTGCATCTGGTGCCTGGATTGGCATCCGGGTTTGTATCTTCTGCCAAATGTGAAGCCCAGGTAGACACATCTCTAAGAGAAGAATTTCCCAATCCAAGCCCACATGGGTCTTGGTTATATATGCCAGGTTGGCTACCTTATCCAGATAATAAATAAGATAGTATTATTACACATGGCCTGGGTTTCAGAAGCAACAACTGGTACCGAGCCAGGACCACCTACGATCTGGTGTAAAGGGCTGTAAAACTAATCTTGAGCAAGAGGAGGAAGAGCCTTGACTAAGACAATATCAGACAAAAACAATTTGAGTTCAAGGCAGAAGTGTAATTTGAAAAAGTCTCTTGGTCTTGACCCTCATTAATTTTCTTGAAGATAAAATGACGGAATGGAGATATCCATTCAGACTTTCAAGATTCTGTTATTGTAGCCTTATAATAAAACTACTATTATCATTCATAATCACTTTTTTGCCATTGTGATCTTTGGCTGAGATTCAGTCTTCGCTTGAATCTCCAGCTCAGAATCCAGCCGGTTCTCTAGGGGAGCTTTCCATTATCATTGCTGTCATCGCAACCACTATTGCACAATCACTATTGCCCACCACTTAATTACATCATCCAGCTTTTTTTTTTTCCTGCAGATTTCTGAGACTTGATCTTGGGATCAGAAGGTGCAGAAAAGACCATAGATTATCCACTATTAGGTTATATAGAATTTGAATAACTGATTTATTTCCAACTCTACTCCTTTCAAAAAGAACCAGTCTAATTAAACTAAATGTGCAAAGCTTCCTTGGGACCTAAAAGGAAAGAGAATCAAAATATAATGCATGTATAGCAGACAAAACAACAAACTTTGATGCCAATGCTAGATAATATTCTGCAAACTTCTCAGAAGAAGTAAAAAGGTTACCATACATCTGTGTTGCATTTTTGTACCTCTTTGCTGCCATCTAGAGTGATCCAATTTTTTTACAATCCAGATAATAGCCCTTTGTTTCCTTGTTGCAGTTCTGTAACATTTCATCTAACATTCCCCTCAAGTGGACACATGCACATTTCTAATAGGGCTGGTTTTCGTGTGGGGAGGCAAATGCTTCATTGGTATGTCCGTGTTTTAAATGTGTTAGAAAGCCAAATATAGTACTTTTGAACTGCTTTTTTTCTGTGAGGGGAAGAACTGAGAAGGTGAATGTTTTGACAAAGAGAGGGGGAAATGGTGATAAAACAACAGAGGTTGAGAAGAAGAAACAAATATTTCACTCAGAATAAAAACAAACTGTAGCTAAGATATCTGTTCTCTTTGATATGTTCCTTTTAGTATTTAACTAAATGCTAAGTATTAAGAAATACAATGTGTCTGACTCCAAGCCCAGAATAAGAACATAGACTGATACCTAAGATGAGAGAAGATGATAAGATAAGGTGATAAGATACCCTTTATTGTCACTTTTTTCTGTGAACACAATGGCACATATTAAAAAATGAAATTCTGATGCCCACTCTCAGAAGAAAATATATATACCCATATCCATACATGCACATACATATACATATGCTACACACACACACACACACACACACACACACACACACACACACATATTAACCACAGGCCATTTAGAACACATAGCAGAAAAAAGAGTCTTGGGAGATAACAAAGTTGATACTATTACAGAATCTAGTTGTTTTGCTTTGGATACTGAGAAGCCTCCTCTCAGAAGGTAACAAAGAAAACCGTTCATGGAGAGGATGTGTAGAGTCTCTGCAGACCCTGGTCAAGCATCATTTATATGCTAGGTCCTGGATAGAAGGAAGTGAACGATCAATCGTTTTTTTCTGCCGTGTTCACCAATCTCTGCACAGCCTTCCTGTCCGAAACAGTAATACCTCCAAACTACACCCGTAATACAATATGACAGGATACTTTCAATTGTCCCTCTATAGAAAGGGGTAAGGATAGGAGAAGGAAGATGTGCTCTTCTCATATGATGCAGGTGCTGCTATGCCCGCTTTACCAGTGTCTCACTGTGGAACGACCAAACTAACCTGCTCATCAGCTGCACACCCCAAAACCTGATACTGCTAACTACCGCCATAGTTAAATTGTTAATACAAGGCTACTTGACCTGAACAACAACAACCTCTAAATGGCAGAAAAGTGCTATCTGTTTGCTTCCATTTAGAAGTTGACTGGGTTTTTGCTAGTAATCTGATAGTCCTAGCTGAAGCTGTTTTGGAAGTTCCTTCACACACAAAGTCCAAAAGTTTTTATAAATGCCCAATTTAAATGAAAAAAAAAAGCTTCTGAGTTATTGTCCAGCTCTGTAATGAAGCTGGAAAGGAACTCCAAAGAGAGAAAGACAAGGACCTATAATACAAAGGTGTCTATTGGGTCAATCCAAAGATCCTATTTCCCAGCAGCTTTCAATAAGGACGTAGAGGCCATATCCCTCTGACTTCACTGTCTTGCCCTGATATTAAGAAGGGTCTATATCTGTCATTTGTCTGAAATGTTACTCTTATCGTGCAGCAGAGAGCAAGCAAGTTACCCAGCCCTTGGGCCAAAGCTTATCTCATTTGCTATGGCGTACTCGTGGAAGAGGCTGCGGCAGTCTTCTTATCACAAAATAAGGAAAGCCACCTGCTATCTCTAGCAGGCTGAAAGGACAGAATTTGGAGAGATAAGCAAAGTTCGGTGCTCTTCCTGCTGCCAACATAACGTGGAAGATATTTGCATAAGGACATTTCATGAATTGTACCAAGCCTTGGACTTAGTAAAGAAAGTTATTTTAAATAGATGGAAAGAAATCTACATTTCTCGTTAAGGAATGGATTTATTCTAATTCACCCTGAAGCCATCCACCATGCAAAAGATCTTTTGCAGTTCCCATTCTTCTACAATTGGACAAGCAGCACTGAAGAATTCCTGGTATAGTGTCCCAGGAGCATCATAGTAAGGCAGAGAGCTGTGTAAGCTGCATTCCACCACCCACCCACCCCCATCTTAACCATGAAAGTCTATTGGGGCAACGTGAGAAACAGGAAACTGTTGTCACTGCCTATGAACTTTGAAAAAAAATCTGAATGGTTGATATTTTCTGCCTTATGAGCTAAAATACTTTGCCTGAATTCAGTATTGGGAGAGAGGGAGGGAGGGAGGGAGGGAGGGAGGGGGGGGAGATCTAGACCTAGGGCTGGGATTTCTGATGGTTCTTAGGACTCAAAACTCTTCCATCTACCATCTACATGAGACCCATGAGGAAGTTTATTCAGTAGCATGGTGTTGAGTATCTGTTGTACATTTTGATCCCTGGCTGACTAAGTGATGTTATTGATGAGCATTCTCAGTGCCTGGAGGCTGTTAGGGTCTGAAGGGAGAGAAGAGTTGAGGCTCAACTCTAACAAGACTGAATATTTTGGGGTTTATAGCTCAGCTGTGTTGGAGACCTGCCCTATTTAATTATGATGTGGTTGCACTTCCCCAGGCAGATCTGTGCATAAGCTGAATGCATACAGCTCTTGCAGCAACAGCAAACAGCAGTCGTTTTCATAGATCTATCTCATGTACTTTTTTCTGGAGCAGCAGAACTTGCTCACAGTTATTCATGCCTTAGACCACCTCTTGATGTCCTCTGCATGGAGCTTCCACTGAAGATCGTTGTCTAAAATACAGCCATAAGAGCAGTTCTGGGTGCACCTCAATATGCCCAGGTGACACCTCTGCTCCATGAGCTACACTGGTTACTAGTGAGCTTTTGGGTGCAATTCAAAGTGTTGATTGTCATCTATAAAGCCTGGTTCTTCATGGACAACTTTCTCCAATTATTTCTGCCGATCCTATATAAGATTACAAGGATGGTGTGCTTCAGGTCTCAGTGACTAAACAGTGTCATCCTGTAAAACAACAGAGTCATGTCCAGCACCCAGAGGTAGTTGCTATAACTCCACCTTTGTTCTAAAAACAACCACAAAAAAGTAGCTTTTCAAAGAGACAAGAGATTAAGACAATTTCTGGCTCAGATTAGTGGCTAACTGGTAGTTGGTAAGCATTCCTCCCATAACTTATTTGATTTTATATTGTATTTTAATGGTGTTTAACTATGTGCAATGTCTTAAGTCTCCTGATTTAATGACCTGATAAATCCAGTAAACAATACAAATACAAAGGGAAAGATAGTGCATTTGCTCTGGAGCACCATTGTTGAGGGTAGCTCTAAGATGGTTGATTGGTTAAAAGACTGACAGAAATATGTAACACAACAGAAACTGTCTCTATCCTTGTGCATTGCAGGCAATCGGCGTATAATTTCCAGCTACTCCTGACAAATGCCCAAGCTGATCATAGTAAACTGGGAGATGTAGTAAGAGTGAGAAACCTGTGACTTCCGGTTTGCCGCTGCAGCCGCTTGGAAGACGATTCCGTTCCACGTCTGATTTTCCTTCACTGGGGGACCCTGGAAAGGGTCGAAAGTTGCCTGTAGCAAGGAGGGAACCCCCGCCTGATTGCGGGAAGGCGGCAGTCCTCCCACTCAATCCGGGGCAGCCTTCCAAACTGGCAGAAAAAAGACCGGCCATAGCAACATGGCTCATCATTAGGCTGCAGACAGCTGACGTCAAACCTACTATCAAGCACTCTGAAAAAAATGCGGATGGAACTGGGTGAGATCTGATCTTCTCTTTACCCCAAGTACCTTCTTTTCCTGTAAAGGCTGTGAAATATCTTCTCCCTGTGAGGAGAGAGGGAAGGGAAATTCTATCCCACCCTCTAAGAATAGCGGCATCTGATTACCCAGGGGAATCAAAGCATTAAAAAGAACAACTTTAATTTAATTGGATTTATATGTTTCTGAAACTTGGGGACTAAAAATTTTCCTATTTCTATTGGAGATTTTTGTTTTTATTTACAAAAAAGAAATAATTGGGACTTTAAAAACTCTAAATAATTTGGGGCTTAAAAAACTCTAAACGGCATCGGTGACATCATGTTGTGAAGCTTGGTATTGCAATTTGTTATTTCCTAAAAAGAGACTTGGCTCAAAGCCCAGACCTAGATAAGATTTTCCTGACCTTGGAACCATCTGTGAGAAAATTCAGCTGTAAGAGAATATCTGGGCAGCGAAATTGGCCCACTTGAAGTGTGACTGGAAACTTTTACTGACTTTTGCTTAACAAACAACTTTTACTAGAAAGACTATTTATAAACAAGTGAAAGATGGATGAGGACCAGGAAAAAATTCTTTCTGTGTTGAAAGCATTACACGAAAGCATTCTTTCAGCTTGTGACAAAATGAGACCTAAAATAAAAGATCAGGATGCAGCTTAGATGCACAAACCAAATTTTGACTACAACTAAAGAACCTATAATGCAGAAGATAACAGAAGAAGCGGGACAACCAAATATGAAGACAGAGGGCCCAATTGACCACCAAATATACCTGATGGAAAATCCAGAAAAGGAAGTGACAACAGTGAAAATGGAAATGACTTTCTATATAAATCAGAAGTAATTTGAGAAAAAAGTGGAACAGATCAAATGGAAGACAAATAGATGAGAGCAAATATGGGGAACTGGAATAACAGGGAGACAATTTAACGGATACAAATGGGCTAGTTCTCCCAGAAAACAGGCAATCAAATGGTCTCCTTTAATTCAAACAACACATGTAAGAATAGAGATCTACTTGATGATTTAAACAGGCTGATATGGAAGCCTGACTGGCAAAGGAAGAAAGCTAGAATAAGGGTAAAAAACTGGGATTTTGACTCATTAGAGGGGATTTTATATTGTCAATTAGAGCAGTGGTTCTTAACCTGGGCGATATTGCCCCCCAGGGGGCGATTTCATTTTTCAGGGGGGTGATGGAACAAAAAGGGGCGATATGGGGGCAAAGGAACAAAAAGGGGGCGATATGGGGGCGATGGAGCGAGAAGTTTTGGGGACACTTTTGAGACTTTTTCGTACAGTGAACAGCTGCATATCTGTCATACAAAAACATCAGATCGCTCGCTATTAGTGGATTGAATTGTGTTTTCAAATGTTCCTCCAGCTAGCTTCAGTAAAGAACGCCGTACATATGTGAATACGCATTGCTTATCTTCATGCGCATTGCGCAGCAGCTTCTACCCTTTTTATATTTCTTTTTGCATCTTAAATTTCACTTGTAATTCAATCATTAAATGTTACTCTTTTTCTTTTCGGGCATTTCACTTTCTTGCAATTGAATTTTGTTTTCAGTGGTCATTACATTTAAGTGTCTTGAATAAATAAGATAATAATGAAATACATGTATCACGAAGTTTGAGAATAAAGTGATGGGTGGCACCAAAATTTTTCAAACAGTTGAGATATGGGAAAAAGACTGGAAATAAATTATTTGCATTGATATGTCCTGATGACAATTTTAAAGAAAACAAAAAAAGGGTTTGTATAAATTGAAGAATTATTTCCTATGTTATGATTGAGAGGTGATGTTGGGGGAGGGGGGCGATGACAACTTCCTCATTGGCTCAAGGGGGTGATTTGTTCAAAAAGGTTAAGAACCACTGAATTAGAGGGTTAAAGGAAGATGTTGAGATAAGGGGAATTTTGGTTATTAGATTTATAATATTTAGAAACTAGTTGAAAATAAGGATTCTATCAGCTTAATATTTAAAAATTGGACTTAAAAGGGAAAAGAAAGTTAAATATTATGAATATGTTTGATTTATTGATTAACCCAGGCAATATATATAATGGTCTTGATTTGTTAAAGGGGATATTCTGTTATTAAGTAGATTAAATTTGATGGGAAATAGATAACTCTTAGGAAATAGAATAAAATTATATTTAAATAGATAAAACATGTATTTTGGATATTATAGTTTGTTATGAAGTGAGATAAGGGAAATTTTGGTTACAGTTGGAATATTGATAAGAAATTAAAAACTGAGTAAAATTAATAACAGGATATTGATTGTTTATGAAGATCGAAGGTAATTAAGATATGTATAAGCTAAAAAATCTATTGATAAATGTAATAATGATGTTCTTATTGAGTTGATATTATTAGAAATGTACTAACCTGAATATGAGACAGTAAATGTTAAGGGAAAAAGAGAAGAAATATTCGATGTTGTAACCGGGATTTGCACTAAGATTTTGTTATTGAACTGTTATAACCCAGTCACCACGTTGCTTTTAAATATTTAAATGTAAAATTGGAAAATTAATAAAAGCCTTCCTGCTTCTATTGATGCGTTTGGGTCATAAAAGTCTTCAAAAATGCATAAATAGGTGTGGGGAGTCTTGGTGAGTTGTTCTGCCTGTGTTCCTCTCCCACCCGTTATCTGCATTTGCATATCTTGCTGTGCATTTTCCCTGTATGCACCTACATGTCTGTCCCTGCCAGGAAAGGCTAGGTAAGCGCTGAACCCAATTCCCTATCTGCCCAGCTGATAACAAGGAAAAGGTTATCTCTGATTAAGTCTGTATCCCCAAGCCCCTCCCCCCACCAAGAAAGGTCTCTGTCCCCTCCTGCTGTTAATTGGGGAGATAGCCAGAAAGATGCTCATGTCCACCTGGAGATATAAAAAGGACTCAGCTACACTGAGAGAAGCTGGCAAAAGGGAGTCGTGCTGCTGCAGGAAACCCCATTCTCATCTTGCAGCGCTCTCAGCCATGCCCAAGTTCCTCCTGGCTCTGTTGCTTGTAGTGCTGCTCTCAGAGAAATGGCTGGTGAGTGAAGCCAGGACACCTCCCTATGGTGTCAAGCTGTGTGGCAGGGAGTTCATCCGTGCTGTCATCTTCACTTGTGGAGGATCCCGCTGGAGACGAGCAGGTGAGCAAAGGGGATGTGGGCAAACTTGGGCTAGAGCCTAAATTGTTAAGATACAGCAGTCTCTCCCAATGTGATACCCTCCAGATAGGATGGGACTACAATTCTTAAAATTCCCAGCTAACATAGTCCTGCATAATGGGGATTTTGGGTTACCACCTTCCAACACCCAGATACTTTCCAGAACATGGGTGTTTCACCGAGGCCTAATCTTTATTTGGAAAATTATACTCCCTATCTTTTTGAAGGAGAAAAATCAAACAAGTTACCATTTGGTAAGATCTAAATATTAAACAAGATTGATAAACAGCTTCATCTAATATCATCTTGCCAGATTTTAAGGAGATTCCCAACATATAATACAAACTGGCCAATCCTACTATTCATGTGTAAAGAAAAGGTAGTGTTAAGGTTAAGGAAGAGTTAGAAAAAGACAGTTGTTCTCTAGGTCCCAGTTCCCAGTCTGTAGGAAGCCAGATGTTAAAAAATGCAAAAAGAACGCCACAAATTGTATAGCAATAGCAATAGCACTCAGACTTATATACTGCCCCATAGTGCTTTAGTTTATAGCACCCTCTGGGCAGTTTACAATGTCAGCCTATTGCCCCCAACAATTTGGCTCTTCATTTTACTGACCTCGGAAGGATGGAAGGTTGAGTCAACCTTGAGCCCCATCAGGCTCAAACTCCAGGCTGTGGACAGAGTTTGCTCACAATACTGCATTCCATACCCTGCAGACCCATTGGCCTATGGGTCTGCAGGGCTCAGCAGACCCATAGGGCAATCTGCAAGCCTCACTGTGGGGGAAAGTACTTTCATGTGCAAGGTATCTACATGCCAGGCAAATATTTGAGAATTGAAAGAAGAAAGCCATGAAGGAAAGAGCAGCTTTTCATTCACAAACTGCTGCTTTAGAAAGGAATTGTAAAAAGATGCAAAGAATGCTCTGACCAAGGTGAAATTGAGAGACAATTGGACTGGCCTGAGAACTAACCAAAATTATTTTATTGTTGTTGTAAGCATGGGCATTAGCTCAAAATTGCTGTGTGGTTCCCCACTGTGACATGCATTTGAAGCTGTCCTTGCATTGCTTTCTGTGTGTTTGTATGCTGCTAATTAGTGGAAACTTGCAATAGCATGTAGTACCATTTACAGAACAGGAAAGGACTAAGAAACTGCTGCACCAAGGCAGAGCCATGCAATTCCTATCCCTTTGCTCCATTGCCTTTGGCTCAGCTTCTTTGATTCATAGCCCTTAGTGTATTTCCAACAAAGGGTAGCTCTGAGAAGGCACATTCAGGGATGCTGCCTTGCCATTCACCAACAAACTTTCATTACTCAGTTTGTGTAAGTTGGGTTACAATTCCCATTATCCCAGTCAGTAAATACCTTGCTACATGAGATGAGATTTGTCACCCATACTCTCCCAAGAATGCTAGATTGAGTTTAAAAGTAGGTCTAATCTGTCCAGTTAAAACCATATAAAAATATAGGAAGACACTTTATTGTATTAGGTTTTCCCTAATGGACAACTTACTAATGGACAGTACAATACTTGGCTGGTAGAAGGCATTCCTGTAGAAAACAGGAGTCTTTTCTGCTCTACCAGGAGATGCTGGAAACCAAACGTGGGACCTTTTAGGTACAAAGCTTGGGTACTGTTTGAGGAACACATCTTATTTGGTACTGAAAAGAGTATATACGTCAAGAAAAATATAGAAACCAAGGCACATCTAAGTTGCATCGTTTCTTCAGCTAGAGATACCACAAGCCTCTCTTAAACTTTTGCCCATTTCTTCCTACCCTTTCTTGTTCCTCTATTAAAAACAGAAGCTACATATCTGAAAGTGATTAGGGTTGGAGGAAGAGGATATAATTACAAAGCTGTAGACAAGAGACAGGTTAAACATCCCTGTCTAGGAAACTAAATTACAAGCATTTCCTTCTAATGTCAACACCTTTTCAATATGCTTTTGGTTGCCCAAACAGATCCCATGGCAATTAAATTGTTCTGAAGCCCGATTCTGCAGTTTATACTAATCAACAATCATCTTCACATCCATTGACTTTGATATGTTAGAAACTGCTCACCTTATTCCTCTTCAAAAGAAATGCTCAGAATACTGAGACTCAAGCCGTTTGGAAACGGCTAAATCTGAATATCTGCTAATCTTAGAATTTGCTCAGCCTTCTGCTTCAGATATATTGTTTCAGATATTTTGTTTATTTACAAAACATTAATATTACCAACAAAGTTAATAACAATTCACCAAGACAACCTACAAAGCATTTGTTCTCCAAAGGTGTTATGGGAAATGTAGGTTTTGCTACTTCTGTACAGGATGTTAAATATGTGGGTTGCCTAAATACTTATTGAGTTTCATCTAATGCTTATTAAAATATTCTGATGCAATTGACTTCTTAGCACAGTATCCATTTACTGAGCCCAATATCTTGCTCCTGATCTCCCTATTTTCCACTGTTACCTTCTCATTGTAGGAAATCTCAGTGCTCTCCTTGGGAGAGATCCTGCAGAAGCATTTGATACAACATCCTTATCCAATGAATGGAATCCAGCCCATTCCTCCCAACAGGATCCCTCTGACAATTATGGGAGCTGGCAAGGTCAGCAGAGCTATGCCCTCTCCGAAGAGCCCTGGTCTTTGGATCGCGGAGCCCGAGATGTTATGGAAAGCTTGAGCAATGCCTGTTGCAAGTGGGGCTGCAGCAAGCGTGAGATCAGCTCTTTATGTTAGATAGCAGTTCTCATTTACTGCATGTGTTCATTGGTTAAAAAATAAAATAAAAACAAGGAAGTATACTATAGAATTTGTGAGCTTGAAGATTAACCAGCATGCATGCAGATGCAACATGAATGCCTCCATGAAACATCCATCCTTTCATCAAGGTAGATACTGATTCTCAAAGGCCTATGGATCCCACTTACATGATTATACTCACTTATGAAGTGCTCTGCAAGCCTTGTTAACACTATTTCCCTGAATTCTAAGAACATTAATGAGCCTCAGTCACAACCAGAATGGACAGTTACATCCTGTTCCACTCAGTTGAAATTATTAGATCTCCTGGAATGACTGGGCATCAAGGAAGGTTCGTGGCAGGAGCAGAGAATGTCTCGTAGAAAAGTAAGGATGCAATGGCTTTCTGATTGTTGGTGAGGGTCACAAACGTTCTCTCACATTTGATAATTTACAAATCAACTCATGGTGAAAAGGGCAGCAAGCAAATTTAATAATCAATCCATTTTTATTATGATCACAGACCAGCATTAAATTTAATGAATAAAAAAATTCTTGGGTTGGTATTCAAGTTGGTCTCACAAACCAACAGCTTTCAGGGTGGTGGCACTTCCATGGTGTATTCATTTGTCCCCTTAGAGAGGAACTAAGCCTGCTGCTCTGAGATTCAAATGACTATAAAACAAAGCTAACAAGAAAAAAAAATGAAATGAAACAAAATAATGAGATGCACTATGTTGACTCAGAACAGTTTGGTTTAATAGGGTCACTCAACTCAGATTTGTTTTATTTTGATGACATCAGTAATTCTCAAATTATAAACACTACAAGATGTTTGCCTAAAATGTTGAAGTTTATCCTGGACAAGTTTATCCTCATGCAAACTGCCTAAAAAATGTTGAGAAGAGCTAGAAAAGTTTAGGGAGAAGCCAGTGACATTTCTCAGAGTGGTTGTGTGCAATTTTACCTGGAACAATCTGCCATAATATCAAACCTTTAAGAAATTTTTAGCTGGAACAATCTGACATAATCCAAATCATATTAACATTGTATTTTCTTCTTCAACTAGGCAGAAGTTGAGGTATACTGAATTGTATATGCCAGCTTTCCCATTAATCTACATTCCCATTAATCTTCCCATTAATCTAAAATTCATGCTATTATTAGCCAGAATTAAGAGAGTGGTGGTCCGACAGATCAAAGGGATGCACACAGTGTGGGAAGGAAATGGCCAATCGCCAGAGAGAACTTCACATTTTCCCTGTATAAAATGTTTGTGCACCTGTGAAAATCCAGATGGGCACAAACCTGAAACTACTTAGATTCTGCAGATGAAAAAAAGTATTTATTATTATCAATAGTTGTAAAGCAACAGTAAAATATAGCTAGGTAGCTAAAAGCGTAGGTATCTTTCTTGTCCCCAACACTTTCCCATTCCTAATCTTTGCCTTACACCCCATGCCCCACTTTGTATTATATATGTGTAACATTTAACATATATGTACGCACCCCTTATTGTGACAATTGATATTAAATATACCCAATAAACTTATATATAAATTTATATTATTTACATCTGCAAGACCTCAAATTCTGTACACAGGAATCCCTCGTCTATTTTGCCCCTAACTTTAATATTTAAATTTCACAAAAGCAAAACAAAAGCCTGCTAGCCATGGGCTCACAAGGCCTTTTTACTTACTTCAAAGTTAACAGAGGGTATAAAATAGCAGGATCAATGGGCTTCCAAATGAAAGTACATACTGTTTTGCTTGGGTTGTTTTCTTCTGGGATTTTCTTTTACAGTGCTTCCTTGATGGTTTTCTCCCAAAATAATTTAACACAAAAAGTTTTTGAGAACAGCGAGGCTTAGATACTGCCACTAGGCTGAGCAAAGACATATGCTAACCACAGTCACCTGCACTCATTCTCTGGCATACATATTAAGTGCCAGGGGAATATTAGCTATTTACAGTGTTCACTGTCATAAAGTGTAATCATGGCCACAAATCAAACAGCTAGTTCAAAACTATCAGACCAATGCCAATGCCAGACAAGCCTTATTACCTTCTTTGATAAAGTAACTAAATTAGCGGACCAGGGAAAGGCAGTGGATATGGTATATTTGGACTTCAGTAAGGCATTTGACAAAGTAGATCACAGCCTATTTCTTGGGAAGATAGAATCATGTGGGATAGACAGTAGCATCACCAGATGGATTCACAGTTAACTGACCAACCACATTCAGTGTGTAGTCTTCAATATATGTGGAGGGAAGAATGCAGTGAAGTAACTCAAGATTCTGTCTTAGGCCCAGTACTCTTCAACAACTTCATAAACGATCTAGATGAGGGGGATAGAAGAGGAACTCATCAAATTTGCAGATAGCACCAAGCTGGGGAGAATTGCTAACATTTAGCAAGATAGATTCAAGATTCAGCAGGATCCTAACAAACTTGAGCATTGGACCCTATCCAATGCAATGTAGTTCAGTGGTGAGAAAAGTAAGAATCTGTACTTAGGCAGAAAAACCAAATGCACATTATAGAATAGGCAGTATCTGGCTCAACAGCAGTAATTGTGAGAGGGATCTAGGTGTCCTGGTGGACAACCACTTAAGTATGAGCCAGCAGTGTGCTGAGGCTGCCAAAAACGACAATGCAATCCTAAGCTGCATCAACAGAAACATCATGACCATGAGAAGTGACAGTACTGCTTTATACTGCACTAGTGAGGTCACACTTGGAATACTGTGTCCAATTCTGGTTACCACAATACAGAAAAAATGCTGACATCCTAGAAAGTGCAGAGAAGAGCAACAGAGATGATAAGGGGTCTGGAGGCCAAATCATAGGATGAGCAGTTAAGGGAATTAGGTATAACAAAGAGAAGAATTAGGTGAGATATAACTGTCTTCCAGTACTTGAGGGGCTGTCACAAAGAAGAGGTCTACTTATTTTCCAAAATAGGACAAGAAGCAATGGGCCAAAGTTCATCAGAAGGTGATCCTACCTGGAACTATGGAGGAATTTCCTGACAGAATAACTAATCAATGGCAGAACTTGCTTCCGGGAGCTGTGGATGCTCCATTGGTGGAGGTTTTCAAGAAGAGATTATACAATCATTTTTGTTCAGGATGATATTAGGTGACCTGCCCTGGGCAGGGGGTTGTGACCGGAATACCTTTAAGGTCCCTCCCAGTCTTATGCTTCTATGATTCAATTCACGTATACCAAACTTTGTGTGTGTGTGGGGGAAAGCTAGAGAACTAACAACTAAAGCTAACAGATAATGAATTGTATGTCATTAGACCTGGGAATGGTATATGTTTATAAATCTAGCTTTTTAGTTTAGCATGTTATAAAAAACCTGACTCAAATGGAAGCTACTCTTCCAATAACAATTTTTTTTAGTTAAAAATGGAAGACCCAATTTATTCTTGCAACCAAGTAGAGAAAAATAAGCAAAGTACATTAACTCATGCATAGATGCAGCAGATACGCTCCTATGCAAAATCCTTTTTGATGCATCCAAATATTGGGAGGAATTGGTTTAATTGCAGCTAATGGACATAAATACATCTCCCAGCCCTATTGGGATATCAAGTCCAGAGCATTAAATCCAGCAAACACAGGGCAGGCCGTTTATTTCTTACATCAATGGGTCCTATCCAACAAAATGAATTTTAATGTGGAGAAAAGTGAGATCTCACATTTAGGCAGGAAAAATCAAAGGTATAAGTACAGATTAGGCAGACATGGCTCAAAAATAGTAACTGTGAGAGGGACCTTGGAGTCCTAGTGAACGATCACTTGACTATGAGCCAGCAATGTGCAGTAGCAGCCAAAAAAGCTAATATTATCCTGGGTTGTATAAACAGAGGCATAGAATCAAGATCACGTGACGTATTAGTACCGCTTTATGAAACCCTAGTAAGACCACACCTGGAATACTGCAGCCAATTTTGGTCACCATACTACAAAAAAGATATTGAGACTTTGGAAAAAGTTCAGAGAAGAGCAACTAAGATAATCAAAGGCCTGGAGACTAAAACATATGAAGAATGGCTGCAGGACTTGGGTTTGGCCAGTCTAAAAAAAAAAAGAAACAGGGATGACATGATAGCAGTATTCCAGTATCTGAGGGGCTGCCACAAAGAAGAGGGCATCAAACTATTCTCCAAAGCACAGAGGGCAGGACAAGAAACAATGGTTGGAAACTGACCAAAGAGAGAAGCAACCTGGAACTGAGGAGAAACTTCCTAACAGTGAGGACAATTAACCTGCTTGCCCTCAAAAAACGTGGGCGTTCCATCATTGGAGGTTTTTAAGAAGAGGCTGACAGTCACTTGTCTGAGATGGTATAGGTTCTCCTGCTTGAGCGGGAGGCTGGACTAGAAGACCTCCAAGGTCCCTTCCAGCTCTATTCTATCTGTCCTGTGGCCTCCAGCAGGACAGTGACATGAAGTATTAATACCACTTTACAATGCCTTGGTAAAGCCACACTTGGAATACTGCATCCAGTTTTGGTCACCACAATGTAAAAAAGATGTTGAGACTCTAAAAAGAGTACAGAGAAGAACAACCAAGATGATTAGGGGACTGGAGGCTAAAACATATAAGGAATGGTTGCTGGAATTGGGTATGTCTAGTTTAACGAAGAGAAGGATGAGGGGAGACATGATAACAGTGTTCCAGTATCTCAGGGGCTGCCACAAAGAAGAGGGAGTCAAGTTATTTTCCAAAGTGCTTGAAGGCAGGACAAGAAGCAACGGATGGAAACTAACCAAAGAGAGAAGCAACCTAGAACTAAGGAGAAATTTCCTGACAGTTAGAACAATTAATCAGTGGCACAACCTACCTCCAGAAGCTGTGAATGCTCCAGCACTGGAAGTTTTTAAGAAGAGACTGGACAGCCATTTGTCTGAAATAGTATAGGGTTTCCTGCCTGAGCAGGGGGTTGGACTCAATGACCTCCAAGATCCCTTCCAACTATATTATTATTATGGATCATTACACAGTCAGCCAGATGTTCAGACTGGATTTGGCATTTTGTCTACCTATCGAGTCTTTACCCAGGACCTGGGATAGGCAGATATGGATGTTTGATGGTATTACAGATATCGTTGCAGGATGGAAGCAGTTCCTAGTAAGGCCTTTTGCAATTGACTAATAGCGAATTTGTCAATGCCAATGGTGTTCAAGTGGTGCTCCAGTTGTTTTGGGATTGTACTCAAGGCGCCTATTACTATTGGTACTACCCTTGCTTGTTTTTGCCACAGTCTTTCTATTTCTATTTGTAGGTCTTTGTATTTTGTTATCTTTTCCAGTTCTTTCTCGTTATTGTTATTATTATTATCCCGAGCCTAAAGCCCGAGGGCGTGAGTAAATCCCGCTGCCTGTGCTGCTTCTCATTAGCCGCCCAAGTTCCTCTTTTACGCCGGCCTTACGTTCCTCTTTTGGTCTTTGGAGAGCGCGGCATGCAGGAAGGAAGCAGGCGGCTTCCTCTTTCGTCTCAACCCTTTGTGATAAACACGGTCTGCATCAGAAGAGGAAATAGAAATAATCTGCGAGCAGCGGTCGCCCCTCTATCCGCCTCCCCTCCACAGCGGCTGGGCCGAGGGCGGAGCAAGCGCGGCGCGCGGCGTTCGGGGCCCTGGAGCGACTAGGGTAGCTTCACGCGCCTGGCGCGGCGCCGTCCGGGAAGCGTTGAGTCAACTCGCGACAGTCTTTTCTTTGCGGTGCTGGGAAATATTCAGGATGGGGAGCGCTGGCAGCTGATGGTGGTAAGTGAGCTAAGGGGGAAAGCTCCTTCTCCTTTCGAGGAAAAATTGCTTGGGATTTTCTGCATGCTTTCCTCGGATCTTCTCAAGCAATTGGGAACTTTCCTTCTGCGAGTCTTTTCCGATTAAAATTAGCTTCCGATGAATGGCTCATATAAAGTGGAAGGGGACTGTTTGGAGTTATTTAGTTCAAGTGGGAGCCGAAGAGCAATTTAAACAGGCGACTTATCTGGTCCCAGAAATCTCTATGAATTCCCAATATTATCACACACGGAATGGTGTGGGGGTGGGGAGGGTCATTGTGGGACCTCCACTCCGTATTCGTATATCGTATTCGATCTCCGGTCGGGACGTTGATTTTTCTAGCTGGAAGGCATTTATAGAAATTAGCAGTTAGCATGAAACATTGGAGCCAGATGAACTGAGAGTTGTGGCACTGCCTCAGGATATCTGTAGGGGCTGCTTCGAATACCGTTATACAGCACAGGCAATAGGGAAGGTCGCGCTACCTGATTCCTTCGGAAGACAGTATAGATCCGAGGTTGTCACATCCGCCAATTGTCTGTCTTGCCTGTCTGCTAGAAGAGATCCTCAGTCACTCTGATTTGGTCCTGGAAAAGTCCATGTCCCATCCCGAAACAGATTCCTGGCACTCTTTCTCCTGTTTTTTTTATTAGCATTGTAAGTTACCATGTGAGGACAGGAAGACCTGGAGGAACATTGTCTATGGGTCGGACACGACTTCGCAATTAACAACAACGTTACCATGTGATCTTGGGCACATCGAACATAAGGAATACATCCTATCAACCAGTTTCTCCAAATCCAGATCTAGATTATGTTCCCATCCTATGACATTCAGGAAGCTACTGAAGACCTATCTGTTCTCCCAGGGTATGGGGCAGATTAATGTTGAGCCCCTATTGAATAGGGGTTTTGTTTTGTTTGCTTATGTGTCTTTGGGCTGCTTATGAACTCTTTTCATTACATTTTCAGTGTAGGGTTAGAAGTTGAGTAGTTTCTAAATTGATTAAATATATCTGTATGCAAGTAGCATTGCAAAAACTCCATGAAGTGCTTCATGCAACATGCTAAATTATAAATCAGTTTTAAAATGACTAGCTTACATAATATGATGAAAACAACTACATTTAATATGTGAAT
Organism: Crotalus tigris; assembly: GCF_016545835.1. NCBI lineage: Eukaryota > Metazoa > Chordata > Lepidosauria > Squamata > Viperidae > Crotalus > Crotalus tigris. The sequence goes on along the minus strand of NW_024100574.1, from coordinate 242,466 downwards.
AAGGCAGATACTATGGTGTCCGAACATAATCACTGTCAGAGAAATGACCTGGGGAAATTTTATGTATCTACTCCATGTATAACTAACTAATCCACAGCTGCTCCCTGTATTTTGCTGATAATCTACAGTGTGTTGGGTTAATACTTCACATTATTTGCTTTGATTCGACTTAGTTGGAATCACAAACTATGCTATTAGGATTTGTAAACCAACCTAATATAAGAACTTAGTCTATTGTACTTTATTCAAATTGCAGTAGATTGGATAAAACAGTGAGCCCATTGATAATTGATTATAAAACATACCCAGCATATGTGAAATTTTAGGGAACAGTTCTTATTTCCCCCTTCATCCATTGCTGTGGCTTATCTTTTGAGCAATATGGTTATTCGGTCCTTGTAGCATATTGCCAACAATAAGTTTCAATTTTCAACACAACAATTTTCCAATCCTTGCTTCCTTCCCAACCCTTATTCAACCCTCAAACTCTTTGAGTTTGAAAATGTTTTATTTTCTGCTCTGTTAATAACTTGAAGATGGAATAATTTTCTTTTAATGTTACAGAGGCTGAGCATTTCTCCAGGTGCTCCTCCATCATATCACTACTTGAGTTAGCATCATGAGAAACAGATGGGATGCTGCAGGGTTGCTACTCCTAGCCTTCAAGGTCTCTATGCTGAAAAAAGGTAAAGGAGAAATATTATTGCTTTGCTTCAGTAGATCTGTTTCCTAAAAACTTCATCTGTGCTCTCGAGGGAAAGCCAATATGCTTAGATGTCAATTCCAGTTAATGAACATGTGAGCTGAACCATTTTTAACTTTTCTATGCCTCTCTTTAACTGAGGGTTTAAATCCATATCCCATTTCAGATCTCTTTAATTTAGGCACCATGTCTCAGATTTGTTGTAAGTTGTGGATCCAGTTTAAAGGGACCTGAAATGGCAGCCATTTAGGGCTCCAGTGGTAAGACAATATATATTCAGTTCCTTGTGACCTTAATAGATCTGTGGAACTATCATATCTTCAGATCTCTGTTTGCTAAGGAGAGGCAGGCAGGCCAGACACGTTTGCATAACTTCAAGACAACAAGAAGGACGGTCAAATGTGTGAAGACTTGCACTTAGTGATGACTGCTGCTGCTACTGTCACCTTCTTGCCCCCTGCTCTTTAAAACCCACACAGGAAATCTGTCAAGAACCCCAAACAGGCCTCCAAAGTAGAAGAAGTGAAGCAGGCGAAACATTTTCGACACATTGACCTTTATCTTGCTTGCTGATTGAGTGATGGCAAAACTATATTGGGGGCTTATGTTTGAAATAGCTGGAAAAGATAACCTGGAGAATAAAGAATTATGTCTTAGGGTTGAAGGTAGGGGAAAGGAAATTTGGTCTGTTGACAATTGGGGGAAAAAGTAGAGACAGCAGGAATTAGCAAAGTGTATGTTCTAATTGTATTAATCCCAGATGTCAGTTTGAGCTGAACTTGTTTTAAATGTTCTTCAAATAAACACATTATTTTTTATTTTCAATAATACCCTGAAAGGGATTGAACAATAATGGCCAACCTTGGCCTCCAGAGGCCCGCTCCTTCTGACAACTAAAAATTGGTAGCAAAATGACATAATTTTTTAGAATTTGAAGGTGAAGGACATATTTGCATTATATTTAGTGTTGTGCAAACTCGAAATAGGCTTAATGCTATTCTTAAAAAAAAAAAAAGGAATACACATTCTTGTCCCATCCTTTGTGATGTGCTGCAGCAATTCCCTTCCTGATAGTAAATATGGCATAGCCTTAAACATTTAATACCTTAATATCTTCCTGTGATGGTAGTTTGCATATGATGAGCTTCTTCTACTGTTTGTTACATAATCAATCTCATTTGCAGTTCTTGACTGTGTAATTCCTGCATCTATTTTGAATGGCGGTAATCATAATCCTAGTAGTTGGATGACAAACAGCACACATGAACATTCATTAAGTTTAAAATTGATATTTCTAGGTAACAAAACAGATAAATGGTAACAGGGACTCTCAACAATTTGGGACCATTTAGTTCTATTGCTCATTATAAGATCCCATCAGATTCAAATGCAACTCAGTTGTATTTAGAACATTCAATCCATGTAGATTCATTATCTCTGGATCACTCTATAGATCAGTGGTGGCAAACCTATGGCACGGGTGCCAGAGGCGGCACCCGGAGCTCTCTCTGTGGGCACATGTGCCATTGCCCAGCCTTGCCTCCCCCCATGACCCCTCCTCTCCAGCAGCCCCCCTGAAAGAGTCGCCCCTGCGTGTAGCCCACACAGAGCAGCGCAGCCAAGGACATGGCAGCCAGGCAGCATAGACAAGACTCTGCCCTCACGCCCCATCATGCAGTTGATGCTGCAGGGCGCAGGCAGAGGATGTGGCTGCCAAAGCGCTGCTGGGCTGCCTGGGTGATCTGCGGCAGGCCCTGGAGGCAGTGAATGGTCCTGTGGGCAGGCGGAGCAGGGGATGGGGGGCAGAGCGGGAGTGGGGCAGGGGGGGTAGAGTGGGGGGGCAGTTTTTGAGCACTCAGTCTCTAAAACAGCGGTTCTCAACCTATGGGTCGCGACCCCATTTGGGGTCGATCGACCATTTCTCGGGGGTCGCCAAACAAGGCGATCCGCCATTTTTCCCCCTCGGGGGGGTGCCGCTGCGCATGCGCGCCGCGCATGGGGGCGCCGCCGCGCATGCACGCCACGCATGGGGCACCGCTGCGCATGCGCGCCGCGCATGGGGGTGCCGCCACGCATGGCGGGGTGCCGCGCATGCGCGGCACGTTTGTGTGACAGGGGTCGCCGTCACACAAACGAACCTCTAAAAGGTTCGCCATCACTGCTATAGATGTATACAGCACAGGTTTGTGCACTCTTGCTACAGCAGTGGAAACTTATTATCAGGTGAGAGCAGCCTCAATTCAACCAGGTCTTCAGCTTTCTCAGCCTGTATGCACAATTTATTTTCTGGGGTAGCCCAAAATGCCAGCTTGTTCTAACTGCAGGTCTACTTAGCTATTTATTCTCAAAGGAGAATAGGGATGGTACTTGCTCTTCCTACATTTTTTATTATAGGCATGCTGGATTTTTTTTCCTTATGGCTTTGATTATAAATAGTATTGAACTGTTTTATTTGTTGCTGTTGGAGTGTCTCTAAGGAGATTCCTAGAGACATCTTTCCATTGGCCCTCAGTTGCTGGTGGCTAATTGGTATAATGATTTCTAGGGCAGGCAACTGTTGAAACAGTGGCAGGTCAGGACTGAACTCCACACTGTTTCCAACCTATTGCATCCTCTTCTGGGATCTCTTCTCCCAAGTCTTTCTTCTAGCTACATTAGGATTATAGGATTCTCTCTGGGGATTTTTCAAGTTGCTGTTCTAACACAAAGATAAGAGTTAGGAAAAGTTTGGTTAGGACACAGGTCGGCAACCTGTGGCTCCGGAGCCGCATGCGGCTCTTTGAGCCTTCCCTTGTGGCTCCCAGCCTCCTCTGCCTTTGCAGAGAGAGACAGAGACAGAGAGAGGCAATTGCACTTCCCTGCTTCTCTCTCTCTCTCTCTCTCTCTGTGTGTGTCTGGGTGAGTGTGTGTGTGTGTGTGTGTGTGTATGTGTAAAACAGAGTGCACTCACAGTGTTCTCCGAGGAGCTGAAAAGCTTTCTGAGCGGAGCTCCTCCCTCTGCTGCGTCTCTGAAGGAAGCAGGAAGCAGGAAGGGCAGGAGAGAGCTAGCTAGCCCAGTTAGGCTGACTCAGGAATTCTGGGAGTTGAAGTCCATGAGTCATAAAAGAGACGAGGTTGCCTACCCCGGAGGTTGTTGGACAACAGCTTGAAGCTTGCCAGGTGAGCAGCAGATGGGGGGGGGGAGAAAGAGAGAGAGAGAAAGAGAGAGAGAGAGAGAGAGAGAGAGAGAGTGGGGGAAGAGGAGTGGCAGACCAAGGGCAGATAGAGAGGGAGGGAGAGAGAGACCCTTTTGACATCTAAAATGAAGATAACACTGCATATATCCTTTTTTTACCTGTGTGTGTATGTAATTTTATTCTCTTAAAGCATTCTTTTGGTGATCATTGTTTTAATAGTATGGATATTCCCAAGAGTCATATTTTTACTTTTATTTTTAATGTGTATATGTGTTTGTGTGTCTGTGTGTGTGTGTGTGTGTATACACACATATACACATACACACACACACACACATACACACACCTATAATAAAGGTAAAAAAGGATATATGCAGTGTTATCTTCATTTTAGATATCAAAAGGGTTTTGCGGCTCCCAGTGTTTTGTTTTTGGTGGGAAACGGGTCCAAGTGGCTCTTTGAGTGTTTTGGGTTGCCTACCCCTGGGTTAGGAGGATCCTAACTTCCATGTAGCTATAATCCCTTCCCATGAAATGTGTCTTCAACTGCAGTAATTTGGAATGCTGATTTGTGATTTATTTTTTTTTTGTAGGTGACCCAGATGCCACTATGGGCCTGCAGTGCTTCCAACCATTTTTCAGCAACTTTGTGAACTGCAGCTGGTTGACCTGGGAATCTCAAAATGCTAACGCCACCTATATCCTTCACTACCAGAGCCTAAAATTTAGCAAAATGCTGCTGTTAGTGAGCCCTTATATTGACTTATAGTGCAAATATCCAAATTAATAAATCATTGCCTTTTTCAACTAGGACCTCTTATGTTGGCCAGTGTAATCTATTGGCTAAATGACTTTATTTAGGAAGTATAGGGAATTACAGAGAGTAAAGGAATAACCTATTAGGATTTTATAGTTTCATGAATGAAGATTTTAGCCAAATGGGCCAATATTAGAAAAGTGTAGAATATTAAGGAAAATAATGAAAGAGTTCTCTTTGTCAGTTGAACTGAGTGGATTGGGAGCGCTGAGAGAGATTTTCAGAAAAGCACATAGGAGCTACCATCATAAACAGCAAGTGTCAGAAGTCTTTTCATTAAAGCCCAGAGAACATAAGAACCTTGACTATAGAGTTTAAACTTTTTATAGATGTTTAGTGCACAGGAAAGAAAGAAGTATCATTTCTAAATTATGACTGCTTTAAATGACTTGTTTTTAACATTTAGCTGGCTTAGGCTTTTCTTTCTTTAAAAATTAAAAGTTCTATATAGAATCTCTTTTGTAATTGCTGCCACCAGGCAAAATCTTCAGTTTTGCAAAGATTAAAAGGCAGAGACAGTTGGAAGTCAAGAAGAATAATTAAAAAAGGGTTTAAAGGGGACTAGACAAACAGTTTTGTGGGTACCTATGTGCCTGTATTTGCAACTCTTGAAAGATGCCTGCTTGGGCAGGACAGCTGGATTGATAGGAAATAGCAAAGGTTTAGTTTCCATTTATATAAACTATTGTTAGATATATCTGTATATCTTTGTTTTTCTGAAGACATCTTGGCCAAGTGCACTTAGTGATAGCCCAGACGGGACAGAACTGGCTGCTTATTGAACGAAGAAACCTGACACATGGAGACAAATACAGTGTCTGGATGGAAGTTCACAGTGCAGCCGGGATTGCTGTCTTCAAGAAATTAACCTTCAGCCTGGATGAAATAGGTTAGAGAAACTAAATTAGAGAGCCAGAATGCTCTGAGAATGAATCTGGGAAACAACGATCATTTTTTGCTTCAAAAAAGTGCCTTGCTTTTCTTGCCTACTTGTGCAGGCCAAGTGTTGGCCCCTTTTGGCTTTTGTCACTCTCCTTGTTTGTATTGACTCTGATGCTCATGCTCATCTCTATAGTCCTCTCACAGCAGCCAGTTGGGTCTATAGCAGTGATGGCAAACCTTTTAGAGACTGAGTGCCCAAACTGCAACCCAAAACGCACTTATGCATCATTGAGTGCCGGGTGGGTGTGGCCCATTGGCTGGGCGTGGCCCATTGGCTGGGCGTGGCTGTGGTAACGGCAGACTGGGTGGGACTAAAAAGTTCAATCAATTCCAACTTTGCAAGATCTTTTTTTTTTCCCGCGAGAAGTTGAAATTGACTGATTGAACTTTTTTTTTTTGCACACGGCGGCGGAGGCCTAAAGCGAAAAGGCTTTTTAAAACCCAGCTGAAGGCCTAGGACTGGGGCGACTGCATGCGTACCCACAGAGAGGGCTCTGAGTGCTGCCTCTGGCACCCATGCCATAGGTTTGCCACCACTGGTCTATAGACTAACATTCTGAATTTTCTACCTCCTGAGGAATTGCATGGGGCATTTCAGATAGCAGACTTCTGTATGACTCTGGAAACTCAAGACTGGGTCCCAAGTATAAGAAGGATTGGATTTACAGTAGGACAGATACCTTTAGGCCAGTGGTTTCAACCTTTTTAATGCTGCGACCCCCAATAGAATAAAAGGGAGTAGCACAGCTAAGGAAAAGGGGAAAAAAATGGCGGACTGCATTGTTTGGCAATCCCTGTGAAATGGTCGTTCGACCCCAAATGGGATCCCGACCCACAGGTTGAGAACCACTGCTTTAGACTAAAGATATCTTGACTAAATGCACACATTTTGAAAAGCTATGACATGCTTGGCTTGCTTATGATTTAGGATAATATGAAAACCCAGTCAGTTGTGGCTTATTCAATAAACCATTGACAGGATGAGAGAGATGTATTGTGCAAAGCCAAGATTTTCTAACCAAGGTTTGTTGAATATGCCAAAACAGCCCTACACAAATCACTATTCTGTCCACAGTTTCACACACTGCTTAGTTAAAAATAAACCATCCATATTTTGGCTTAGAGCAATGTCTGTGTCTAGATCAATGCTTTTATCACTAGGTGTGGCAGTTAGGAGTAACAGTGAGTGATACGATATATGATTAAACTCTTCCCTCATGTTTCAGTGAAGCCTTGTCCTCCTGAATTGGATCACGTAGAACAGGATTGCTCTGAAGCCATAGTGACATGGAAAAACCCTCACTGGTCTGAATTGCATAGTGACCAACCTCTCACTTATGCTATTCGATACAAGATATCCACAGACCATGAATGGACCTATGTGAGTCTATCTTGCATTTGTGACCTGCTTTGTGTATGTATTGCATTTTTTCCCATCGTATGAATTGTTTCTCTCTGCTGAAGGTCCATTCCATTGAACTACAGCTGGCTTTGTCTAGGATTTCCCCGTTAACCAACTGAAGGCAGTTTCCTGGAGACCATTCCCAAATCCTTGCTTTAGCTGTTATATATTACTTTAGGTCCTAATAGTAAACATGATATGGATCTGCATCCAGCATGCTATTCTTTTCTTGCGATGTAATATTAGACTTGCTGCAATTCTAGTGGAAATTTAGATGGAGGGTTTTTGAAATTTTTGTTTCAACTTGGATCCCTTTGCGTGACCTTGCAAAATGGATGGGTAGAATGTTAATATAACAACAACAATATGAGTATGTTCCATTCCCAGCTGCAGGAGGCCCATCTAGACCAAGAAAATCATGAATTCTATGACCTGAAACCATTCACCTGCTATGAAGTGCAGGTACGGTGCATCCCAGAAAATAAAAAAGACCTTTGGAGCGAATGGAGTTCTTCCAAATCCTTCTGTACCTGTGAGGCTGGTAGGTACAGCTGTGGATGAAGCAGAAATTCATGCAATCAAAGTGAATGCAGTAGGACCTCAGCAGAAATCTGGTTGATGTATACTTTTTTTTTTTTTTTTTTTTTATTAAAAGTTTTATAAATTTTACAAGAAAAACAAGAACAATACAAAACAAAAAACAACATATACAGAAGAAAAAAAAAATTAAACAATACATATAAAAAAAAAAACCCCACCCCACACCCCTCCCAAAAACCCTCCCTTCCCCCCCCCTGAGCTTCCCAGAGCAGAATATAGGCTTAAGCAATAAAAAAAAATAAAAATTAAATTAAAAACTTTATATTTATATATACAAAAAAGATATCTATAATATATATAAAAATAAAACTTATGAAAAAGCTATATGATATTTTTGTATACCCAATCTAAATTGTATAAATTTTATCCATTTGTCCCAGATAGCAAAAAACTTCTCTTGCGTTTGTTGCTTTAAGAAAGCCGAAATCTTTGCCATTTCCGCCAGATAAGCTACTTTAAAAAACCATTCCTGCAATGTAGGCAAAGATTCCTTCTTCCAATATTGTCCAACTAACAGCCTCGCGGCTGTGATCAAATTTAACATCAATACAACCTCCTTTGTATCACAATCTGTAACAATACCTAACAAAAATAATTGCGGAGTAAATTTTACCCTCCTTCTAAAAATTCTCTGGATATTCCACCATATTTTGATCCAAAATGCTTTTATCTCTCTACATGACCACCAAATATGATAATAGGAAGCCTCCTTATAACCACATCTCCAGCATTTAGGTTGCACGTCAGGGTACATGTAAGACATTTTTTGTGGATCAAGGTGCCATCTATAAAACATTTTATAAAAATTCTCCCTTAAATTCTGTGCTTGAGTAAATTTGACATTTCTCACCCAAATAGTTTCCCAGGTGTCCAATGAAACTGGCTCACCAAAGTTCTGCGCCCATCTAATCATACAATCTTTAATTAGTTCCGTTTCTGAGTCCAATTCAACTAAAACCCCATAAATTCTCTTAATGTGGGTTTGTCTTTGATCCTTCAGTTGCTTAATAAGATTTTCATCTTCTCTAAGAAAACCCACCTTACAATCCATCTTCCATCTATCTAGTAGTTGCCTATATTGGAACCAAGAATAAGTAAAATTTTCTTGTGCTAATTCTTCCCGTGATTTTAATTGCCAGTTTTGTCCATCCCATTTAAGTAACTGTCTATAAGACACCATATCCATTTTAACCCCTCTTTTTATTCCTTCTATCGCATGCCAAGGTATAGCCCATAATGGTACTTTAAAATCACTTTTATAATATTTTCTCCAGATCCTAAGTAAAGAAATTCTTAAAATATGAGATTTAAAAGCCCAATCTATTTTTTTATTAAATATTAAATAGGCATGCCACCCATAAAGTAAATCCCATCCCTCTAGATAAAGTATCTCAGAGTTTGTCAAATTTACCCAGTCACTAATTAATGTTAAAACCACCGCATCATAATATAATTTCAAATTTGGTACCTTGAGTCCACCCCTCTCACGGAAGTCTTGCATAATTTTGAACTTAACCCTTGGTTTTTTCCCTGCCCAAATAAATTTATTGAGACCCTTCTGCCACTCATTTAAATTAATCTCATTTTTCAAAATTGGTAACATTTGAAACAAAAAAAGAAACTTGGGTAGAATATTCATTTTTATCACTGCAATTCTTCCCATGAGGGATAATTGCAGCTTTTCCCAGTTCTTCAAGTCTTTCTGTACCCTGACCCACAACCTTTCATAATTATTTTTAAATAATTTTGCATTAGAAACAGACAGCATCACCCCCAAATATTTTACCTTATTAACAATCTCAAAACCCGTCGAGTTAACCAAAATCTGCTTCTCCTGACTCGACATATTTTTAGGTAAAATTTTAGTCTTATTTACATTAATCTTAAAACCCGAGACCAAACCATAATGGTGAATCAACTGTAATAAGTTTACTACAGAATAATCAGGTTGCGACAAAGTAACAACCAAGTCATCCGCAAAAGCTCTCAACTTATATTCTTTTTTATTAACATATATTCCTTTAATTTCCTGAGACTCTCGAATTTTGATCAATAATATTTCCAATGTTAAAACAAACAACAATGGCGATAAAGGACACCCCTGTCTAGTACCTTTCTCTATTGTGAAAACCTCCGACAAACCTCCATTAACAATAATTTGTGCTGTTTGTTTTTGATATATTACCTTAAGGGCTTGTAATATGTTTTCACCAAAATTCATTTCTTCCATTACTCTTAGCATAAAATGCCAATTCAGTTGGTCAAATGCTTTTTCAGCATCTAAAAATATGAGCCCTGCAGGAACTTGGTTGTTCTTATCTAAGTATTCTAATAAGTTAATAATTTGTCTAACATTGTTTTTCATATACCTTCCTGTTATAAACCCTGATTGATCTTTATGCACAAGATGATGCACCACCCTCATAAGCCTATTTACCAAAATTTTTACAAATATCTTATAATCCACGTTTAAAAGAGATATAGGCCTATAGTTTTTTGGTAAAGTAAGATCTTGATCCTCCTTTGGAATCAATGATATAAAAGCACTACGCCATGAAGGAGGAATCTCTAAACCCTGTAAGATACCATTAAAAAGATCATTTAATGGTTGAATCATCTCCTCCATTAAGGCTTTATAATAAACAGCTGTTAACCCATCCGTACCCGGTGCTTTCCCTAATTTCAATTGTTGAATTGCTGAGGCAATTTCCTCCTTAGTAATTAAACCATTAATTTCATATTTCTGATCCTCAGTCAGTTTAGGAAAACTTGCCTCAGCTAAATATTTATTTATATCTAACAGTTGTACATTAGTAGATTTGTATAGGTTTTGATAATAATCCAAAAAAGATTTTTTAATTAATTCCTTCTGAGAAACTAGTTTACCCTTATAATTTATTTTCTCTATTATTCTCTGTCTCTGTTTCTTTCTTAATTGATAAGCCAACCATCTCCCCGGCTTATTAGCATTACAAAATGTATTTTGTTTCATAAATAATAAATTGGTTGCAGCTTGATCTGCTATCAACATATTAAATTGTGACCTTAATAACTTTACAGATTCTTTAGTACTTTCATCAGAAGGATTTAGAATCAAAGCCCTTTCTTTTAGTTTAATTTCATCTTCAAGTTCTCTACGTTTCTGAATCTGATTTCGCTTATAAAAATTATTCATTTTTATCAAAACACCGCGCATAAATGCTTTACCTGCATCCCATACCATTGACATTGAAGTCCCCTTGTACATATTCAAAGCAAAATAGTCCTTTAAACACTCCTTTAGTTTTTGAACATTCTTCTCTTGTCTAAACAAATTTTCATTAACTCTCCAGGATCTTCTTTCCTCTTTCTCTTGAATCAACTCCATCCAAACTGGACTATGATCCGTCAGTGATCTAGGAAAAATCTTTACATTCTTTACTTTATTATACAAATCCGTGGTAATCAAGAAAAAGTCAATTCTTGAAAAAGATTGGTGTCTGTCAGAAAAAAAAGTAAAGTCTCTCTCCTCTTGATTACGTTCCCGCCAATAGTCCCTTAATTCCCAGTCTTCTTTCATATCAAAAAAGGCTTTAGGTAGCCTTGCTTGTTTAAGAAAAGGAGAGGAACCTTTCTTATCCCTTTGTGTGTCTAAGACACCATTCCAATCACCCATTAATACCACTGATCTATAATCAAGCAAAGTTATTTTTTGGTGTAACTGTTTATAAAATTGTTCCTGTTGTTGATTTGGAGCATAAAGTCCAACTATAAGTACTTTCTTACCATAAATACCAAGTTCAATCATCACATATCTCCCCTGGGGATCTGATTCTACCAGACAAGCTGGCAGGTTTTGTTTGACATATATAACAACTCCCCCTTTCTTCCCAGGTGCAGGAGATATAAAATGAGATCCCAAACGAGCATTAACTAAATATTTCTGATCTTTAAGTAGAATATGAGTTTCCTGTAAACAAATAACATCATTGGTATGTTGTTTCAAATAATAAAAGATTTTTTTCCGTTTCTGAGGAGAATTCAATCCATTAACATTCCAGGTCAAAAACTTTGCCATCTCCCTTGGCACGCAGCCTGGAGAAGACACCATCAAACTCTGACAGAGCTGCGTGTGTTGCATAACTCTTGGGTCTTGCTCCTCCCACCGGCGGTGATGCACTTCCAGGAGAATTCTCTTTCGGCTCTTTTTTACGTTGCTCTTTCTCTTTACGCTTATAGGCTGCACGAGTCATCCTCTGCTCTTTAGCCTGCGTTTGGCGTTGCTTTGCCACTTCTATCATCCCTGCGGAAACCAAATCTAGTGCCTCAGATTGCTGCTCAGGTTCCTTACCACTCAAAGATTTCCGACCAGATGAAGTTGAGCCTGCACTCAGGACCGAAGTATAGAAATCTCTAGCTTTGTCAACTGTGTTCAATCTGTAACGTGTCCCAGCATGGCTCAAAACGATACCCATCGGAATTTCCCATCTGAATGGCATCGATCTAGCTTTAAGCTCATTGGTTAAAAAAGCAAAGTCTTTCCTACTTCTTAAAATTTTAGATGGGATTTCCTTTAGAATGATGACATCTTGGGCGGCAATCTGAAATCTTTTGTTGTAAAAAGCTTGTATAATCTCATTCCGCAGGGACTTCTTTGTAAAGTAAATCACCACATCTCTGGGCAAATTCTTCTGCTTAGCAATCCAGGAGTTGAGTCTATAAATTTTTTCCACTTCTCTCTGTAATTCTCCTTTATCCATATCCAAAGCCAGCGCCAGATCACTAAGAACCACCTCCATCAAATCTTGATTCATATCTTCCTTGAGGCCTCTAATCCTCAGAGCATACTCCATCTGTCTATACTGAAACATCAAAATATCTTCTTGTGAGGAGTCCACCTTCCTTTCCACGTCTTGAATTTTATCATCTAAAAAGTCAACTTTGTCTTCCACTTCCTCAAGCCTTGCATCAAGCTTAACCACCACAGTAGCCAAACCTGAAACAGCTGCCAGTATATCTTGTCGTAATTCATTATTATTTTCTTGCAATTTAGACTTTATCCCCGTTATCTCTTCTTTGAGATCAGATTTAATTTCTGATTTAATCTGTGAAACAAATTGAGTCATTTCCTCTCTCATTTGAACTACAATCTCTCCCATTATGCCTCTAACCTCTTGTACTGAAAGTCCAGGTAGAGGAGGGGAGGGTGGTGGCTGAGCCGGTGGTGCATGTTTAGATTGTTGTTGTAACTGTGCAGTGGAAGTTATAGGAGAAGAAATAACCTTGGGTATTGAGGAAGGCTGCTGCCTCTTTGAAGCCATTTTAAAAAGCACAATTGTCACTTCCCTTTCCCCTCCAGCCAAAAAGGGAGGAGGAAAAAAAGAAAAAAAGAATTTTTAAAAAGAGACAAACTATAATCATTAAAAGTCCAGAATAAATCCCAAGAATAAGTAGTAAAAGAGCAAACAATTCAAAAGAAAAAATTCTAAGCCAAAAGCAAAAGCAAAAGCAAAAAACAATCCTTAAAAAGGGAAAGTAAAACAAAAGAGAAAGGAAAAAAAAACTCCGACACTTTCAAAACGCCATCTTAAGTCCTTTCACTAGTATAACAAAGAAAAGGAGGAAAAATAGTAAAAATCAAAAGATAAAAAAAATAAACACCTAAAATATAACAAAAAATCCTTTAAACTGCTCCGTCCGTTTAAAAATTACTCACCAAAATGCTGTAAACACGGAGATAGAAGCGGCGGTTTCTTTTGCTTCCTAGGAAGCAAAAACAGCTGGGAGGCGGAGATCAGCAAGAGCTCCGAGGGAACACTCCTTTCACCCCCTCTAGAAATAAATCCAGAGGGGGTTCAGGGGTTCTACCTCTACTCTTGCGTTCTCTATCCCTTCCCTTTGCCCGGGAAGGGATTTCCGAGCCGCGGGCCAGCTGATGCGCGCTGCGCTCCGCGGCTCTGACACTTCCCCAGCTGGACGGCTAAAAGCTAGCCGCCATCGCCGTCGCCTCCCACCGGAAGCTCTCGGATGTATACTTTTTCAAGCACTTGTTTCCTGCATTCACACAATGCATTTTGAGACAAATAGAGGTGCAATTAAAATACATAATTTTGGGACAAGTGTTATCAAAAGTGTTAGCATTCACTGAATGGCTGGGAGGAGTCTACTGTAGATTTCTAATTTTCTGAACAGCCAGGTCTGCATCCTTATCCTTATTGGAATTTTTTGTTATTGGAGTCCTTATCCTTATTAGGATTTTTTTTTTCATTTGTAACCATACATATGCACAGTGTTCTTTTTTCAGTTGTTTCTTACTTGTATTATTTGGGGGAAGACCTGTAGGTGTGTGTGGTTATCCTGTTTGTTCTTAGTAATTACCTGCCTCCTTTCTGATTCCTTTAGCTCCTTTGGGTCAAGTTGATGTGTGGCAAAAAGAGTGTGTTTCTGACCGCCAGAATCAAAGCTGTTTCTTGCTCTGGAAGGTGAGTTAGCTCCTGTTTCTTATCATATAGCATTCCTCTCTGTGGGGTCATAGGGCAGATCAGTCTTCTTAGAGCCAGATCAGAGTCTGCATAAAAAGAATTTTGAGGCAAACTATGAATGATCCAAAAGGGTGAAAGTATAATAGTTTAAAGAAACAAAATCTCTACAAGAATGATATCAGTAACTGGGCTAAAGCCAAATTTGCCAAGGAAGAGAGAGAAATACTTTTTCTCACTTTGATTAGAGATACAAGAAAAAAATTGGAAAAAAAAAGATTTGGAAATAAAAAAGGAAGTCTATCTAAATAGTTAATGTATTCTTAAAAACTGAAGCTGTTTTACATAGGTAGAATATACACTTGCTGCAAATTTGGAAGTAGTTATTTAAACTTTAATACATGAAAAGAGGTGCTCCAAGTGCTGGTGAGGCATCTATTAACTGTCAGGAGCTATCAAATAAGAGCAAGATAAATGTGCTTAGGATTCATTCTAATAAAACAAACAGAATGATGATTCAGTAATAAGCTTAGCAGCTGAGATTTTCAAAATACACTTTCCATAGACTTGAATCTAATTTAACCTAAAATGTGCATCCTAGGATACCAGATTTTATTTAAGAAGTGTAAACCCAAAGTTATTACTAACAATCAAGTTGCTTTGAACATTCTGTAAAATATACTGTAAAGGCAAGAAATAACAGTAATACAATCTTGTCCTGGAACATGTATGATAACTTCCATATTATCAAGCTTGCGTTTTATCTAGAGCTGAATGCTTTCAAATTCTCTGAAATATAAAACTCTTCAACTTGATCCTATTCTGAAAATGTTTTTTTTTTTTCATGGAGAGTAACTCAAGCAGCTGCATCTTTTGTCTTCTTCCACTGACAGTGAATTAAAAAAATGCCTTAAATAGCATGCAATAACTCTCATCCCCAGTTTTTTCCCCTTTCAGTAAAATTAAGTTACAAAAGATTAGAAATTCACATATAAGTAGGCAGCTAGTCAAAGCATTTATTAACTACAACATTTTCTGTACTGACCTGCAAATTGCCCTAATGTGCATACATTTCTTCTCTCGTTTCTTTCCCTCAGAGTAGCTGCTAGGTCAGTGATGGCGAACCTTTTAGAGACCGAGTGCCCAAAAACCACCACCCCTCCCCCCCTGCCTCCCCCCTGCCTGCTCCACCCCCACCCGCCCCGTCCCACCCACCTGCAGGGACATGCATTGCCTCCATGGGCCGCAACAGATCACCCAGGCAGTCCTGCAGCACCATGGCAGCCACGCCCTCTGCCCACACCCCGCAGCATCATCTGCATGCTATGGGGTGCAAGGGCGGAGTCGTGTCCCTGCTGCCCAGCTATGGCCTTGGCTGCGCTGCTCCGTGTGGGCCACACCCAGGGGCGATTCTCCTCCAGGGAGGCTGCTGGTGAGGAGGGGGCCATGGGGGCAGGCGGGGCTGGGGCAATGGCACGCATGCCCACAAAGAGGGCTCCGAGTGCTGCCTCTGGCACATGTGCCATAGGTTCGCCACCACTGTGCTAGGTAATACTAGCAATAATCAGGTCTCTTTTACAGCTCCTGCCTGGCTAGTTATTTCTGGTTTTTTATCCTCTCCCTCTTTGGGCAGCTGGATTCTCCTGGGCCCTAAGAGGAGGTTCTCACCTGAGACAGTTACAAGTAGTTAGGGTGAGGGAGGAAGAAGAGAGTGGAAAAAAGCCCACCCCCCCTTTTTTCCCCCTTGCTTGGTCGTTGGAGTGAAAAACGTTGAAGCCTCTTGATAAAATGCCTTTTACTTGACAGCTTCCTGCTTTTTGGAAGAAACCAGGAAGAAATTCAGCTTGTGCACATTTTCTTAACCTATCATTTTCTTGCCAAAATGAGTGCAATCTTTTATCTTTTAATTTTTGTACTGCTCCTGTCAATGGCACAGACTCTACCGCTGATCCAGTTTTGACTGGGATTGCTCATGTCCAGTACCTGTGGTGTGTCTGGTTCAGGAGAAGCAGGGCACAAGTGATTACAAATTGGGTTACTTCAGCCCTGTTTCCCTTCCTCCTCCCCTTCCTTCCTTCCTTCCTTCCTTCCTTCCTTCCTTCCTTCCTTCCTTCCTTCCTTCCTTCCTTCCCTCCCTCCTACCTTTTTCTTCACTCTGCTGAGGAATTCTGCTTCCCTTCTTACAGGCACTGGATCCAGAAGCAGCCCAGGGAAAGATCCTTGATTATGAAATTATCTTCCAGGACCACAGCAAAACACTCTACAGAATGAATTACAATTGCTGTCAGGCTTTGATCCCTATCGGTGCACAATACGTCTCAATAGCAGCCCGCAATTCTGTTAAGAAGACACTCTGGGCTAATCTCAGCTTGGAGAAAACAGGTGCATGTTACACTACAGGGTTGAAACAGTTCTTTCTTGCCTCACTTTCTGGCTTTCTCATCTGATTCTTGAAGAAAAATAGGTGGTGGCTTCCTTTCCCTTCACTCACAACATACTCATTCCTGTCTCCCTTATTGTACTCCACCTTAAGAAAAGATCCTGATGTATTTTGTACCAGGCAGTCAACTATTTTGATTCTCTAAGTTTAGGGATGAAATTGCCAGTTACATAACATCTAGTGTACCTGGGCTAACCCTTAAATACTAAGAAGTCCTGGTTATATTTGGATGAGAAATCAGAAGAAAATCTAAGGCGGTGGCAAGCGTGGAAATTCTCAAAATGTTACGCAGAAATGACTTTCGTATTGCTGCCAAGAAAACCACACTGATGTGTAAATGAGGTCATCAAGGGTTCAAATTTTGTGAAACCAAGTAGTTTTTTTTTTTTTTTTTAGAGGCCAGGTGAGTTCCTCAGACAAACTGAACAACTTGAGAAGGATGGCCTGGTGAGGCCTGGTGATGACATGGAAATCTGTGCAATTTTCTTGACAACTAAGTAGTTTGCCATGACCTGTTCTTAAGGTTTGGAGGGTTTTTTTTTCAACTAATAGATTCCTATTCAAATACTAACCAGGTCCAACCATGTTTAGCTTTTTGAGATCGGCTCAGATCCAAGGCTTGCAATTAATGGGATTATTTTATGGCTGTTTGTGTGGATGATAGCCAGCATTATGGGCGATGTCCTGCATAATGATGAACTGTCTTTCCTTTTCCTAGAGCTCCCAGGCCCTGAGGAGGTGACAGTAGTGGCATCAGAAGGTTTGGGTCTCAACGTGACATGGAAGCCCAGCATGGATTCTCATTGGGTTCAGCCTAAGGAATATGTGGTCGAGTGGAGAAAAGAGATTGCTGATAGTGCGGGAGAGTTGCTGAACTGGACTCGCACACTTGGAAGCAGTACCAGTGCCCTATTGAGAGGTGAGATGGACAATCTCACCTGCAGTAATGTTATTAATTATGTAAACAACAAAATAGGAGGAAATGTAGTACATACTCTTTTTCTCTTTGTGCGTGTTTGTGGCTGCCTCTTTCACTGCCACTGACTGAAAATATCTCTCTGCAGCCGCTATTTTCATTAAAAAAAAAAAAAAAGCACCTCATTTTGTTCCAGAGGAAGCTTCCTTGGATACGGCAGCTACAGACAAGCATGCAAGGTCATGGGAAAGGGAGAGGTCTATAGCATTAAAACTCCATCTTCTCCAGACTATTCAAATTTTGACAGAAGCATATAAATTGCATCTTATATAATGAAAACCATGAAAGTGTGCTGCTTGGATGCATGAGTTTTATCTAGTTTGACCCTCCATTTCTGCTAAGTAAACGGAGTAGAAGGAAATTGGGTCATAGCACCTTCTGGGATACTGGAGTGAATTTCGTCTGTTGAAAAAAGGGAGCAGGTGTCCTCTGGAAAAATTGGTGCTGAAAGTTTTCCACTACTTCTTGGAGTCCCATGTTCTGTTTTGATTTCCTGCAGAAGCAAGTTAAAGCAGACCCGTGTGACTTTTACCTTTCACGGTTTAATAGCTGTCTTCTGCTGGATTGGGTGCTGAAAGGAAGGCATGCTTAGCTGTCAGCCTGTACCTAGAGAAAAGCTGGCTGGCAATGGCCACTCACTAAGGTTCATACAGCAAACAAACAAACAAACAAGCAGAATAGCAGTGTTGGAAGGGACCTTGAAGAGTCTTGTAGTCCTCCAACCCCCTGCTCAGGCAGGAAACCCTATACCATTTCAGACAAATGATCATCCAATCTCTTCTTAAAAACTTCCAGTGTTGGAGCACCCACAAATTCCGGAGGCAAGTCGTTAGTTTCCTAAACGTTGTTTCTTTCTTCCTCTTTAGGCAATTTCAGTTCAAAGGTACCATACCTTGTGTGTGTGTATGGTTTGTATGCTCATGGGAGAACTGCCTCAGACTCTGTACGTGCCTATTTCAAAGAAGAAGGTAATTGCCAGGAGTGCAAGGGAGGGGAGCCAGAATTTCCCCTTTGATCGTTAGAGCTTTCAAATGAATTTTCCTCCCTACATTCTTGTAACTTTAAGTAGCACAGTCACCTCTTCCCTGTTGAGGTTGGGCGTTGATTAGCATCGCTCTTTAACCAGAATTGATGATCTTTGCTACAATAAAAAACAGGCTTTAGTATGAGGCACTATATTTATATCTTCAACTAATTCAGTATAGCTAACTCCAGCAGCAAAGGAAATTTGCACCCAAGAATAAACTTTATAATTGAATTCAAACGCTCTGCTGATTTGTATAGAAAACAAGCTATGGTTTATTGGGAAAGCCAAAACTGATTGGGTTCATGCTTCTATTGTTATTTATATGTCACTTCTCAATTATGCGTTTCCTGAAGTAGCTTACAATAGTAGTGTGAAAACAGTGCTATAAAAACTGTTTTAAAAAACAGTATTGGTGAGTGTTAATGGCTGCAGCTGCTTAGTATAAAAAGATGTTTTTTAGAGAGGGCTTGGAAACATGCAAGCGTTGCCCTTTTATACTCTATAGATCAGGTTGTTCTGCCAGATCCATGCCACAATAGCAGAGGCCCACCTCCAAAGGACAGGAAACAGCAGGCAGAAAACCACAGCCTATCAACAAGGCTTTTTTGCAGAGGTGGTAGAAAGATACTGCTTTAAATTTTTTTAGCTAAGTAAGTAACAGTCTTAGAACAGATTTGCTTAGGTTTCTTCCCTTAGCTTTTTTTGTTTTCTTTTTCTTTTTTCCCAAGAGAAAATACCACTGAAGGTTATTGGAAGCAGGGGAGAGGAGGTGTATTAAAAAAAGTCAAGATGGCAGCCATGTCTATGTGATTGATGCTCTGCCCCTTTGTATGTGTGACCAATGTTGACACAGGTACAAAAGAGATAGGGCTTCAATTATTTAAGATAGAGAACTTAGGCATTGAGAGACTTAAGGTTAAACAGTTGGTACAGGTAGTCCTTGAGTTATAACCAATTGCTTAGTGACCATTCAAATTTGTAACAGAGGTCCCCAGAGCTTCTTATGACCTGGTTTCAAAATTCCAACTGCTTCCCCTCCCGCAGTCTCATGATCGCGTTCTAGGTGCTTGGCAAACAGCTTACCAGAGTAACCTCCATTGATTTTGCCTATGGGAAGCTGGCAGGGAAGGTTGCAAATGGTGGTCACATTACTGTAACCTCATAAGAGTGAACCAGTTGCCAAATGCCCGGAACGTGATCATGTGACCTTGTTGGGGGGGGTGCTACAATGGCCAGAACTTCAGGGACCAATTGTAAGTCTTCTTTTTCAGCACTGTCCTAACTTCAAATAGTCACTGACTATTAAGCAAGGACTACCTGCTTTAAGGGATTTCAGCTGTTGCACAATCATTGGAAGAATTTGGTCATTTCCTTTCAGAAGGCCATCACTTTCAGAGTTTACCTAGCTTCTGGAGGGAAGTTGTTTTATGAGTGCCATACTGGAAAAGAAGGTTGTATCCATTATATAGAACTTTTACTATACTGGGAGAACTGTATGTCAGTTTCCAGAGACAAATTACAATAAATGTTTAAATGGTGACCATTTTCTTCTTGAATACTACCTTGGATGTATGATCTTTAAACATTTCTTAGTATAGAAACATTTCCTCTGGTGTTCATAAACTGATGGTCTCCTTTGGATCTGTTGGCCTATGGAACTTGACTTTTGGTTTATCTTCTGTAGTGTGGTAAGTAATGCAATGTGTCCTTGTTACAGCAATGAGATGAACTGTACGCTTTGCCCACCTACTGAACCAGTTCACAGCCTCTGTTTCCTCTTTTGCTTTTCCAGTACCATCAGCTGGTCCCCAAGGACTGCAAGACGAAAGACTCTCATCCACTGCCACTTCCATCTCTTGGGAGGAGATTCCCTTGGCAGACCGCAATGGGCATATCATACACTATAAACTTTACCTGAAACATCTCCGTTCAGACAGCCTTATGGTTCACAAGCCCAGTGAGTGAGATTCTAAGCCTAAAGATAATTGAGGAGGAAGGCATTGTGTCCTCCTAAAATGGCCTCTCTTAATTACAATGCTCTGCATCAGCTCTCTCCTCTGATTTCTTTCAGATTGGATTATTCCTGTCAGTCCCATATTAAATGGAGATAATTCATCACTTCTCAAGGGCATTAGTTTGACATTAGGTGATATCTACAGCTTTTCTCTGGAAAGCTCATTTAGGGAAGATTTGTGGGTCCAGAAATTTGTTGTATAGCTTTTGGGGAACAAATAGTCATAACAAGAGAAATCATATTTATCTACTCTCTTTATATAACAAAGGAGGGGGGGGGGAAGTCTGGCTCTTTAAGTAAAAAGCACATGTGGCTGGATACGTTCCTCCTTGTTTGGCTCTTCCTTTGCAGCCTAAAATAGTATATCTGGAAACCTAGGAGCAAAATCCCCTTATATGGGAGAGTATAGAAAGGTATGAGAAGGAGTGGTTTTTAGCTCTGCAGCACATCTTTTATGTGGAAAACAAACCCAAATCCCTTCATTAGACCCCCAAAATTACAAACAGATTTCCAGTTGATACAATCCATACAGGTAATCCTCAGTTTACAACTATTTGTTCAGCAGTCTTTCAAACAAATGGTGGTTGTGACTGGTCCTTGGAGTTCCTGCTACCCCAGCAGCCTGCAGCCACATGATTATGATCTGGGTATTTGCCTACAGGCTCATACTTAGTTACTGTTGCAGTTGAAGCATACTGCTATCACAGGATCACTATTTGCGACCTTCCCTAATGGCTCCTCCAGAAAGTCAATGGGGAACCAGCAGGGAAGGTTGCAAGTCACTGGGATAAGTCTCCCCCATCTGCACACTCTGTTCCAGCCCTTCTGTCCTTGTGCCACACCAGCTACTCCTGCACACCCTCCTCGACCCTTGCTGTGCCTCTTTTACACCTTCATTCATCCTTGCACATCCTCCCTGGCTCTTGCCGTGCCTCCCTCCCACTCCTGCACACTTGTGCTCCTCCCTAACCCTCACCAGGTCACTCACACACCCTTGCTCTATCCTCTTCCTGCCCTTGTACATTACTTCACATCTTCTCCAACTCTTTTCGTTCCCCTCTTGCATTCTGGCATATCCTTCCTGAGCCTTGCCACACCTCCTTTGCACTTTTACACCCCCCCTTGCACTCCTCTGCCCTGCAGCATCTATTTATATTTATTTATATTTCTTATTTTTAAACTGTTCATCTTCCTCAAAGAGGGTCTCTGGACACAGTGTACAACATATTATAACTGATAAAAAAAATGTAAAACCTAACATTAAAATTAACTTCCCTGCCTGCTGGTAAATCATCTGGGCCTTGCAACTTCCTTCCGACTTCCCCACTGACTTGGTTGTGGGAAGCTTGCAGGAAGTTGCCTCGCCTAACCACCATGGGATTCAGTTAACAACAGCAGCCAGGTCTGCAGGGATTGCTGTCCCTAACTGATGTGGTTGCCTTTATGACCGCATTGCTTAGTGATGGAAATTCCAGTCTCAATTGCCATCCTGTGTTGAGGGCTACCTGTACATTTCAATGTGTGGCAACCTAAGAAAACAGTAACAGTTAACACATATTTGTGGGGGAGAAGAATGCAGAGATCTTGATCTCCTTATGCCTTATATTAAATGTGCATTGTAAGGCATTCTTTTCCAAAAGCCAAGACATCTCTTTGTGAAAAAATATGTGGGATTCCTCTTTCTATCTGTAAAGTATAAACACAATGTATTCTTTTCTTGTCTGGTGTAAAACTGCTAGTTAAGCAAGACATGGTTATCCTCCACCAGTGAATTCTGGATGATGGGTCCTGATTACCATCTGCCTAGGATAGATTTTTTTTTATTTTGTTTTTTTTACATTACAGTTAGTGCTACGGAAAGAAATTACACTCTCTCAGATCTGGAGCCAGGAACAACCTACCAGGTCTGGATGACTGGCTCTACATCGGCTGGAGAGGGTGCAGCCAGTGCCGTGCATCACTTCAGTACATCAGGTAAGAGGGACTGCAAGAAGCTTTGTTCCTTAAACCAAACTGGTATATTAACAGGAGATATTATGCTAACTATAGGAGCAAGAAAGATCATGATAAAATTAGCTGTGAAATCAATCACTTTAGCACAAAAACTGCTCTAAGGATTTTGATACCTTCTGGCTATCAAATTACAACTACTTATTTAGTGACTATTCAAAGTTATCAGGGCACTGGGCTTGCTCCTTGTTGTTCCAGCCGTCCCAGCATCTGTGTGGTCATATGACCACAATTTGGGTACTTGGCAACAGTTCACACTTATGACTAATTGCAGCACCCTGTGATCACATGTTCACTATATGCAACTTCCCCTGCCGGCTTCCCCAGAAAGTCAGTGGGGAAGCCGGCAGGGAGGTTCGCAAGTCACTGAGGTAAGTCTCCTCCACCCTCCACCACCCTCTCTTGTGCTTGCACTGTACCAGCCACTTGTGCACCTCTCTGCGCTCTAGTACACCTTCCCCAACTTCTGCGGCACTCCGGTGTACTTAACCTATACCACTCCCCCTTACCTCTCCCTAATCATGCCACACCCTCATTTATCCTCCATTTATGCACATTTCACGCTCGTTCCCTCATACCCTCACTCACTCTCCTCGACCTAGTTGCACCCTTGCACACCCTCACCTCATAGGCATCCATCCCTTCACATCCTTGTGCACCCTCCTCAACCCTCATATCCTTGTGTACCCTCCTTGACCCTCCCCAACACCCTTGCACACTGCCTTGCTTCCCCCCACACACATACCTGGCAGCAGCCTCCTGGCCTTGGACTTGCAACCTGCTGGATTCCCCACTGACTTGAGTTCTGGGAAGGTGGCAGGAAGTTATGTTGCCTAATGACTGTGGGATTTGCTTAACAATGGCAACTGGGACTGCAGGGATTGCTGTCACTAAGTGATTTATGACCACATCACATAGTGATGGAAATTCCAGTCCCAATTGCTGTCATAAGTTGAGAACTACCT
Source organism: Crotalus tigris (assembly GCF_016545835.1). Lineage (NCBI taxonomy): Eukaryota > Metazoa > Chordata > Lepidosauria > Squamata > Viperidae > Crotalus > Crotalus tigris. The sequence continues at coordinate 218,936 of NW_024100574.1, read as the reverse complement.
GTAAAGAGTTTTGGGTACAGGAAGTCCACACTTAATAACCACTCATTCAGCGAGCATGCAGTTATGGTGAATATGGGGAACTTAGAACCAGTTCTCAAAGTTGCAGCCATCATAGTATCCCCGTGATCACATGATCATGATTTGGATGCTCATCAATTGGCTCACAATTACATTGTTTGCAGTGTCCTGTGACCATGTTATTACCATTTGTGGCTTCCCTGCCATCTTCCCACAAGCAAAATCAATGGGGAAGCCAGTAGAAGGTTGCAAGTTGCTCCTGCAAGTTGCTCTGGCTCCTGCCATTTTTTTCTCCCCAAGATCCCTCTGGTGGCATAGGGATCTCATACTCTGTAGCACCACCCACCCATATTTCATAGTGCACCCACTTGCCTATACTCCATAGTGCCCAGCTGCAGCACCCACCCACCTATGCTCACTCATACTCTGTAGTGCCTGCCCATACTCTGTACAGCCCACCCACTTTTACTCTACAATATTCACCCACAGCACACACTTGGCCATGAGACCTGAACACTATACTCTATATTGCCCACAATTCATACTCCATAGCACCCATCTGCCTATATTCCATAGCACTTAGCCGCAGCACCCACCTGCCCATATTTTACAGTGCCAATCCACTTATCTGTATCTTTCACCTGCTTCCTTGGGATGTGATTTCAGCGGTATAAGCAAATAGTTCTGGATTCTTTCCACGTTGCAGTCATGTAAGGTCTTTACTTAATGATGACAATGGAGAGTGCTGGGATTGTGTAGCTAAGTGATGGAATCTCATGACATCAAGCTTTATGACTGCATCACTTTGTGATAGACACCAGGCCCAATTATTGTTGTTAAATGAGGACTACCTGTATCTGCATACTTCTGGGATGGATCATACCATTGCACCTCCAGATTTGCATTAGATTACAATTCTCATCATTTGCAAGTGTGACTGCGTACTTTTAATGGATCATCGTCACTGAAGGAACTGAGGCAAATTTTTTGAAGTGTATTCCTTTTACTTTGTCCCATTAGAGTTAAGATTGCTCAGACCTCCTTGTGGAAAAAAATTAAAAGTAGTTCATACTCTTATGGTATTGGGGTAGCAAGGATTGAGTATGGTGAGTGAATGACAAGTTAGAGCTATTTACAATAAACGTTTTAATATTATTCTTGTTTATATTTTTTCAGAGGTTGTTTTACAATTGACGTTTTTATCTTGTACCATGGAAATTGTGAATTTTGGCATGTAAGCATCCTTGAGATGGAATGGAATTGACAACGTATACATTTGATACAAAATAAATCACAGTGTTGTCCTTAAATCTTTTGCAGTTTCTCATTGGCAGAGCATTGTGATAGTTTTCTCACTTGTGGTCATCCTGATTACAATGGGGTCCATTATGGTGCTGCTTAAATATAGAAGGTAAGTGAGGAAAGGCAGAGATGCAGGCATAACATCTGTGTGGATGGGTCAACTAAGTTCTTTTACTGGTTTGCCTTAAGTGCTAATTTGAATCCTGGGCAAAGCAACCTCTGACATCTCTGTTTTGTAGGCTACTGAGCTTCTGCCATAAGGTCCTGCCTCGGTGGTGTTGGGAGAAAATTCCAGATGCAAAACACAGTGGGATTGCTGTGGAGATGAATGAAGAGAGCACTGCGCCGGCCATGGTAAGAAGCAATTGGATTTTTTACAACATTGCAGGAATTACGTGGCATTTGCAGGGTGTACTAAAGAGGAAGTACTCTGTTGTCTTCTACTGAGATCTTGGAGATTCATCTGCTTCTCTTTCTAGATAGCCCTAAAAAGAACTAAAGCTAAAACCCTAAACTAAAGGTTGCAGATGTAGGTTGTTTAAGTAGTCACTGGATGGACATAAAGTCCAGGCCAACTACTCTGTGCATTTGACCAAAGCATTACTTTATTTACATTTTAAAATTGTATTCCATTCATCTTCTGTGTAGGATTACTATGAATGGCTGGTCAAAGCAGAATACCATGCCTGTACATTGTGCTAAAGATATTTGGTTTTCTTGCCTTTGTTTCTTTTTATTTGCCATATTTTTGAGTTTCAGTGCCGATCTATAGCTACACCCCCAAAATGTGCTCACAACTGAATTTGCAAATGTATTCTCACAATTGGAAACTTTTCTTAATTATGTAAGAATTATCAATCAGTAACCCCAGTACCTTCAGATTTGCATTAGATTACAATTCCCATCATTCACGTGTGAGAATATTTGGGATTATTGGAAATTGCAGTCTAGCACATCTGAAGGGAACTAAATTGAGGAAAGCTGTTGCAAAGAACAGGATAAAGATTTCCCTTTTCCATAGATAAGAGAAAGGATAGATCCATAGCTTGTTGGGGGCGGAGGGAGGAAGTTACTTATCCTAGCAGAAATGGTGGAAAAACATGTTCCTTTCATCCAGTATTTCTGCCATTTATGGAGAACTCTGAAAAGGGTGGTCCCAAAAGCTGGCTGGCTTATAAACAATGCCAAGTTTGGTGAAGTTAAGGAGCTTGGAAATCTGAAAAATGGGAGTCAGATATTTAAGGTTAGAGGCTATGTTTTGACATCCTGAATGGGCTTTGCTGTCTCCCTATAGTAGGTTCATTGGCTAAGTTTGAGTTAGGGCTTCCTATGACTTTGCTGCATTTTTTCCAGGATGTCCTGATCAAGTGTTCTACCCAGTTGCCAGAAATTATGGACATTGCTGAGATATTAGAACAAATCCCTGAGCCATCTCCACCACTAGCAAGACCAAATGCCATGGTGATTTCTGGTTATGAAAAACGATCTCTTCCTACTCAAGAGGAAATTCTGAATTGGATTGAGCAGGAAAGAAACAATTCTCCATTTTCTGGACTCAGAGAAAGGGAGACATGATCCTTTTGGGGTCATTTGCTCAGCTGCTACTTCTGATCCAGCTGCAGATCCAATTTCTCTCGGAAGGATCATTCCTTGGGCTTTTGAAGCTCCTACGGTGCCTCTGGATGAAATGACTGAAATGTCTCTTAATATCCTTTGATCTGCTTAAAACGAACAGGGCAATGAATTTAAGCCAGAGACTACAGTGACCTGATCCAGTCTCCAAGGTCTTCAAGACTCTCTTGCCGAGAGGCTTCTGAGGTCACTTCTGATCTTTAGCATATCTCCAGAATATGGAGTTGCTGTTTGTGCTGGATGACGGGTCCTTTCTTCAAAGATGTCTAATCAGACTTTTTCATAAGGTGCTAGAAAAAGGGCCTTTGTGACTATAGCCCAGCAGCTGTGAAATTCCCCAGGCTGGAACTGGGGAAACCTACTTTTTTTACTTTCTACCAAGAAGGTCTGTAAATTTTTACTTTTTAAAGGGTAGAGTAATTCCCATCACCCAAAAGTTATAAATTGTTTCAGTATACTGGCTGAGGTGCTGGATTAACAACTGGGAGGCCATGAGTTCTGGTTCTCCTTAGCCTGGGTGATCAATCACTCTCTTTTAGTGCAACCCAGCTTGCTGGGAAAATAGGAATAAGGTTTAATAAATATTTGTATATAATCCATTTTGTAGTTCATAGATATTTCTTTTAAGAAGCAGCAGCATATGCTTTTAAAAGGATACATTGGGCTTAAGTAGCCCAATGTAGAAGCTACCTCGTGCATGCAGTTGTTTCCTTTGTACAGACATTGTCATGTGTTTTTCCACCATTCATTTCTCAACTCTTTGATTATTGCAATGTTAATGTCCATTTTCTTTTCCTGGCCATAGTAGCAAGTCAAATACCGAAAGCCATGCTTCTCCAAAGGAATCTTGTGGGCTGGAGCTTCATTGTTGAAAGATCTTATACGTCAATCCCTGAATCTATGTGGAGCAGGAGGTGTTACTGCCCCCCCCCATTTAGTTGGCAGGTGCATAGTTTGTTCTTTATGATTTCTTAAGGGCATAGAGATTTGTTAGGTCAGATCAATACCTCAACAAGGCCAATAGTAATAGTAATAGTAGTAAAGTTGGAAGGGACCTCGGAGGTCCTCTAGTCCAACCCCCTGCTCAGGCAGGAAGTCCTACATCATTTCGGACAAATGGCTGTCCAGTCTCTTCTTAAAAACTTCCAGTGTTGGAGCATTTACTGCTTCTGGAGGCAGGCTGTTCCACTGATTAATTGTTCTCACTGTCAGGAAGTTTCTCCTTAGTTCCAGGTTGCTTCTCTCCTTTATTAGTTTCCACCCTTCGCAGTAAATTACAAACAGTATGCAACATGGAAATTCTGGTCTCCAATTCTTCTATAGCAGGGGTGTCAAACTGCCGTCCCGTGGGCCGGATGCGTCATCCGGAAGCCGCACCCACCTCATTGCCAGCAATGGCAAAACCATCCGGATACGTGGCGCGATGTCAGATGACGTCGCGAGTTTGACATGTTTGTTCTATAGGAATAGAGATCAGAGAGAGTTCCCCTTGATCTATCGTGGCTATCGTGGCTGGTAGATGGATAGCCACCTATCCATTCCAGTGCACTGAACTGATCTTATTTCCAAAGCAAAATAATCATCATCAGTCATCTCATTTTTTGAAACTCAAAGTGTACCATGGATAGCCAAGAGAACAAACAAATGGATCATTGAACAAATAGCCCCAGTGTTCTCTCTTGAGGCACAAATGTCAAGCATTAGATTTATCATACTTTGGTCACATTATTAAAAGGCCTAGCTCTGGAGAAGGCCTTAATGCTGGGAAAAGTGGAAGGAAAGAGAAGAAGAGGATGATCAGCAACAAGGTGAATGGACTCAGTTATGGTGGTGCACCTTTGGAAGACCTGAAGGATTATCCTGCTGGGAAAAATTCTACCTGATCACTAAGAGTTGACACCAACATAGCAACACATAATAATCCTCTAACACCATGAGGTTTAAACTGTAAGGGGTGGGTTTACACCAAACAAAAATCAAACACACTACATTGTGGCTTAGTGTGATGTGTGAACCTAGGCTTTATTTCAGTAATCATTCCTATTTTGCCATAATCAAATAATCCTTACATTTTCTCTCATTTTTGTAACAATTAGTACAGCTCTGGCTGAATACTCTTTGCAAGTAGATATAATTTTACTTTAGTGTTTTTCTCTTTATGAAGACTCACTTCTCTCTCCTTTGTAATCATTCTATGCTAAGAAAAACATGTACCAATCGTGTGATTTTTCCAGTGTAGAGCTGTAATTTTGAGCAGCATCACCCTCTAGGGTTTTGGGGGAGCTAACGAGAAGGGAGAGATCAAAATAAGGCATGCCCCCTTCAAAATGGGTGGAATAACAAGATTTAGAGATACAAGAACTTCAATTAATCAATCAGAATAGAGCTGGAAGGAACCTTGGGGGTTGTCAGAATCCAATCATATTTCATCTTTAATTATCAAATATAGAAACTCCCAATTCTGCCTTCTTTGGATTCTGCCATAAGAGGGAGAGAAGGGGGAGAACAAAAGGGCTTTATGGCCCTCACTTACTTCAGTAGACTTCAAAGAGCTGAATGCTGAATGTGTGTTTATTGTAACCTATTGTAACCTCAAAGCGTTAACACCAGAGAACATTAGCATTAACAAAGAAGAGTATTTGCCTTTCATGTAGTTATCTGAAGTCTCCATCCAGACGGAAGAAAGAAGAAACGGGGTGGAATTGTGATACTTGAAACTATCACTGGGAAGGGGGGTTGATTGGGTGGGACTACTGGGGAACCCCTTAAAACCTTGAATGGGAGAGCTTGGACCCCAAGTCCTGTCTAGCATGCCTGCAACCATTTTCTCTTAATAAAGGATTCCTGTTGGAAGAACTATTCCAAGAGTTCTGTCTTCTTAAGATGCAAAGTGGGGTGGGTCCTTACATTAGACAGGACTTGCAAAATTAATCCACCTGGAAGGTAGACCCTTGCCGGGGGATTTTGCAAAAATTTACCATGTCAGACAACGAAGCAAGAGAGGGAGAAAACTCCCTGGAAAGAGAGCCGCTGACCCAGTTGGAACCTTGCCAGATGTTGGGATCCGAGAGGCCAGATTTCTCAGAAGAAGAAGTGGTGGAGACACAGGACCACAAGCCTCACTGGTCGATGGGCGTTGGAAAGAAAAGCGAGTGGGGAAAGGAATCAAGAAAAGTGACCCTGAGACGGGGGACCAAGCAACCAGAATGGAAGCAGGAGATGGAGAAATCCCTGCACGCAAGTGAAGAGGGAGGAAGCTGTATGCCGTACTCAGACTGGATCCTAGAGAAAGCTATTGACCTGATGAAGAGAACTCTCAGCTCCCTAGGAGAGGAGATTCCTGAGCCCTACGCCCGCCCCAGTTCCTGGAGCCACAAAGGGAGAGACACCGAGGGGGACGTGGAACCTGCAACCCCAGGGACATTTACTGATCCAGGAGCTCCCACCCCCTACCGGACCCAAGATGGAAATCTGGACGGAAGACACTACCACCCACAATGGAGGCACCGATCCATTCCAAGACGCCCACCGTTGGAGGTGAAATTCAAAGGGGAGCCAACACGCTTGGGGTTTTTCCTAACCCAAGTCCTCAGCTACATGGAGGAATATGGGCAGGACATCCCCAGCGACAAAGCCCGCATCCGGATCGTGCAATCTGCCCTGGATGGACCAGCTGCAGATTGGGTGGTGAACCTGCATGACTCCAATGCCCCAGAACTCAGTAACTTCAACCGTTTCATGTCCTCGTTGAGAAGACGATTTGAAGACCCCCTGGCTGATCGCAAAGCCCGTGAAAGAATAACAACGATGAGGCAGGGCAAACGCCCAGTGGCTGAGTATACACAAGAATTCCGAGCCATTGCCAGCAAACTGAATTGGCCAGAAGACATCCTCCTTGGCCGTTTCAAAGACGGACTAAACTATGATCTATATGATGCTTGCCTGCCCCGAGGAGACCCACATCGACTTGAGGAATGGTACGTCTTGGCAGAGGAAGCAGAGATCGACATATTGAAGAGGCATCGCCGAGGAAAACAATGGAGCCGCCCCCCGCCTGAGCTGACACACCAACCGGTGAAATCATCGGATACAGCCAAGAAGCAGATGGGGTGTTTCAAGTGCGGAAGAGAAGGGCATCGAGCTGTAGAATGCCGCTCAAAGGCCCCCCAGCACAACCCAGACAGATCCCCAATCAACAAACCCAGAGGGTATTCAGCTAAGCCAAAAGAAACAGCCATGAAAATGATGGAAATTGCAGAAAACCCCACCTCTGCTCACCAAGGGGAAAGAACTCCAGCCTACACCACAGGGACGGTGGATGCCTCAGATGACAGCTCGGAAGGCGAACCCCTGGTAAGTGGACGCATCACACCCATCTTCAAAACAGTGACTATATTAATCCCCCCCATGCCCGAAGCTGTGAAGGTGAAAGCCTTAATAGACTCTGGCTGCACCCGCTGCCTCATTAGCCCAACACTAGTGGGGAATCTGGGCATCCCATCCAGGAGACTGGAACAACCAATCTCATTTGGCCAGCTAGATGGATCCATAGCAGGGGGGGTGCCAGCTACCCTAGCCACTCTGCCAATACACCTCTCCCTGGGCAACCATGAAGAGGACTTAACGTTTGTGGTGACCCCAGGTATGGAATGCCCAATGATTCTAGGGATGGAATGGTTGAAAAAATGGAACCCCTGGGTAAATTGGAGGACGACAGAAATCAAATTCCCGAAGGGGGACCCTATGGACTTAAAACCCCAAGAGAGGCTACCAGAATCAAGAATAGAAAAAGCATCCATAGGAGAGGAAAAAAGATTAACAGAAATACCAGAGGAATATAGGGACCTTGCTGAAGTCTTCAGTGAGGAGAGGGCGAATGAGCTTCCCCCCCACCGACCCACAGACTGTACCATTGAATTCAAGCCTGGGGCAAAACTCCCGAAACCCAGATTATACTCCATGAGCCCAAAGGAGAAGGAGGAAATGGAAAGATTTATAAAAAAAAACCTGGAGAGAGGTTTCATTGAACCAGCTAAGCCTAAAGTGGCTGCCCCGGTCCTTTTTAGAGAGAAGAAGGATGGCTCTTTACGTTTATGCGTGGATTATAGGGCCCTGAACACAATCAGTGAAAGCAACCTATACCCGCTGCCCCTCATGAAAGACATGCTGTCACACCTATCGAAAGGGAAAATTTTTTCTAAACTAGACTTAAGGGAAGCTTACTATCGCGTGAGAATCAAGGAAGGGGACGAATGGAAGACTGCATTTAACTGCCCCATGGGGTGCTATCACTTCAAAGTCTTGCCATTTGGATTACAAGGGGGCCCTGCAGTCTTTATGCAACTAATCAATGACGTTCTAAGGGAACACCTGTTTAAGGGGGTCCTTGTTTACTTGGACGACATTCTTATCTTTACTGAAACAAAAGAAGAACACGTCAAACTTGTCAGAGCGGTTTTAAAGAAGCTGCGAGCCGCTCACCTATATGCCAACTCTCAAAATGCGAATTCCACCAGGAAAGGATAGACTACCTAGGCTATCGCATATCCCCACAGGGCATTGAAATGGACCCGGAGAAGGTCAAAGCAGTACTAAATTGGGCACCACCCCGCACAAGAAAGCAACTACAAAGTTTCCTGGGCTTTGCAAATTTTTACCGCCAATTCATCCCCTCATTTGCACAGATAGCCTTGCCCCTCACTAACTTACTAAAAACGAAGGGAACATCCTCAGTAAAACCTGCCAGCCACTAACATGGAACTGGCAAAGCAGCGTTGAGAGAGACTAAGAGATACTTTTTTTCTGGCCGACCCACTAAAGGCACCCAATGGGACAAGCCTCTAAATACAGCAGATGCAAAGCTGTGGCAAGTGGGGGCTGTGCTATTACCTAAATGATGTGCAGTATTGCAACCCTGTGCATATACATCCAAGAAACTCCGGAAACAGAACAGCGCTGGCCCGTATGGGAGAAGGAGGCTTATGGGATACGTTGGGCATTACTCACATGGCGACAGTTCCTGGAAGGCACAAAATCCCCTTCCAGGTGTGGACTGATCACAAAAATTTGGAAGCCCTGAAAACTTCCAGGAAACTCAATCCCAAACAAGCCCGCTGGTCCCAGCATTTTCACCAATTCCAATTAAAGCTCAAACATTTACAGGAAGAAAGAACTTCCTGGCAGATGCACTATCTCGCATGCCCCAATATAACAGCGCACGAACCACAGACTCTAGACCAATATGGCAGAGTCACAACTGGCAGCACCAGTAACCACAAGAAACCCAAGCCAAATTAAAACCACAACTGGACAGCCAAACTGGAATTGAATTCAGAAAAAGTTTGGAAACAGATGATTGGTTCCAGAAAAACAAAAATGTGTGCACAATGAGAGACGGGTTGCCTTGGATAGGGGAAAAGTTATATATACCAACAACTCAAAGAGTAATTTTCATGCACCTTTGCCATGACACAAAATCAGCAGGGCATTTTGGATTTGTAAAAACTTTACATTTAATTAAACGGCAATTTTGGTGGCCATCCATGAAAAAGGACATTGAAAGTTATATAGCCAGTTGTCCAAAATGTGCCACGGCAAAGAGGTTGCAAGGGAAAGTGCCAGGACTATTGCAAACAGTGGCAAGTCCCTCAGCCCCCTGGAGAGAAATAGCCATGGATTTTATAGTGGAATTGCCAGAAAGCAATGGGAATACTGTGGTCTGGACGGTCACGGACTTGTTTTCCAAACAAGTGCACTTTATCCCTTGCCAAAAGATTCCCACTGCAAAAGCCTTAGCAAAACTTTTCATCCAACACATTTACAGATTGCATGGGGCACCCCAACGCATCATCTCTGACAGGGGGGTGCAATTTACGTCTGCATTTTGGAAGGAATTTTTATCCCTCTTAGGAACCACTCAGGGACTGACATCTAGCCACCACCCTCAAGGAAATGGGGGGGCTGAAAAAATGAACTCAGTACTTAAGCAATATTTAAGATGTTTTCTTAGTTTCCAGCAGACCGAGTGGGCGGACTTACTCCCTTTTGCAGAAGTTGCCTACAATAATGCAGTCCACTCCAGCACAGGTTACACTCCTTTTCAAATAGCCACCGGTCAAAGTTTCAACCCCATGCCAGAATTAACCCCAAACGAACCAACGATCCCCTCGCTGAAAGAATGGATTGAAAAATTACAAAACACCTGGCCAATAGTCAGAAAAGCACTAGATGAAGCTAGGCAGGCTTACAAAACACAAGCCGATAAAAAAAGTGTTGAGCCTACACCATTCATTATAGGAGAGATGGTGTACTTATCTACAAAATACCTAAAGTCCCTACAGCCCTGTAAAAAACTTGGACCAAAATACATAGGACCTTTTCCAATTAAAAGAATCATAAATCCAGTAACAGTAGAATTAGAATTACCCAAAAATCTCAAGCAAATACACCCAATTTTTCATTGCAGCTTGCTGAAAAGAGCATCAGTCACCTCTACGGCCAAAAATCCCCCCCCCCCACCACCTCCAATCATGGTGGAGGGTGAACAACACTTCGAAATAAAGGAAGTCCTTGACTCTAGGAGATATCATGGAGCAACTCAGTACCTAGTTGCCTGGAAACACCTCCCTCCCTCACAAAATGAGTGGGTCCATAAACGTCATGTCAGAGCCCCGAAGCTATTGAAGAAGTTTCACACATAGTATCCTAACAAGCCTGACTAAATTTTTTACTTGTGTTTTCTTTCAGGTGGATCTCTCTTATTTTTAAGAGGGGCCTGATGTCAGAATCCAATCATATTTCATCTTTAATTATCAAATATAGAAACTCCCAATTCTGCCTTCTTTGGATTCTGCCATAAGAGGGAGAGAAGGGGGAGAACAAAAGGGCTTTATGGCCCTCACTTACTTCAGTAGACTTCAAAGAGCTGAATGCTGAATGTGTGTTTATTGTAACCTATTGTAACCTCAAAGCGTTAACACCAGAGAACATTAGCATTAACAAAGAATTGTGATACTTGAAACTATCACTGGGAAGGGAGGGTTTGATTGGGGAGACTAACTGGGGAACCCCTTAAAACCTTTGAATGGGAGAGGCTTGGACCCCAAGTCTCGTCTAGCATGCCTGCAACCATTTTTCTATAACGGATTCCGGTTGAAGAACAATCAAGAGGTGCTGTTTCTTCTTTCTTATGTATTTCTTCCTTTTTCTTTTTTATCCTTTTTTTTTTTTCTCTTAACTATTTTACCTTCTTTTCATCATCTCTTAAGATGCAAAGTGGGGTGGTGTCCTTACCAGGGCGTCGAATCTGTCAAAACCCCTGCTCAAGCAGGAGACTGCCAGAACAGTACTGTTCTGAAATGGTAAAACAAGTTATAAGGCAAGCTGTCTGAGTAAGATATAGCTGTACTGAAATGGGCAAACAATCATTTATTGCTGCTTATATCTTGGCATATTTCCATGCATCCTTTAACTGTAAATGCATAAGGAAGAATAAATATTCGGTAGCACTAACCAACATTTTAAATGCTAGCAATATTTCCCTTCTCACCACTAGGATGCAGGACAGTTCTAATACAGTATTTTGGATATTTTTTAGAAGTTGGTTATTTCCTAAAGGTTTTGTTGTTTCTCATAAGTCTTTTCACTTTCAAGCTTGTTTCACGGGTTCCATTCAGCATGCTATGGTTATTCACATGGCCTGTTTTTAAGATACAGACTTCTAGATGAGATCTTTTCTCATTTTGTTCCACAAATGGCATGACTAAAAAGCAACATGCCAAAAACCTGAGAGCATTTGTCTGGCATGTTGACTTTCTGGCTCCTGCATCAGGGCAGGCAACTCTTTTGGAACAGGAAGTACATTAGGAGTTTTGAGAGTGTGCTGTGATGAGTAAGACCAGTCACAAATCAACCGTTTACTGAAAATAAATTAGGTTGTCTTTCAACATTTCCTCTAATCAGATGGGGTGCTATCCCCCACTTCAGATTTTTTTTTTTTTTGCAGATTTTTTTTCCAACCAAGCCAATTTTATTTTTTAAAAATAAATTTATGCAGGGCTTGTATAACTTGAATCCTCAATTTCTATAATACATAAACTCTCAGACTCATTCATTTTCACATACAGCAGTTTATGCTAGGAAACTATATATTTATTGGATAGATGTGCCTCACATTTTGTAAAGGTAAATAGCATATCTGAGTGCATGGGACTCCAAAACAGTTCTTGTAGTTCTTCTCTTGCAAATGTATATTGATTATTGCTCTCCAATAAAATTTCAGCTAATTAGGCAAGGAAATTGAAATAAAATGCTGCCTGGGAGCGAAGATTGTTATTGAATTGTTTCTCACTCCACTAGCTTTTAGGTCCTCACAAATCTATAGTGGCATAATGTTTGCTGCTTTTGCTGGTATTCTTATCCTGCCACAGGTAAAATGGCAGCCAATGGTGCTGTCCTTTCTTATGGTGCACAGGGCACATTAGGAACAGGGATTGGGGAATTCCCCTTGTTTCCCTCCCCTCCCACTAAGCATCACCAGGTGGCAGAAAAATGTTCACTCATCACTCTTTAATGGGGTCTGGAGGCAGGTTTTGAGGGAGGCTGGACAGGCAGATTTAGTTCCAGTCTTTTGCCTGAGCTAATAGAGAGGCTTCTTTTGACACAAATTTACTACTAAACTGAACTGGCACTAAACGTACACCTGATTCCCAGAAGAGTGGTAAGTCTTCATTCCCAACCAGCTCAGTCAGCTGACAGAGGTCAGCTGTCTTCATTTCATTTCACAGAGCTGGCCTACGTCTCTGTTTCCCATTGGCTGCTTAGATGCTGCTCAGTCTGATTTAGGGATTGAGTCGGATGCCTGTCAGGAACAGAGCCCAGTCTGAAATAACTAGACTTTCTCACTGCCCACAGCTGAATGGCTCTGGAAGATAGTGCTTAAGGCTAGTGAAGGCAGATCTGCACCAGCTTTGAATGATCAAGAGGTGCTGGGCTAACTGGAACTATGGACTGCATGATGGATGAGCCAGGTTCACTCGCATCTATGCCAAAGCTGGTGTGGCTTGTTTTTTGTCAAATGCTACTTAGCATTTAAAAACCTGGTTATTTCTTTAGGTTGCCTCAGGCATGGGTTGGAGATGAGATGAAGGCAATATTTGGGTGAGCCCCATTAAGTGAAGGGAGAGGTGGAACAAAGCAATGCTGTTCCCTCAGACAATTAGCGTCTTTTTTAGATATTCTTTTAATTTAGTGGAGCCACCCAGAGTATTCTGGCATTAGACAGAAATTCAACCAATTAATAAATGGCAGGGAATAAAAGATCCAATGTTGATTCCACAGGTAAGTGCAAGTGGGGAAATGCAGGTAGATGTTATGCATGGTGACCTTTTAAAAATATAATTTTAAGAAGAAAAATAGAAAAGAAAGCAATATAAAGAAGTGGCTCCCAATATTCTTTACAGTGGTTATAAGTGCAGATATTTTTTTAAAACACTGTTTAAAGTTACAACACGAATCTCTTCTTTCCATTAATTTATCCTGTCTAATTATCAAAGCCATAAATCGTTCATTTTTTCACATTTATGCAAAAATACATAAGAGTCTTCTAGTCACCAATAAATGTAGATTTTTTTTCTAATAAAAAAGTCTATCAATTCAGGTTCACTAATCATTCCTCCATAGTGGGTAGAGCAGCCAATTTTTCAATCTCTGTGCATATAATCAATCTCGCTGCATAATCATATATCAAAATAATTTCCCATGGCTTTTTGAACTGTGCCCTCCTTTCTTATTAGTTTGCACTCTCAGATAGAGGGTAATAGATATTATTTTGTCTAGGGCTCATACTAGAAACTTCAGGTCCTCCCTGCAGTGTGGAATTTATATAACCTTCTATTTCAATGGTGATATTTGCTATATATTGTAAGGACCATGAGTTCAAATTCTGGTTGAATACAATTTATCAGGCTTAACCTGTGGGGGCCACCTAAGGCTGACAAACTCAAGTAGGAATGAAACTGATCCTATATTGCCATCTAGTGATGAGCAAAATGTATAATCACTATAATTACTACCAAGGCAAATATTGTACTGGTATCCTCAATTTTTGACCATAATTGTGACTGGAACTTCCATTGTTGGGTTGCACTCGATTTTACTAACCTTTTTTTTTTTTGCCATTTTTTAAGTGAATCACTGTGGTACAAGTCATGCGGTTGTTAAGTAAATCTGGCTTTCCATGATCACTTTACTTGTCAGAAGCAATAATGTGACTTAAGATCATTTGTCATACATGCTAAGAACCAGATTTGGGATGGAAAATTATGTCAGACTACTGCAAGATTGCCATATCAAAAGTAAAAATGGAAGTCTGATGAAGAACATACATGAAGATGACACAAAATCAATCCCTGCCTTAGTCGTGGCATTGGTAAAGTGACTGCTGTCACATTAAAGAGGTGGCTTTGGGATTTGGGGGAAAGCAGAGTTGTGCAGCCTTGCTAAAGGGCAGGTCCAGGTAGGTCAAGCTGGGAAGACAAACTTCTGGGCTCACTTTTCTCAGTAGGATTTAGTAAAATCAAATGGCACTTTGTCTCTTTTGTGAACCATCCATGAGAAGAGTCCCTCATAAGTCTTGGGTGAAAATTAAAATGATGTGTGCTTTTTTTCTCAAAGCTGTTAAATCCACTGCCTCGTTGGGCACTGAACGAAGGCTTGGCTTGATCAATTTCACATCTCATTCTTACCAAGTTGAGCCTGCATGATCTGAGTCTCCAAGGAAGATCTTGCAGGGACCTCTTCTTCCAAGATGTCTGGTGAATATCTGTTTTTGGAGCACTGGTTGGCTACAAATCTGACAAATCCGTTTCCCCCCTCCCTGCCTAAGTCTAAAAAGAATCAAGTATGGCTTTGTCACACATTGTACACTATGAAACCCCCACTCTCACCTTCTCTCCCTCCAGACTTTCCAAAATCTGTTTTGGTTGCATAGCACAACTATTATGCTTCTGTAACAGAAAGAAGTTATAAATTGTCTTAAATCTCAGGAAAGAACTCTAGTGAGAAAGTCACAGTACCTGTTGGGAAAATACAAGATTGGGTAGGAAAGCCAACAAAAGCATCACTTTAGATGAGATTTCCCAATATCCTACAGGCAAGGTGGCCAGTAGTGATATGGGATTAGGTGGGAAAATCATCATGGACAGCAAAAGGTGGTCCTATATGCTTACAGAAATGGGCAGATCTAATAAGGGGGCTCAAAATCAAGCTTGCTTTCCTCTGATTTTTCTCTTGTATCAGTTTCTGTTCTTGGTCAGTTTGAAAAGGAAGGTATGTATGTCTGTGTCTATAAAAATACATTGTAATCTTAGCACTGTGAATTTTATATGTATTTGCCCCCAAATTGAGCACTGTTTGTTTTTACTCAGATGCCACTTCTGTCCTTCTATTGACACAAGACAGTGGGCAGGGTTTTTTGCACCTACAGCTCAAACATCACCACCAATCCAGTTCCAAATATCAGCTTTGCTAAGAACACACCTGGTGTATATTATGCATCTCAGATGACTTTTGTTGCTATTTCTTCTCCCCATGGAACATTTGGAATTGGACCCCTGGAAGAAACTTCAACTCAGCAATGCTTACTTGTGCTGACTCCTTGTAATATCTCAGCAACCATAACTGGAAGGAAGAAGCTACAACAAGTTTGAGGCATAGAGTGAGATTTTAAGCAAGGGAATTTGTTCTTCCAGCCTCTGCTTTCCCCACTCCATTTCTCTTATGTAATGGAGCACTGACCTACTTAACTGTATTGTTAAGTATGACTGAGACTGCATGAGGTGTACTTTCAGCACTTTGCAAGCCATATATAAATATAATGCATTATTATTTATTATTCATGATAAGCCCTTGTTGGAAAAGGAGGGATAGGAAGTGGCTTTCCACTGCTACTTCTTTCTCAGGACTGGAAAACTTTGGACAAGAGACAGGATCACCAACTCTTCATCTTCTACCCCCTACTCCCCAAATCACCCTGGGGCTTTGGTAAGTGCAGTGGTTCTCAACCTTTTTAATGCCGCGACCCCCAACCGGTCGTAAGTCGAGGACTACTCAACTGATGCAGCACCGTTTGCAGAATGGGACTTTTGGCGGGCTCAGCAGGGCAGAGACAGCCTGGACAATTCCTATTGGCTTTTGAAAGCCAATAGAATTAGACTCTATTCAAGAGAGTCTATTCTATTGGCTCTCAAAAGCCAATAGAATAAAAGGGAGTAGCACAGCTAAGGAAAAGGGGAGGGGGGGAAATGGCAGACTGCGTTGTTTGGTGACCCCCGTGAAATGGTCATTCGACCCCAAATGGGGTCCCGACCCACAGGTTGAGAACCACTGGGTAAGTGGATCATCAGACAGCTCTGCTAGCCTGCCCCATTTCCAAGCCCAGGAGACAAATCCCACGTCCCTATCCCCAAGCAGAGGCACAGTTCTCACTTGTCATTGCATCTGACTTTAATTGAGAATCAGTATTAGCCAGAAACTGACATGTAAAAGGCTCTTACTGGCTTAGGTGGTGGCCCCAACAGAAGTTTATATAACTAAAATTAAACAAAGTGCATAGAATAAACAGTCACCGAAAGGAGGATGTGAAGGGCTGAGGGAAGAGCCTGTGACCTAGCAGGACACAAACCCAGGCTTTTTATAGGAAGGGACGAGTCAGAGCTAGGAAAAGGTTCTTAGTCCCATTTTGGGAGGCAGAAGATTGAGTCTACCACACACGAGATCTTGGCTGGAGACCACATTTGGGAGAGAAGGTTCCAGTAGTGCCTTGTCCAAATTCCCTGCAACGCACCACCTATTGGCAGGAAGTCCTCCTGTGTCCTATGTGTCACTGCCCTGCAAGCGTAGTTGTGTTCAGCTGGCCATCTTAGCAGAGGTGCAGGAGGTGGGAACAGGAGGAAGAGGGTATTGCTCAGTGTCTGGAGTGGGTCCAGATTGATTTGGGGAGTCATGCCAACTCAGCAGACAGGATTCAGGCACATGCGGAGAGTGTGGATGGCAGGAGTTCTGCATGCATATTGTAGCCTTTGTGTCCAGCCCTGTGAAAAAGTTGCAGAAGCCTGTAGGTTTGTAATGGCACATAACTCAGGTGTTTTCCAAGATAGGAAAATGCCTTGCAAGCCAAATGAAGAAAAGATGGATATGCCTCTATCTTGGTTTGCATGTTAATAACCTTTGTGCACATACACGTGCATTCGAAATACGTAATGTACATGCACGCACAAGAAGGATGACATGCAGGCACATAAATTATAAATGGAGGGAATGGTGATACAATACTTGACAGTGCCAAGAAAAATGCAGGTCTACACTACTAGTGTATGAAGAAGTGTGCATGCTGCAGGAGAACGTGTGTGGGCCAATACAATCTGCCCAAGCAGGGCATTCCTCATATGCTGCCTCCATGAAAGCTGGGAGATGAGCTAGGAGATACCAATAAAGAGAAACAATCCTGTCATTGAACACTCTCTTTTGTGACGCAGCAAGCCTTCCATGGACCCATCTATGCAACTCGCCTCCAAGTCCCTCCGTGGAGTGTGTACTGTATGCATGTGTGTGCATGCGCATGCGTGAATGTGTGAGATGCTTACACTACATGATTAGCAGGGCATGGTACCACTTTCAGAGCCTGCTGCTAGGACCAGATCAATGACACCTGTTCTCCTCAACTTCGTGAAAGACGCCAAGCTTACATGACCAAGCAGCACTGGCACGTCTTCTGCTTGCGTCTGTTCTGCCCCTGCTCTTGACCCTCCTCCTGGTGTGATGCTGCAGGTTGAAGGTGGCATGAGCCAGGATTGCCATCAGTGGTGATATAAATTGGGGCCTCCTGGACTGAGGCTCCCTGGTGCTTTTGGATCCCACTCTTGGACTGCTGCTGATCTAGAGAAATGTCCTGTGGGGTTACTGCGGTTTTCAGCTCATTCAACAAAGGTTGTTGCTCAGCAGCAATATTTTCTTGGATCTCAGTGGTCTCTGCTTCTGAAGCCAAATTAGAATCTCTATCTTCTTTCAATTCTTGATTCTTTGAATTTACAGCTGCATCTAGAAGGGGTTGAGCAGAGACTTGGTTCACAGTTGGCAAAGCATCAAGGACAGTTGTTTCTTGTGGTATTGGACCCTGGTCTTTGTTAGTGGTTGGAGCTTGATCCAACAGTGCAGGTGTCTCTTCCATAAGAAATGGAGATGTCTTTCCTGCAAGAATCTCTTCTGTTTCTTTAAGGGAAGAGGTCTGGTCCTGCAGAGAGACTGACATGTGCTCCACTAAGGTTGGTTGAGCTTGGTCTTGAAGTGATACTTCTAGAAAACAGGAAGAGGACTGACTTTGAAGTGGTGAATGATCAGTTAGAGATCCTGTCACCTCTTTGCCGTCCGGAAATGGGGGTTTCTGGTCCTGTAAGGCAAGTGGAATTTGGTCTGGCTCAGTTGTTGGTGTTGCCTTCTTTTCATTTTCAGATAACGGGATCTGGCCTGAAGAAAACTTATCAGCCTCAGTAACAAGCAGTGTTTGAGATTTTGTAACAGTTGGCATTTGGACTTGCAAAGGTACTGGAACTTCTTCCAAGGAAGAACTATTGGCTTCTTCAAGGGGTATGATTTGATCAGATAGAGGAGAGAGTTGATTAGTAACAGAAGGGGCTATATCTGGAAGGGGACCTTTCATCTCCAAAACAGACTGTTCTTGGTCCAGAACAATTGGCAAGACGTGGGGTGATTTCTGTCCTTCATGTAATGAGGAAGGAATCTTTTCTGGCAGAGATGTGAGCTGGTCTGGAGAGGTAGGCAGTATTTGATCTACCACAAAATCACTACATTCTTGAAGAGCTGTTGAGATCTGGTCCAGATTTTTTCCATTAGCTTCATGTATGGATGATTGGGTCTGATCCAACAAGAAGCATTTAGTTTCTTGAGTAGCAGTATCATCTTGTAATAAGAATGCTTTCTGTTCTGGAGAAGAAACATGGCCCTGCAAAGCTGATGGATTTGATGCTATAAAGGATTCTGGCAGTGAAGATGGGGTTTGACCTAGAAGAGAATCCTTATTTTCTTGCAATGAAACAGATTGGTCCAAAAGGGGTGATGGACTCTGATGTGGTAATAACTGCTGTTCTGACTCCAGGAATAGAGTTTCAGTTTCCTGAAAAGATGGTGGATTCTGTTCTGGAAGGGATACTTTAGTATCTGGCAGAGAAGGAATCTGATCTGATAGAGATGAAGTCATTACCGGATCTAGCTTAGCCTCTTCCAAAGGGTTCAGAATTGTTGTTTCCTGACCAGGAGAGATCTGGTCTGAAACAGATTGTTTGGTTTCTTCCCCCTCTCCTGCTCCCCCCAGCATTACTGTGTCTGATTCATGGCATTCTTGCATCTCTTCCTTCTGTGTAAGATTTGCCTGGTTCACTGCTTCTTCTTCTGTAGCAATATCACAGACTGCCAGGTTTCTGGCAGGCTCTGCCTCCTCTGCATTTTGTTCTGATAGTTCTTTCTGCCCCGTTTCCATAAGAACTGCCTCCTTGACCAACAAGCCTATCTCCTGCTCACTATCTCCCTGCTTCCGGGGGGAGTCAAGGCAGTTAGCACTGTCCTGCAGAAGGTTGGAAGGGTTTTGCTGATCATGGCAAGTTGGAGACGCTCCCTCTGGGCCATCACGGCTATCAAGATCACAGTCCAGGTGGTTTTCAGTAGCACAACCAGTCTTCTTTTGATCCACCACATTGCAAAGACTACCTGAAGTACTCCATTCTTCACAGTCATTTCCCATGTTATCATGGTCTTCCAATTCGTCTTCTTTTCTAATGAAGTTCTGTGTCTGCCCAACAGCATCCATGCTTCCCACTTCCTGCCCCAAATGATCTCTGATGACCATCTTTTCCACTGCCAGCTTTCTTTGGTGAGCAGCAGGGGCTTCACTAGGATCCAAATTCTTTGTAGTAGGCGCAGCCTCGATTCTCCCTTGATAAGGCGGAAAGTTCCCACCTTCTATAGTCACAGGGTTTACTTTGACTCCTGTTTTTTCAGAGCTGCATTCATTGCCAGAAATACCTTTGGAGAACAAAAGAAAATGTCAGACTTTTCTGGTCCTGATCTATATTCTCCTTTTAAATATCACCAATAATACAGAAGCCAACTTTCCCCAACTTTATGCTCTCCTTATGCACAAGAACTATAATTTTTAGAATTCTCGCAGCTGATTTATGTTCACTGAACACATCTGCCAAATTCATAATGGTTTACAGTACAGATTATGGTTTGCTGTATTATGGCTTTCTTGACCTCTACCTGCCTCCAAAACCTGGGTCTTATAGGCGATGAGGGTGATAGCTTTTTGATAAAAGTATACCTCTCAGTTTGACATGGAGGAGATTCATGTTAATCTGATCTACCTCTGTGATGATCCTCTTTGTCCCTAGTTTGGACATGGCACCTTATTTCATTCTTCAACAGAGTGACTAAATTAGTGGACCAGCGAAATGCTGGTGGACATAATATATTTGGATTTCCATAAGCATTCGATAAAGTAGACCTCACCCTATTTCTTGGTAAACTAAAAAAATGTGAGATAGTCAACATCACCACCAGATGGATTTGTAACTGTCTGACAAACCACACTGAACGTTTTGTCCTTAATAGAATTACATCTACTTGGAGAGAAGTAAGCAGTGGGATACCCCAAGGCTCTGTTTTAGGCCTGCTTTGTAAAGGTGGAGCTTTAGCAGGGTTGCTCAGGATACTGACATTGAGGCTTCTTTCTTTCGACTATGACAGGCTCTCTCAAGATAATCCACATAGTTATTTAAATCTGACAATCTTCCATAAGGATATAAAGTGATCTTGCAGCATCAGGGAGGCTAGAGTATAACCAAAAGATTGACCTTTACACCATGATCTGGCTTATCTTCCTACCTTGATTTAAATCTGGGCAGTTGTGCCATTTCCATTTAGTTCAATGCAGCTTCCATCAGAGATCTTCCCTAAGGGATTGTGCATTGGTGGGAGGAGATAATGCAATTCTGAATTTCTATTTCAGGCACCCCACTACATAGCAGATGAAGCAACCTTTGACTCAGCCCCTTAATCCCTGTTTCCAAATTCATGATACAGTCTGCTGCATTTACTTACTGTAGATCTATCTCCCCATTTTTGTCTGATTCCTATTTCTCTTACTTACAGCTCTAATTCTGCAAGTAACCTCCATTAAGCGCAGATGAACTGATGACACTGAGGAAATTGCACAATAACTTTATCTTTCCAGCTTCACTTTCATGTGATGGTGTTCACGTTTGAAAGTTTCAGATAACCCTTCCCACACAAGATGTCCCTTCCACCAAAAAATGCTTACAGCTTCCATATTATAGAATCCTCCCCATCTATAATGACATACACACACACAGAGGGAGACAGGCTGAAACTTAAAGCTTGATTTTAAAAGCACCCTCTGGGAAAACGACACTGTTCCTTAGTCCTCAAGTCGGAAGAGAAGGGAGAGAGAAAGGAGGAGTGGGCAGAAACAGCAGGGAGGGGGGAATAGCACAAAACCAGAAACACATGTCACCCTTGAAGAGTATCCCAGAGGGCAAGCAAGTTTCAGCAGAACATAACATATATATGGGGAGGGGAAATATTCAGCCTAACATTCCCTATACATCCCATTTACACTAATACAAAATCCTCAGAACACATCCAAGAAATCTGTAGAATAATCGTCATGGATAGTTACTGTGGTACTGAGTCAAAAAGCATATTTAGGAAAGGCACCTCTTTTACTAGCTGTTTAATAAAGACATTTTAAAATATCTCTATTATCCACTATGGGGCTATTAAAGCTGGTTTTGGTACAAAATAGTGCTTGTGTGCATGTGAAGAGAGTTATCTCCCATCAGCTGCTAATCAGAGATAAGATCTTTCTGACAGAAATTGGGGGTGGGGTGGGGTGGAAAGACCAGGGCTTTGGCAGAAGGGGGAGGCCTTATGAGGGAGGAGCTATCTAGACACGCCAAGGACCATGTGACTCTCATGAGGCCTGAAACTAGAAGTTTCCCATGCAGAAGATTTTATGAACAGTATAGGATAAATCATCATTTCATGCAATTGGGCCTTACCATAATTTTGCATGAAGCTAAAGTGCATGTAATATACATTGAATCCTCTTCATGTTTTAGCATTTTAGTGGTCAATAACTGCAATGAACAAGCCTGTTTCAGAGATTAATTTCTCCCATTAAATACTTTATCAGCAAGAATATCTAAAGAGCTCCTAAGAACCACAGAATTTCATTTGTCACAAACTCTCAGCAAAACAAAGTAATTTTTACCATCCCCACTGCATACCCAGATTACTCTTCTAAAACCAGAATGAACCTTCAAAAGTCCTGATCTCAAAAAAAGAACAATCTCCTTACAGCTGAAACCAAGATATTTTTGTAATGGCAAATTTTCTACCACTCTATATCAAAGTCCATATTTGCAAGAAATCATGTGACAGATGCAAACTTGCTCAGCAGGTTTGCTGGTTGTACCTTGGACTGTGGATTTCCTTTTTATCACCACCCAAGGACCTGGCTTGATCCCTTACCTAATGACAGACCTTGCCAATGGCTAATACCCACCATCTCCTGACATGTCTCCATTCTCCAGTTGTTCTTTGGCTGTTGCCTCCATGGGCTTTTGAGGAGAAACAGAAGCCAACTCAACTTTGGTCTCAGTAGTATTTCCCTCTGTAAAGAAAGCATTACTTTCAGTTATCTTAACCAGGCCCCTTTGCAGAGGAAGAATGCTGGAGCCAAAAGATGCTTTTCCGTAGCTCAAAAGGTGAAACCTGGTAATAAAGCATCCTAGGCCTTTTGGTACCCTTGCTAAGATTGACAGTTCAAAGCCAAGCAAAACTAATTATTCTCACAAACTCAGATTTAACAAGATTTACTGAGATGGAAGTTATAAGAATTTCAGTAACTGAACTATTTCCAATTTAGAACCAATTTACCCAGCATTTCTCAGCCTTAGCAACTTTAAGATGTCTGGATTTCAGTTCCCAGAAGTCCCCAGCCAAAAATGATTTAAATTGCTATAGATAAGAAACACTACATTACAGAAAACATTTCCTTAAATTCTTTCTAAAAACTTTCTTGTGAACTGGTGAATGGGTTTTTTTTTAGCTGATTATAGATAAGGTTACAGGTGACTATTTAAAAAATTATCTCATGGATAATTTTGCAAATTATAGTTTGCCCTTTAATTAATTCATCATTTTGATATTTTAGCTGGGTGAAAGGGATTAAAAATTTAGAAGTTTAGGTCAGAGACCAAATTTTTGAGGTCATATGAGATATAACACTACCATTTGCTTCGGCAAGGCATTTTTTATACTGATCCATAAGTATGAGCAGAGGACTAGATCCGCAACTACTAGACAATTAATTCTAAAGAGGATATAAATAATCAAGTGTGACTTACTTAGATAAATGCAGCCCAAATTCTATGAAATTACCACTAGGTATCGCTACTAATTAGTCTATAAATAGTCTTATTTATTTTAATGCAGTTACCTAAAAGAATTCCCAATCTGATTGTGCCCAGTGTGATAAGGTACCCCAGATAATCTGCACCTTACCAAATAGAAAATTACTCACTTTCTGGAGAAGAGGAAGATGTCCCATCAATCTGAAAACATAAGAATTTTTTTTGATAAAGTGATAACCAATGAGATTTTGCATAAGCTAAATACACTTTATCCATACTCTATTTAATCTAATTTGATCATTCTCAGAGGAAACATTGTCACCATGATGAATAGGAATACAATCATGTACCTTTTTAAACTTGTTAAACTTGTGTGGGGAGGGGTAGGAATGAGGTACATTTGCCAGACTGTACCAGAAGCCTTTGGCCAAAAGTTTTGTCATCACCTGGACAACATTTGTGAAACACGCACAGCAGTTTTGTAACTCTTTAAAACAATGGGTTCATTACTTGATTTAACAGGTTGTGTATCAGGTTCATCCCTCATGCTACTCTAAAGTCTCCAACCTAAAGCCTCACATACCAAATGTGGTCCCCAAAACCTGCAAATCACCACCCCTGACACTACTAAAACTATTTATTAAATGATTTTTTTTAACGTAACAGAGGGTGAAATTGTATTAATTATATTTAAAGCTTAAATGAAATTAAATCAGAAATATTTTTCTGCTTTTTAAAATATAATTCCTGGCACAGTACTTCAAATTCAGATGTTGCCCTCAATCTGGAAATGATTGTGCAAATACAGATTGTTGTTTTGTCTTCGCATATTCTAGCTGTAACTTAATATAGCTACATTCACACAAAACCGTACGGTGGAATTCTGCAGAATCTTGGCTTATTATTCATGAAAAATGTGATAGAACCTTTTGTTCAAATGTTCCTGCTGAGGCCTATTTATTTATTTATGAGACTTATATACCGCTTTAAGTGCAAGCACTCTCTAAGCGGTGTACACCAATAAGCAATGTATATATATATATATTTACATTGCCCCCAACAATCTGGGTCCTCATTTTACCTACCTCGGAAGGATGGAAGGCTGAGTCAACCTTGAGCCGGTGAGATTTGAACCGTTGACCTGCTGAGGGTCTCTGGCAAAAGGGGGTGGGACTGGGGCAAGTGCCAAGGCATGGTCCACTGGGGCAAGTGCCAAGATGGCCACCACAAAATTGTACATTGGCTCCCGGCTGGTCTGGGCCAGGGCCAAAGCAGCGGGGGCCATTCCCTCACTGTTTCCAGGATGGCTTCACGGGCCACATGAAACCACTTTGCGGGCTGCATCTGGCCCCCGGGCCTTGTGTTTGACATGTCTGTTCTAGGTATTTTCAGAACCTCCCACTCCAAGAAGAATTGGTCAGTCTCTTCAGAGAACCTCAGTTTTATGAGGTGATAGGGACGAAAGCCAGAAAGCACTGTTAACAGTCTTGTAACTGATAAGCATTGATGCTTATTCTCTGAAACAGATTTCCATTAGAAGCTAAACTGGTTCCATGGGAATGGCCTTCTGTAGATAGTGATACACTTCCAGAGCATTTTTAGCGAATACTGTATACTATTTGGTATTAGTCACCTGTTTAATCTGACATGTCTTTTTGTCTGATTTATTAAAATGTATTGCATCTTTTACCATGGATGTTTTACTCTATTTCTCTTTCATCATGCACTGCTGTGAAGCTACAAGATTTGGCAGCAAACAAATTAATAATAAATACCTTCACAATGCCATCCAATGGCTTCACCTCCTTCAAAGACTGCTGCTGCCATCCTTCCGGAAGATCCAAATTATCTAGGTGCTGCATTTGAGACTGAAGACTTCAGAGAGAGAAAGAATGAGATATTAGAGAAAATGCTTGGGGGCCTTTGCAGAATACAGGGGAACGCAAGAGAAACATTCCCTTAAAGAACATTGGTACTGAGATCCAAGTTCTAAATCCAAGTTCTACATAAATCCCAGAATTTTCCAGCCAGCATATACATATAGTGCCTGGGGAATTCTGGGAGCTTGCCAAGATTGAGAAAACTGTTCTACATACCCAGCATTCCCAGGCTGCAAGAGCACTGGTGAATTGAATTCAACAGCATCTAAATCCTATTATTTATAAATAAATAAATAAATAAATAAATAAATACTATTATAAATCCTATTAGCAAAGAGAAGACCCTTTTAGCAGGAAATTGATGGACTTGGACACCATAATACATGCTTTGATATCTTCTAGAGCAGATTACTATAAATGTTCAACTCAATGCCTATTTCTGGTGTTCCTAAAATACATGAGCCAAATTAGAATAGGTTGGTTTCTGGAAAACAGTCAACATTAAGCTTGATATTGTGAGGAAGCCAGAAGGGTCCATTTCTTATAATTTGCCTTTCTCCACAAAGTGAAAGAAAGATTTTGTTTGCAAACCTCACCCAGATTAATTTTTAGAGAGGAGATTCCAGCTATAGAATAAAAGAATCTGGAGAACCTGTGGTTCTTCAAATGTTACTGAACTCAAAATTCCCAGATTTAGAAGGCCAGACATTTACCATCACATAGAATTTTAAAGATTCAAACCAGCCTGCTCAATTCTTTTGTAGTACAAAACTTTTGACATAAACATATGCAAACTGCCGAGACAGCTACCGATTGGATGTAATTTATTACCTCAATATAGAAGACAATTCAATTATTATTTATTGATTTGGTATTTTTGTTTTATTTTATAGTCTTATTCTATTTATAATCTCCACTGGAAAGCTCCTTGGCTTCATAGAGGGGAAAAATATTAAAGTAAATGTGTCTCATTGGTTAAGTAGATTTCAAGTTTCATTCCTTTTGAGAAACAATTCACTCAGCTGTCTTTTATACTGCGAGTTGAACACTATTTACTTTCTTGGGCAATTGTTGAGTAGTTGTTTAAGGTGCGTGCACGTGGGATGACTGTGCTACATTTATAATGGGATTTATGTATGTTCCTTTATGGCTTCCCACACACCTCTCAAAAGGTAGGGTTTATATTATTCCAGTATGTTTGTGGTTCAGCCATGCAATTTTCTTGGCAGTGGCCCAGAAGTGGATTTCTTCCAGGATGTTTTTCCAGCTTCCTAGTCCAGTCTAGTCTAATCTACTCTAGACCACTCTTGGCATTACCTGGTGGTCTCCCATCCAAATACTAACAAGAATCAATGCTGCTTAGCTTTTTCAGGTCATCTATGGATGTTAGGTGGTTATCTTTGCATTGTCTCAGGAGGGCTGCTGAATCATCACTCATTTGAGCATTTCCATCCTCCTTCTCTCTAGTTTCCTCAGGCCAGATAGTGGTTTTAGGCTTCTTGTGTGTTGGCTCCTCCTCCTACACACTTTTAGTTCAGTTTTGTTTTTAGCCTCTTCCGGAAAGAGAGCTTATAGAAGCAGGAGGGAGACACCAAGTCCCAGCTAAACAGCACTCCCTGGTGTCCCCAGGGGGATGTCTATGTCATCATCAGTCTCTATTTGCAGCTCTACCCAGAATCGCAAAAGGCTGTCAGTGTGGCTCTTTATAAACCAACACCAAAAGAAAAGTCTCTGCCCAGGGTGGCTTACACTTGAAAAATCTGATGCAGAGAAACAAAAGGGGAAGGGGAATGAAATGGAAACAAGTTCAGGCAATTAATGAAGTCAGGAGAAGATGGTAAATTCCATTTGGTCATTTATGGTTCATGAAGAAAAGCATCCCAAATTCAAAACTTTGGCAGAACCTTCATAAGAAAGAAAACTGTGCAAGCTTTTGAATTCTTTACAGCTCTTCATCGGGCTGGCAGGTACCGAAGGTATGAGCTAAGAAAAGCAGCAAATGCAGAGTTCTTGAGAAATCAAAGCTTGCCTATTTCTGAGACGCTTCTCCTGAGCTACCAAAGGGGGACGTGCATTTGGCTACTCTATGACTCTGGCATTGGGGGTTGTGGGAAATTCTTCACAAATTGGGGAGGAAATTCAGGAAACAAGAAGAGCGGTGGATGGCAGAAGTGTTCTGGATAGCAAGCATCAAGGGTAGTGGAAGAATAAAGGGAGCAGGAGACTCTGAGGCAGCTGTGGAAGAAAAGCAGGATGATTTAAGCAGCAACTGAACCTGGCTTCTCCCCAGCTGCTATATCCCCAAAGTGTTGCAGATGGAGGAAATCCCCTTAAAGCAGCAAACTTTGAATGATGTGACCCTTACACTTCTCCTGAAACAACCATTCTGCTTTATAAAGTGACAGTTTCTTTGGCTGGCTGAAATTATGAGAAGTGCAATCCTTTCTAGTTATTGTATTCCCAAAGCTCCACATCCACCATCACTTAGGACACACCCACCTGGACAGATTTTGTTCTAAGTCTTGGACATGAGACTCTGCCTCCCAAAGAGAAGACATGTGTTCCTTGTCATCAGCAGGCATGGATGTTCCCTCCATCAACCAGCGTTCACGCAGGGATTTTCTCTTAGAACAGAGACAAAGATTGCATTTAGGGTCTGCTTCATACTGGACATGCACGTGGGCCATCAGGATGCATCAAGACAAATGAGTTCCAGTCTAAAGCCGATGCACATGTACACGTACATGTATCTACTCATATGCTTGTTCAGCCACACCCTTATATATAGTCCTATACAAATGACATTTCATGTGAAGCTCTACGGCTTAACAGTAGATGTTGGACACACCCACCAGTGCAGATACTCAGTTCCATAATGCATACATTCTCTCTCTCTCTCTCTCTCTCTCTCTCTCTCCCCCCCCCCCAATAAACCACACATGTATATAAGCTTGTTCTGGGAAGAAACTGGAGCTAGCTCCTGAAGGAGAGATAGGATATAAAACTAACAAATTATATCGCTCAAGGCAGAGCATCAGAAGACTGTCAAACAAAAATGAATACAGTGCAAACCCAATCAGCCTTCTGGAATTGCTTAGATGTACCTAGCCCCAAAGAGTCGGTATTACCCACAGCAGCGTGCATCACAGCCTCTTCCTTCCCTTCAGTTTGGTGTGGGGGGAATCGGCTGTCGCTGACAAGTATCTTCTTTCCTCTTTCAGTGCTGCTCCCCCACCCACCCATATTTTGGCTTCTGATCCTCGCACAGCCATCTCCACCTCTCGGTGGCCCATCCATTCCTGTATCCTTTTCGTGGGTGGTACCTTGAGGCGTTGGACTCGCAGTCTCTCTTCCTCCAGTTCCCGCCGGGTGGCTAGGATGCGCTCCTGCAGCCTCCGCCGTTCCTGCAGCAAAGCAAAAAGACCGGGGTTGGGTGTGTGGTGGGGGAGGCGGAGGGAGAGAGGCGAGGCGAGGCGAGACAGGAGCCGCCCTGCAAAAGGGCGGACAAAGGGCCCGCCGCGGAGGGAGGCAGGGCGGGACCGAGCCCACGTGGGCGACCGGCAGACCCGGCTGTTGGTTTGCCTGACCGACCACGCTGCCGTGGATTAATCCCAGAGAATCAGCCTCGCTTAAAACGAGACTTTTCCCGTTTATCTCCCCGGCGCCTTTTCTCCCCCTGCACTTGACTGTAGTCCCGCCTGCAGCGCTTGATCGAGCCTTTCTGCGCTCCCCCGGCTGGCTTGGGGACTCCCGGTCTCCACAGGCTTCCAAAACTGCCCAGCCGCTCAATTCACCCACTCTGAATGACTCTGAAACGCTTGCCCGGTGAAAGCATCACGGGGAGCGGGAGAGACTGCCGCACCCCCTCGACCTACTAGCGGCAATTTTGATTTCATTTTCTCAGAAACCCCAAACGCCATGGGAACAGAGAGCGCGCGCCTCTTTTTAGAGAAAGCCAAGAAAGCAGCTTTGATCTCAACAAACGTACTAGCATAGATTTCTTATGAAGGATTTTTTTGGGTGTCTTCTTCTATTTTATTTCTATGCAATTAAGGAATTCGTAATGGGTGATTTGTACACAATTTAACTAAATACATACTCTGATTTACAATATTAACAGTAAAACGATATCAACTTTTAAACTATCAGAAAGCAATGTAACAGAAATTAAAGTATTTAAAATTTTCAGAATTAAAATTTAAAATGACAAAGTAATATTGCACATTAAGTACTGTATCTTCATACAGTTATTGGATGATTAGCCTTTCCAGGTAACAGGAAGTATTTTTTTAACCTAGTTAGGAGTGGGAATCCTTGGGAAGGCTATTTCAGGGCTAGGGTGCAGCTACCCAGAAGTCCCTCTCCTGCTGTCCCAACTAAGGCAATATTTGCGCCACACATAAGGCCAGACAGTCAAGTTAAAAGTGAACATATTTCATATTCATATTACATACATACATATGTACATACATACTTACTCGGCTTTAACCAAAAACATAGATTACCATGTTTTCAGACCCTGGAGCAAGCCACTATTTAGAGATAATAGAAACCAGACTTTATAAGCAAGGCTCAAGGAACAATTCAAATTTTAGTTTCTGTTATCACAAAATGGTGTGTGTTTCAGGCTCAGATGATAGAGGAAGACTTTGAACAAGAGTCATGCACTCTATGTGACCTCCATTAACAATAAGGAACTTTACTATGAATTACTGTACTTGTAGCTTCTAAATATTCATTCTATACATCTGAATATGTATATTTCATTTTTTCACACAACGTCAACAAGCTAATAATAATTTTGGAATCCTTTGCAACTTGAATCGGTCAGTTTATATTCCTATTTTTGAAATCTGTTAAAGCTTCCTTTCATTCAAACAGCGGATAAGATTCCCTGGTGATTTACTCCAACAAGAAAGCAAAAGCAGGCAGGCACCATTCCTGGAGTTTTGTTTTAATTGTTGGAAAAATGAAGCAAAGGAAGCAAAGGCTCAGAGGCGGGATGGTTAAGAGAGACTCAGTCAAGAGGAGACGGTATTTCCCTGCAACTTGAGATCAAAAGTTGTTGTGTGACGGGTGATATTGACCTTTCTGTCTGGAACATCTAACTGTTGAGGATGGGGCTCTTTCTTTTCACTGGCAATGTCTTCCTGGGAAATGAAGGATCCTCCCCCTCTTGCTACCTGAGATCAGTCACTTAATGTCATAGATTTCATGTGGAACTATGGATATACAGAAATTTCCACCTTGGATAAAAAGGAAAATAAAACATCTGCCTGCCATATTGGATTTGGAGAACAGAAAACAGACATTTCTGATCCCTGATAAACAACCCATCAATGCTTCTTGAAATTGCACCAGGTCACTGAGGAAAAATTATTTTAATAAGAACTTGATCAGGAGGAGACATGTCTACGATCCCTCATCACAAATGCAGGAAGAAGGTGGTGTGATTTGGTTTGCCTTGGGCTGCCCTTATTTTGGGTTGTACTTGCTAACAGGTGAAATATGAGCCGAGGTGGCGCAACAGTTAGAATGCAGTACTGCAGGCCACTTTAGCTGACTGTGTTCAGCAGGTCAGCGGTTCAAATCTCACCGGCTCAAGGTTGACTCAGCCTTCCATCCTTCCGGGGTAGGTAAAATGAGGACCCAGATTGTTGGGGGCAATGTAATATATATATACATTGCTTACTGGTGTACACCGCTTAGAGAGTGCTTGCACTTAAAGCGGTATATAAGTCTCATAAAATAAATAAATAAATAAATGGGACTCTTATCTGCATTGGTGTTGGATAAATGCAAATAAAGACTGATATTGACTGGAGTTTAATTGGTGCCAGTGAGTACCAGGAAATGATTTCTATTTGGGTATGTACCGTCTGGTGGCTCTGCTTTCTGTGTGTAAAAGAGTACTTGCTGCTTACAAAGTCTGTGTGTGTACCAGACACTTTGCTGCAGACATATGGCCATTGATGTGTCTGTTACTGATTGCATACTCTAGTCTCCTGGGTCTTCATAGTGCACAGGCTGTTTCACAGCTTCTTTTCCCCTCCTGCACTCTGTTCTGGCCAGATCAGGAAAATCTGTCCAGATTTGATTCCTGTATAGAAGCATTAACTTAAAATTCATATAACAATAAATATTTGCTACACTGTCTGGAATGCAGCATGCATGTCAAGCCCATTATCAGGATGTGTGTGTGTATGAGACTCCACACAAGGGTAGCTGGGCTGCAGCTCAGGAAATAACCCCAACCCAATCTTTGCATCTCTAAGTCTGGGCAAGACTCCAAAGTTCTCTCTCTTTCTGTTTGGTTCAGGTTGAAGCTATTGTCTGATGAATTATTCATTTGTTTGAAGAGAGGATAAGCCAAAGAAAGAGACTCAGGTTACCCCAGGTTTCCCATGGAGCAGGGCAAACAGCCCATATTTAGCACAAACCCAAAGCCACTGGGCATAAAGTCAAAGATTGTAAGTGGAGAATATCTGGCACCTAGGTCCCTTCTATTTGGGACATTCCTGTCATTTATTTTAGCCATTCCTTGGACAAATCAGTAAGTCTGGCAACTTTTCCCAGCAAAAATAAGATTTAATGAAATCTGGAGAGCAGCCCTTATTCTCAAGGGGGATATCCCTCCAGCCTTTCCCCATGGAAGGAGACTCTCAGACATTTCATCCCCAGCAAGGCAACTTTCTAATGAATGGAAGGAATTATATGGTTGCTCCAATTTCTTCAGCTTTATAAACAGCCACTGGCACAGTGGGAATTGAGAATTGTAGTTAATCCACTATTTCAGTAACCCTTAAATTAATCCAGATGCACTGCTTTTGTTGTCCTTTTAATCTAAGACAGAAATTAGGCCTATAAATGATGCTATAGTTTGCTTAATCATAGTTTTCTGATCCATCTGGAATATGATGAATTTACAAAATATATTAAGCCACAATACAGTTTACAAAACGTGGCTGGGTGTGTGATCTATTCATGCCCATTTTGCCTCATTGCACTGCCCACCCCTCGAAAAAAACCCATTAAAAATGGTTCTTAACCTCAAAGAGTTCCCCACTAGGCCATTTTTTTTTTTTTTTATTAAAATTTTTCAAAAGTTTTACAAATAAGAATCCACCCCCCCCCTCCCCAACCACCCCACCCCCCCCCCGACTTCCCAGAACTGAATATAGGATTATTTAACAAATATTTTAAAAATAACATTTGCAATTTATAAAATAATTAATAATAATAATAATCACAGTAATAATATATATAATAATAATATGCATAACATAAACTTTAAAATGAATAATATATACTAAAAAAGAAAAAAAAAATAAAAATAAAAAAGAAGAGAGAGAGAGAAAGAAGAAAGAAGAAAGTAGACGAAGAATAAAGCATATATATATATAAAAAAAAATATATGAATAATAATACGTAAAAAATGTATATATATAAAAAAGAAAAAGAAGAAAGAAAGAAAGAAAAAACAATCATTACAAATTATAAAAAGGCTAAATAATATTTTTCCATATCCAAATTATGTTGTATAAAATTTATCCATTTTTCCCATACCGCAAAAAATTTTTCTTGAGATTGCTCCTTTAAGAAAGCCGAAATCTTTGCCATTTCTGCCAAATACGAAACTTTATGAAACCATTCTTGTAAAGTAGGCAAAGATTCCTTCTTCCAATATTGTCCTATTAACAACCTAGCGGCTGTAATCAAATTTAACATCAATATAACCTCCTTAGCATCACAGTCAATAACAATACCTAGTAAAAATAATTGCGGAGTAATTTTACCCTCCTTTTAAAAATTCTTTGAATATTCCACCATATCTTAATCCAAAAAGCTTTTATATGCTTACACGTCCACCAAATATGGTAATAGGTAGCATCCAAATATCCACATCTCCAGCATTTCGGCTGTAGATTAGGGTACATAATGGACATTTTCTTTGGGTCAAGGTGCCATCTATAAAACATCTTATAAAAATTCTCTCTTAAATTTTGCGCTTGTGTGAATTTAACATTTCTTATCCAAATAAGTTCCCAAGTATCCATTGAAATCGTTTCACCAATATTCTGTGCCCATTTAATCATACAATCTTTAACTAGTTCAAGTTCTGAATCTAATTCCACTAAAACCCCATAAACTCTCTTAATATGGGTTGGCCTTTGATCTCTTACTTGTTTTAAAAAAATTCATCTTCTCTAAGCCAGCCCATTTTACAATCCATCTTCCATCTATCCACTATTTGTCTATATTGGAACCATGAATAAGTTAAGTTTTCATGTGTTAATTCTTCCAAAGATTTTAACTGCCAGTCTTGGCCATCCCATCTTAATAACTGTACGTAAGAGACCTTGTCCATATTTACCCCTTTCCTTATACCTTCTATGGCATGCCGAGGTATAGCCCATAATGGTATTTTGAAGTCACTTTTATAATACTTTCTCCACACTCTTAGCAAAGAGTTTCTTATAATATGAGACTTAAAAACCCAATCCACTTTTTTATTAAATATTAAATAGGCATGCCATCCAAAAAGTAGGTCCCAGCCTTCCAAATGAAGTATTTCTGTATTTGTTAAATTCACCCAGTCGCTAATCAATGTCAATACTACAGCATCATAATACAATTTCATATTTGGTACCTTGAGTCCACCTCTCTCACGAAAATCTTGCATTATTTTAAGTTTCACCCTTGGTTTTTTCCCTGCCCAAACAAATTTATTAATACCTTTTTGCCATTCATCTAAATTACGTTCGTTCTTTAAGATAGGTAACATTTGAAACAAAAAAATAAACTTTGGCAGGACATTCATTTTAATAACTGCAATTCTGCCCATAAGGGATAACTGTAAATTATTCCAGTTTTTTAAATCCTTCTGTACCTCCATCCACAGCTTTTCATAATTATTTTTATACAATTTTACATTAGAAGCAGATAATGTAACCCCCAAATATTTTACCTTATCAACAATTTCAAAGTCTGTTAAGTTAACTAGAGCCTGTTTATCACCATTAGTCATGTTTTTAGCTAATATTTTGGTCTTATTATTATTAATTTTAAAGCCAGAAACACGTCCATATTGTTGAATCAATTGTAATAATTTCACCACCGAAGAAACAGGTTGAGACAAAGTAACAACCAAGTCATCTGCAAAGGCTCTTAATTTATATTCTTTTTTATTAATTTCTATTCCTTTTATTTCTTGAGACTCCCGAATTTTAATCAACAAAATTTCCAGTGTTAAAACAAACAATAACGGAGACAACGGGCATCCCTGTCTTGTTCCTTTTTCTATTACAAAAGCCTCTGACAAACCCCCATTTACAATAATTTGAGCAGTCTGTTTTTGATATATATTGGATAATACTTGTAATATATTTTGTCCAAAATTCATCTCCTTAATTAAACACAGCATAAACTGCCAATTCACTTGGTCAAAGGCTTTTTCAGCATCCAAAAATATCAGGCCTGCAGAGACTTGGTTATTCTTTTCTAAATACTCTAATAAATTAATAATTTGTCTAACGTTATTCTTCATATACCTTCCAGTTATAAAACCCGATTGATCCCTATGTATAAACTGCTGCAAGATCCCCATAAGCCTGTTAGCTAAAATTTTTGCAAAAATTTTATAATCCACACCCACTAGGCCATTTTGATGAAAAAAAAAAATCTCCAGCTTCCTTGCCCTTGCTTATAATGAAACATCTTCATTCTGCTTTCTGATGTCTTTGTTGTTTTTATCTGTGTTAAATTCAGAACTGTAGGCTCCCCTTTGCAAATGCTGTTTCATACTCAGGAAAAGCACCATGTCACATGAATAAAAAAAATAAGTAGTAGTTACAATATTATTGTAATACTACTCCTCCCTTTTATAATGTCCTATATTCTAGTGAACTCAGGAAAAATTAGGGAGCATGTGTTGGATTTTTTTTGTTTTTGTTTTGCATGTAATCATTCTTAGAGCATTACCACCACATCTGGTGGCATTGCCTTGCATGCTTGGCCAGAAAAGAAAAAGAAATAAATGTTGGCCCTATGTCTCATAAAAGTGACATTGAGGGACATAGGAATGATCTGTTATTAAAGAATACAGCAAACTTTGGGAGGAGGGAGAGGGAACACCTGCAGTACCATAAATCTAGAAAAAGTCTGGTTGAGTAAAAGCAATACTGTAAGTGACTAGTTCGTGCAGATTTTTTTTGGTTACTTTTCCATGAACCTGGGGACTGCTCCAATTCAAAAGGAGCGCTCTGTTTCCTGCTTTTGAAGTTTAAACTATGGTTAAATATATACTAGTAACTAAAATAAAAGATAAAGATATATCAAAAGGTTATATATAATTTGGGGAACTGCTTTTGAAAAAGTAAGTTCTCTGTTGTTCAGACACCTGCTGTTGCCTCTTTGTAGTTAAACTTTTGTGGATGAAGCATACACACAAAAATGTCTTTTCCTCATGGAGGAATTAAAGTCCTGTCTAGCAGTCTCTAAGTTGGCAGTATTGCATCACTGGTGATCCCTACCCAGCTCCAAGCACAATGCTATCAAATGACATCATATTTATGGTGTACAGGGTACATGGAATACAAAAAAACTGAATTTGTTTCAGCTTGGCTTCCTTCCCCTCCCACTGAATATCACAGCCAATGGGAAAACATCCACCAATTGCTCACCTTAATGTGGGATGGAGTGAGGAAGAGTTTTAACAGAAGGTTTATCCATGTTCTGGCTCTGCACAATGTGTTTTTTTGTTTTCATAAATGCACTCAAAGGGAGGCCAACTGTTAGCTGGATTTGGATTTAGCATTCTTCTAGGATAACTTTGTTTTAGGATAGCACTAAAGGAGACAGGCTATTCTAGCAAAAGACTAAATAAATTATATCATCTGACAGTTGGTTCCTTTTGAACATAGGATTAATATTATTCCACAAGTAGCCCAAACAACACCCAGCAGGAATGGAGAGGTTTGTGCAGTGATGCACCAGAGAGACAGTTGTTCCTCTCCTTCCCTAATGTGTAGCCCTACTCCATACTCAGTGGCTGCTCGGCCTAATCCAGATTTCCAGACTGCAGATTGACTTGAAGAACCTGGTATAAAAGAACCAAACCACAGGTGGTCCTCAATTACGAGCCTAATTGAGCTCAAAATTTCTGTTGCTAAGTGAGACATTTGTTAAATGAGTTTTGCCCCATTTTACAAGTTTTCTTGCCACATTTCTTAAGTGAATCCCAGCAGTTTTTAAGTGAGTAACATGGTTGTTAAGTGAATCTGGCTTCCCCCATTGACTTTGCTTGTCAGAATGTCACCAAAGGTGATCACATGACCCCAGGACACGGCAACTGTCATAAATATGAGTCAGTTGCCACGTGACTGAATTTTGATCATGTGATCATGCGGATGGCTGCAACAGTCATAAGTATGAAAAATGGTCATGAGTTACTTTTTTCAGTGCCTTTGTAACTTTGAATGATTGCTAAATGAACTGTTGTTAAGTCAAGGACTACCTGTATTCTGTTGCCCAACTCATAAGAAGATGTGGGGAAGCAGGGACCACCCCATACCTGGTTCAATTGATCAGGGAGATTAGGAGTCATCTGACAATGACCACATGGTTGATGAAGCACATTAGATACCCCTGATTAAACTACTGTAACTTGCTGCTTGTTTAAAGAGGGAAAACACTAATACTGTCATAGCTAAGGACAACTTTCAGCTACCCCAGTTATGGGCTGGGGATGAGAAGAGACATGGCAGGAAAAAAACAGTGAAGTGATTAGGTGCAAGTGGAGAAAGGCTCCAAAACTGCCATCCAATCAGCAGACCCTGCTAGAATCACATGCCATCAACATTTTCTCCCTCTGCTCGTGCAGGATTCTTATCTTTACTTTGTTATTCAACAGGAGATTACATATCTGGCAACACTTACAGGGTGAATGGCATGATGACCTTAATGAGCCTCCCAGAGAGTTGATATTTATCATAAATCAGCCTTTAATTTATGTCTGTTCCAAACTAAAACTACATAATAATATGGGCTGCAGGAACATAATATAAATTGCATGAGCTTGAGATTCATGCCCCATCTTTCTGTGGCCAAGCTGAACCCACAAGAACCACACACAAATGAATTAAGCTACTATGTCTACAGGCTCCGTGCTTTGAAAATAGTGATCTGACCAAGTGGGACTGCCTCACTTTTTCTTAGTTCCCATTTTGGGATGGTGGGTGAGAGGGAGTTCCCACGGGAGCAGCAGCATAACCTTGGTTGAAAACTTGGAGCATCCTTTCCACAAGGGAGACTGGGAAAACAAGCTTACCGTAATAGCATGCAGGCGCTGTGCAAATAAGGAGCTTTCTGCCATTTTCCTTCTGAAAGAGAAAAAGAGCCTTTTGGGATATGTCCAGAGGACACTGGTTGCCATTATACACCATCTCATTCTCTTTCCTCCCCCAACTCCCATCTCAGGTTCTTACATGCTCTATTCCAGACATGTCAAACACAAGGCCCGGGGGCCGGATGTGGCCCGCGAAGTGGTTTCATATGGCCCGCGAAGCCATCCTGGAAACAGTGAGGGAATGGCCCCCGCTGCCTTGGCCCTGACCCAGGCTGGCCAGGAGCCAATGTACAGTTTTGTGGTGGCCATCTATGCTGAAACGCATTCAGTCTTAGCTCTACAAGGCCGTCTAGAAACAGCGAGGAACCAGCCCCTGCCGTGTCGGCCCCGCCCCCTGGGTGCATGCTGGGGAGGTGTCACCCTTTGTGAGGAATGAAGAAATGGACCATGCCTTGGCGCTTGCCCTTCTGCCAGAGAGCCTCAGTTCTGTCCCACTCCTGCCCAGGCCCCCACAGGCACCCTTGATGCGAACGATGTAGAGCTGACCATGCCCCCCCCAGTAGGCCACACCCACTCCATCCATGCCCACCCAGTAGGCTGCACCCACCCTGGCCACACACCCCCAGCCCCCCCCCGAGGGCAACCGCAATGCTGATGCGGCCCTCAATGAAATTGAGTTTGACACCCCTGCTCTATTCCCTGGACTCTGGTAGACTCTTCTCAGGCATGGTAAGACAGTTGGCTTACAGACAGATTCCTTTCCTCTGACTTGTTCTATCACCTGACCCACCACTGTAGCCCTTTTGAAATGGAGAAGCAACATCCTTCCTATATAGAAGGCATCCCAACAGGGCTCAGCTTAAAGAGGTGAAATATAAATGTCAAATTTTAAAGAGAAAGAGAAAGCACATCTCCAACGGCGTCATATATGTACCACATAGGCAGATACTAAAGGCTCCGCCAGCGGTGGAATGGCCAATCATGTGCTGAGAATGCTGCATAAATTATCAACTTTCTGCTGGTCTTCAGGCAGACCACTATTGTCACATATAAAAACACTGCAGTGCAAAACTCTACAAACGTGGTAAACCTGAAGTGGGGAGCACACAGTTTATGTGGCATACATTATCCTCAGTTCAGAATGTCCCGTCCCTGGGTTTGCACTGACAAATTACAGAAATATGAGTTTCAGTAATTATTCTGGAAAATTATAATAGTTTGTCAGTTTGTCATCTGCTTCACTTGGGGGCAAGGGATTGATTGACAGATATTTGAGAGAATGAACTCTTTCTGTCCCATGCCCCTTTATTCCTTTTTAATGCAGTTCCACATTTTTGCATCAATAAAATCCCTGCTTGTGGATAGATGGTAGGAATGAACAATTTGCATTTCTAATAGTATGATTATCTGGGTTTATCTAATAGTGTTTTGCAATTATACAAATATAGTGAAGACTGAAACCTCTTATGTGGAAAAAAAATGGTATTTGGGCACAGTGCCCAATCTTACAATACAATATGAGCTGTCTGCCATATACAATTGGTGCAGAACTATTAGGACCAGCAGTTGAAACCCCACCATGTCTGTCAGAGCCAGAAAGTAGATAATCACTAGGTAGGCATGCAGGAGGAAATGAAGCAAGATAGCCATGGGTGGCATATAAGTATATTTCAGCCAATTAGCTGGCACAGGAAGTATGAAAGATATTTTCAATTTCATTACAACTTTCATGTTTGCAAATCCTTCCTGTTTTAACACCTTCTATTTAGTGTAGTAAGGAGATGAATGATTATCCTTTTATAAGTCTCACTTATATATAGATATATAAACAGAGATTATTCCAGGGTATTTAAAATAATAATTTGTTACTTGTAATTAATTGCAATTAACAGGAATTAATAAAACAGCAAAACCTGGAAGCTGGAAACAAGATGTGTTGAATAAAGGGGTATGAGAATCTGAATAGTACTTTTTTTCTATGTAGAATAGAGCAATGTTGCAAGTATATATTATTTATCATAGTTGTAACCATAACAAAACAATTAAATCTAAAGAAAACATGGGAGGATAATACCCACTAGATTGCACCTATTTGACAAATGCTGAATTCTCCATACAGTGAGTAAAAGGTGGCAATATCTCTTCCCAAAACATCAAAAGTAGAAGTAATCTTGC
This sequence comes from Crotalus tigris, assembly GCF_016545835.1. Lineage (NCBI taxonomy): Eukaryota > Metazoa > Chordata > Lepidosauria > Squamata > Viperidae > Crotalus > Crotalus tigris. The sequence goes on along the minus strand of NW_024100574.1, from coordinate 179,076 downwards.
TTTTTATAAAGAAGCAGTTTGCTCAGAGTAAGGAAGGCTAGATTTTGAAGATCTTGAAATTAGATAAATTTCCACTGGCTTTCAACCCACTGGATGATGAATAAAGTTCAGGAACCATACATCGGATCCAGACAGATGTGAATGGGATAGATGAAGAGACCTAAAAGAGCTTCAGAAGCTACTGAGTCATGTAGGGTGGGTAACTCAAGATAATCATAGAATCATAGAGCTAGAAGGGAGCTCAGAGGTCTTCTAGCCCAACCCTCTGCTTAAAGCAGGAGTCTTATGCCAACTCAGTCAGATGGAACTAACTGAACATTTCATATGTCAGTTTTATCAACATACGATCAGTTTATCTCAGCCTCCAGTTTTTTGGAACCACAACTTCCCTTCTGTCTCTGAATACTGACAGTCTTTCCACGAGTATCAGGGCAGGCTGAAGATGATGAAAATGAGTGTTGAGGCCTACGTGGTTTGCTCCAACTGCCCATCGGCAAAAAAACCCACAGGACTAGCCATTTTCTCACCCATAGAAGGGAGGCTGGAAGGCATAATGCAAAATGAGAGCAATCATTGATCAGTCCATGAGATTATTCACCCACCATGATGGGATCTAACTAGAATGTCAAGGAAAGCCAGATCCCTGAGCCAGCTTTTATTTCTTTCAGTCTCATAAACTGGCTTCTGCTAAATCACTAAATGCATAAACAGTAAAATATGTCTCCTGTATGCCAGATTTTTTTTTCTAAATAGTTGCAGATGCTAGCTGATGATTGACTAAATCATTTCTGAGTACCTACTAGCAGTTTTTGTAAACTGTTAATTACTGAGAAATCCTCAATAGCTCGGAATCCTTGTAATTAGTTCTATTTATACGGTGGGGAAAGCCCAGAAGACATAGAGCAGAAAATAACTTTAGACACCTCACAAGTGTCTAAAGAATTGGGAGGTGGAATCCTCCATCCGCAGAGTGGAAAGCCTGAGTGGTATTAAGCGACTGCAACCGAGAGACAATCAGGCACAGGTGTGAATTGAGCGACTCTCTGGTACAACTGCTCTCTACACACAGCCTATGTCTACTCTATGCAGATACATATTCAGAAATGTAGTTAATGTTTATAAATATGACCAAATATAGAGAAACACATACTGTATAAAAACAAATTAATCTCTCCCACAGGGCATTTTCTATGCAATAAGAAGCACATACACCAAAAGGAAGAACAAGAGTCTTAGACCAAAACATCTTGCAAAGAGATGCTTCTTCTTTTTTTTTTAATTGAATTTTTTTTATTTTTTAATATACAAACATTTATAAAAATACAATAAAATTTTAAAGTAAGAAAAAAAAATTCATAAACACCATTGTCTATACTACCTTTACCCCCCCCTTACCCTCCCCCCACCCCAACCCCCCTCCCTTCACTTCCCAGAGCAGAATACAGGGTTAATAATGACAAAATTTATAATAATAAAAGAAAAAAAAGAGAAAAAAATTATCATAATTAACCTTTAACTCCATAACCTATAAAACAATTCTCTATAATATTTAATATTCATTCATAAAATAAATGAAACTTTTTAATTCCATACTTTTTCTGAATATAATCTATCCACCTTCCCCATACAATAATATATCTTTCTTGTGTATGATCCTTTAAATAAGCAGAAATTTTTGCCATTTCTGCAAAACTAGATACTTTAAATATCCATTCTTCTAAAGTAGGCAAGGAATCTTTCTTCCAATATAAACCTACTAGTAACCTTGCTGCAGTTAATAAATTCAACATCAAAGTATTTCTTTTTCATTTAAGTCAACAAAAATACCAAGTAAAAATAGTTGAGGAGTAAACTTTATCTTTCTTCTAAAAATCTTTTGAATGTTCCACCAAATCATAATCCAAAAAGCCTTTACTTTTTTACAATTCCACCAAATATGAAAGTATGTCGCATCATTATTGCCACATCTCCAACATTTATGTTGGAATACATACAAGATATTTTTTTAGGATCTAAATGCCATCTATAAAACATTTTATAAAAATTTTCTCTCAAATTTGAGCTTGTGTAAATTTAACATTTCTTGTCCAAATTGTCTCCCATAAATCCAATGAGATCGGTTCCTGTATATTCTGAGCCCATTTAATCATACAATCTTTAACCAATTCTGTTTCCGAGCCTAACTCTAATAAAACATTGTATATTCTTTTTATATGAGCTGGACTTTGATTTTTAATCTGAATAATCAATTGTCTATCTTCTAATGTTATTCCCTCTTTCTTATCTACAGTCCATCTGTCCACTATTTGTAAATATTGAAACCATGACTGTAGAATATTTTCCTGCCTTAATACATCTAGGGATTTCAAATGCCAATTCGAACCAGAGCAAATTAACAATTCTTTATACGAGATTTTATCAAAATTTGTCCCTTTAGACGTTCCCTCAATTGCATGTCTGGGAATCCCCCAGATAGGTATTTTTATAATTTAATCTATAATAATACTTTTTCCAAACACGAAGTAAGGCATTCCTCAAAATATGTGATTTAAAAGTCCGATCGACTTTCTTATTAAAAATTAAGTATGCATGCCAACCATATATTAAATCCCAACCTTCCAAAAAAAGAATATCCATATTTGTTAAGTTAAGCCAATCACTTAACCAAGTTAGGGCGGCTGCATCATAATATAATTTCAAATTAGGTGCTTTAAGTCCCCCTGCAAAGAGATGCTTCTTATGGAGACCAGAGATCCACATGCAAATATAGGCAGATGTTGCTCATGGAAACTCTCTGCCCCTGGGCTCGCTCATTCTAGATCCAGGGTGTTTTTTGAGGGCTCAGCCTTCAATCCAGAGAGACCTGATCCTCTGATCCTCTGGGTGTCAACCCATTCAAAAGAATGCTGAAAAACTATGGAGCCATGTTGCTTTTTATAATATCAGTATAATATCAGATTGCCTGTTCTTTGGTGGAAGGGAGATCAGCCCTTCTACAAAAGAATATTTGCCTGGCCTGCTTTAAGTGACATTCATTATTAACCTTTCATTTGGCACTTGTGCAAGAGGCCAACTTCTGCTAAAAAGCCCTGCTCTGAAATGGCTACTTTGCCCTTTGGGCTGCCTCCTCCCACAAGGTTAATGTCCCAAACCACCAAAAGTGCTGCTTCAGAGGAAAGGGAGGCTTGTGGTTATTCCAAAGGTTACGTGGGTGAAAAGAACAGCCAATGAGAACAGAAGGTGCTTCCAGACTGCTACTGATGCCAGGCCTCCAAATTAGGATAAAAGTGATTCTACCATCATCTAAGTCGGCAGTCTCAGCAACCAAATACTGTTGGTCCAACCCTACAAGTAATTCAATGGTTGGCTGGATGGTAAAGGTAAAATTGAACCCATTGTTTCCACATGTAAGACTGTATTCTCAAACTACAGTGAGGGTTATTTTCCATATTAGATTTTTCAGATAGACACAAAACATTTTTGTACCTAAGAAAGATAGTATACAGATATTGTAAAAAAAAAGACAATTTTTAAAATAATTTAAGAGTGGATAGTGAAAAAATAAAGTTCTTCATAATGGAAAGGGGTGCTTAAAGTACATCAGAGTTCCTTAATATGCCTCGGTTACTACTATCACCATTTTATTAAATGATAAGGATTTGCTTTATTAATTTGGACAGGGACTAGTTGCTTGGGCAAACCAGCAATCAGTAAATCCCACCAGAGTTAAACACTTTGGAGCTTAGTGAAACATTTAAGATCTTGTTGAACTCCTTCACTGAATTCAAGCAGGATTCAAATAGCTAATTCCTGGCTTGATCAAGTCCTTTCGTTTAGACAGCAAAGGAGCTTAAAAAACTATACTCAGCAAATAGCCCAAAGTGTCCCAGCAGAAATCTGAACCTGATTCAGGTTGATTTGAGTCCAATACCCTGACCATTGCACCACTGCAGTTCTCCGAGATTCACTATTACCATTTTTCCTGTAATTTATCTGTGTTTCAAATATCTAAAGACAAAACTGGTGTGTGTGTGTGTGTGTTTCCAGATATTTTGCCAACTGATCACCAGCTCATCCTAAATTCATAGATATGTCTGAAATCACAACATCCATTTCCTTACAGCAATGACATCTCATCATATACTTAAACAAACATGGAGGAGAATAGTAATTTAGATTAGATAAATCAAATGACAAATAATGCCCGCATAAACAAAATAGAATTAACTTGCCTTCTGAAATCAATTAGAGTCCCTCAGGTACTTTAGGAAGCTAACTTTGCAACTTCAGTGAGGCAAAAGAAGTATCTCCAACAGAAATTCACCAGCAGATCTCAAAAGATCAAGACATGGAAGAAGCTCCTGCTCTTGTAAATTAAACAGCAAAAGAAATTAAACCAGCAACTCTCTGTACAGGCATAGAAACTGGAAAAGCAGTCACTGCAACTGACGGAGTAGTAATTATGCACTCTTGGCAAAAGGAAGTGGTCAGACACGTAGAGCACTAGCTGCAACTTCACAAAATTTTTTGAAAGTACATCTCATTTCATACATTGCAATCTCTGATTCTTCAGGTTATAAAAGCATGATTTTCAGTTGGTCCTGGTGGATGAAATATAGGTTTATAGAGAATCTAGGAACATTAATGAGTTCCCTTAACTCCCTAACTGCAAACAGTGCGTATTCAAAATGCAAGTGGAGTTTTCTGTCCAGGTGACTACTACATTAGTTTCAATGCATCCAAATGACTAAGTATTTAGCTAGTATCCTGGTGACTATATGGACTAATGCCTACCACCTTAACCTATAACTTTTTCAAGAACATTCCAGTGATTTCTTCAGACCCTTATCTGTTGTCTTCCACTTCTTGTTCTTGCCTAGAACTTGCCAAGTTTAATCATTTTTCTAATCCAGCCCCTTGCATCACATGTCCCAAATGTGTGACTTCTAGCTAGCTGATAATCACTTCAAGGAAGAAGTCAGTTTTTATTTGGTTATAAGATAACTTATAAGCAAGTCAAGGAGAAAAAAAGGAGATCAAATTTTTGTTTTAAAAATTCAAATTAATTCAGTGATATAAGAAATAGGTAGCTTCATCATTCTTCACAGAAAGGGTAATCTAGACCAGAGGTAGGCAACCTTGGCTCTTGTATGACTCGTGGACTTCAACTCCCAGAATTCCTGAGCTCTGGGAGTTGAACTCCACGAGTCATAAAAGAGCCAAGGTTGCTTACCCCTGGTCTCTAGACCATTGACTCTTTTTCTCAATTTCATGGGTTGCCTGTAGAAACTCACATAATCATTGATATCTGTCTGGCTACTCCTGGGAGGATTATATGGTTTTGGCCTGATGCAGCCAGAGATAGTTCTTATATTCTGAACAATTCAATTTGATGAATATGAGGACCTCTATCTGCAAATGCTTACCAAATACTTGAGGGACCGTCTCACCCCACTGGGATTGGCCCGTACCATTCATGCCAGCAGAGGAGGCATGCTGCGGGTACCGTCAGCCCGATCATTCCGGCTTGCGGGGTCCAGGAGGAGGGTCTTCTCTGCTGTTGCTCCTGCCCTCTGGAACATCCTGCCTCCCCTCCCCTGATGTGGGGCTGGTCCCAACCCTCCTATCCTTTCATAAGGGCCCAAAGACTTGGCTCTGCCAGTTGGCTTGGGGTCCCAGTGGGGGAATAGCGCAATAGAGGTGATTGATTGAATAATAACAGATCCCACCTCCCCTCCTCTGCCCCTGCCCTCCTCATGTGTCTTAGGTGTAACTATAAGCCACCCAGAGTTACCCTATGATAAGATGGGTAGCCAATAAATTTTACAAACAAACAAACAAACAAACAAATAAATAGTAAATAAGGCCACTTCCTTTATGTTATGCTGGAACATGGGAATTTTTTCAACAAACTCTATAATTAAATATTTGAATAGGTGTCAACCCTTGGAGCTAGACCAGACTAGAACACTAATGCCATGTAAGTCAGTACTCTCTCTCTCTCTCTCTCTCTCTCTCTCTCTCTCTCTCTCTCTCTCTCTCTCTCTCTCTCTCTCTCTTTATTTTGGTAAAGCTATAGTAACAGAATCTTGCAAATCTGAATGCATTTCTCCTCTGCTATCCATTATCTTCATGAGATTTAGGAGAGGCTTGTCTGAAATGATTACTCATGTTATTTTCTTGGCCTAGGCTCAGCTCCTCTTATCTGACCTTTGGCTTGGTATTGGCTTTTCTTCCAATACTTCAAAGCATTCCCTCTGCTTTCTACAATAAATGGACAGCAAAACCTGCACTGCATGAGCGGGCGTTCCCATGCACTGGAGTCTTTATAACAGCTTTCCTTCATTTGGTATCTTTTAAATATATTGGGACTGTAGCTTTCAAACCCGGAAACTGAGAGTTCCGATCCTGCTTTAGGCATGAAAACCAGCTTGGTGACTTTGGGCCAGTCACCCTCTCTCAGTCCAACCCATCTCACAGGGTTGTTGTGGGGAAAATAGGAGGAAGGACTATATGTATGTTAGCCACCTAGAGTCATTTTTTTAAAAAAATAAAAATAAAGGGAGGATAAACAATCTAAAATAAATAAATTGGCCATGCTGGCTGACAATTCTGAGAGTTGTAATTTTACATATCTTGAGGGCTTCAGACTGGCTGCTATGTCACATCATTCAGGCACCAATATTAAAATGCTGCTTTTGCCAGCTAAAAAGAAACCAATGGGAAAATTGTTTCAACGAGCTCAAAATAATTCATGGACAGATTTCACTCAGCCAGACAGAATCTGACACAAATTCTAGTGGCTCAACAAGCATCAGAGACTATTAATTATGACCATGCTATTTGCCACCAATCTAGATAAAGGCCCATTTTGCAGACAATAGGATGGGCAGATTTCTGATGCTGCTCAAGTGACAGTGCCCGTAGTGATTTTGCATTAGGCAGCCTAGTGCTGAGCTTTCTCTTTGACAGCTTCCATTCATTTTGAATGGATCTGTGTACCAATGTATCCCAGAGGCTTATGCCCTATATTAATTAGCAAAGCCCACAGATAACATTTTAATTGTATGCCATAGATACCGGAGAGTCTTTGTTCAATCCTGAAGCTAGATGCATCACAGGTGCCAGCTAGGAGTATGAAATGCTGCTTTTTAATCTTGGCAAATTCAGCTGCATGACTATCTCCAAGCCATTTTCTGCCAGAGTCCATTGGCACTTTTATACTGCTGCCAAATGGACTCCCTCCTTCCTGCTGTGCTAAGTGGAACCTCTGCTGCATCAATAGCACCAAAGACAGGAAACCACCATAGCTCCCTGATCCATGTCCCAGAGAGGCTCTGGGTGAGGCTTTCCACTGTCATTTAAGGAGGCAGTGGAGTGGAGAAGCACCCCGGAAAGAAGAATGCAGATTGCCAAAGCTTAACCTGTGCTTTCTATATCTTGACTTGGCTTTTGTAAATGGTTGACCCAGGATGCTTGTTGTTAAACATGCTTCTAATAAGAATGCATTCAGCCTTCATCATCACTCTCTTAAACAGTTAAAATCCTGGCACTTTATTCCAAAGGTATGAGAAGTCAAGCTGTGTCCCCAAAAAGTAAAGTTGTAGACAAGTGAGACTTAGAGCATATGATCACATCCACCTAATGCAACACAAACATACTCCATGTGGCATTTTTATGCCTGGTCTTCATGATGGTGCTTTCATGCCATTGAATGGGAAGGTTCTAGAAAAGTTTAAAATTTTCTACTCAGCAACAGGCTCATTGAGCATGTGCGGGAAAACCTGAGTACGTGCCTGGAACTAGGTATGGAATGGAATGTCCACATGTAGAAAACAAAAGAATACCCATATATGATAAAGTAGGAGGTAAGGTAGGATAATTGTGTCGTCTGATAGGTTTGTGACCTGCCACGTCAGGAATAGCTGACGTAGGTATAGGAGGAGATAGGGAGGGGTATAACTGCTGTTAGCTTCTGTAGGAGGTGTGGCTTTTCCCTGCAACTCTTGTGAGTGCATGGTTAAAGTTTCACCACGCTTTGCAAACCGTTTTCTTTTACTAAACTCAACTTTGATAATAAAAGAAACTTTATTCTGCTACTCCGAACCTCGTCTCTGAATTTCTTTCAAGGAATTCTACAAACAAATTGGGGGCTCGACCGGGATCCAATCTGCGCTGGGACTCTGAGGGGTCCTCCTTAGGTGCACCCCTTTCCTTTTGAAAGGAGGGGAACCACCCAGAGGACTGCGGAGCTCTTGGAAAACCCGTAAAATTTTAATAAAGACGAGTATTAGGAGAAGGGTGAATAAAGTGCGGAACAGCCTGAAGACAGACCGGGTAACATCTGCGCGCAGACCCTGGTGAGTACTGGTTTGAAAACACCAGAACACAAGAGTCCAGGGCGGTCGGGATAGAGTGTGTGGATGTGAGAACTGGCAACGGGGCCGGGTGGAAGTCCTTTTGAGGGACCTCGGGGAGGTCTGCAGGACGGAGTGAGTGAAGGGGATATTATTGAATATCCGGAGACGGTGACGTGTGGAACTGGAAGGAGTTGCTGGGAGGGACACAGGCGCACATACTCAAGATAGGCTGAGCACCCATAAAAGAAATGGGGGGCAATACAGGGTCGACCAATCCGGGGAAAAAGTGTGTTAAAAGGATCCGTAAAAACCCCAAACTTAAAATCGACCCGAATGGCCCTTTGGGCAAAATATTGGCTGGATGGGGATCCCCGCCCTATAACCGGGAGATTTTGAGGTTGGGGTTGAATAAAGAAGATATGGTCAATTTATGTTGTTTTGTTTGGTGGGAGGACGATAATGTGGAGTGGCCAAGGAATGGCTCCACAGATTATTTTCAGTGTCACAATTTATATAACTATGTGAAGAAAAAGAAATGTAAGAGTTTAGATAATGAATTAGATTATGTGCTAATTTGGGTGACAGATGATGGTAGCAACAGAACAGCAAGTAATGAAGCAGGAAAAACCTCCTAGAAGAGAGTTTGGGGATAAGAAGAGTCCCTTTGAGACAAGATATAGGGGGGATGAAAGGAACCAGTATGTTAATGGGAGTAGAGGAAGGGGATTTGGAGGATTTCAAGGTGGATACCAGAATAAGGAGACAACATGCTTTGGATGTGGAATGAAGGGCCACTTTTAAAAAAAAAAAAAAAATTGCCCTAAACGCGCGAGAGAACAGCAAGTTTACTCAGTGTGGGAAGAAGAGGATAGTTTTTACTAGGGGAGGGAAAGGAGCTCATTGGCTTTTGAACAGCTCCTTGAAATAATAATAATAGTTATTGATTTGTCAAGAGAAAGTATGAAATGAAATATCCCTATGTGAAAGTGTTTGTACAAGCAGTTTGAATGGAAGTGAATGTATGGATATGCTGATCCTGTCTCTCTCTCTCTCTCTCTCTCTCTGTGTGTGTGTGTGTGTGAGTGAGTTTCTCCCCCATTTAAACTGCAGGTTTTATTGTTTTAGCAAGTGTTTGCATGAGAAGAGTTCCATGGAGAATGTGAGAGAATTTATGGCAAATTCATGTGAAGGAGAGAAAGCTATTCCTCCCCCTTCGTTTTCAGCTGGCTGTGTTGCTTTAAGAGTGAGAGACAGAAAGAAAAGGGGGGGGGCTGCTCATTTTAACTTTTTTCTCCGCTTGGAATTCTGCTTTGGGAGGAAGGTGGGGTGGATGTGAAATTTAATACCCATTCTTATAGTAATGAAATATGAGAAGAACTTGAATACACCTATACTGTAGTTTTATTTTTATGTTTTTATGTCTGTGTGCAGGACACACTGATAAAAACATAATATCTAGGAGACCTTAAGGAATGGTAATTCAACCCTTGTTTAAAACGAAGGAGTTGAGAAAATGTTGGGATTATAAATGAGCTATGTTTTAAATAAAGATTTGTATGCAAACAAACTCAAGCAGAGTTGGTGAGCGCTCCTGTGTTGGCTCTTTACTAAGCAATGTGTTTGTAAATACGGATAAAAGAAATGGCTAGGGGAGGGATAATTGATACTTTTCTATGGTTAATATATGGTTGGTTATATGATATGTAGACAAATACATAAAATGCTCTATAACATCTAATGGTGAGGCTATTTCAATGCATTCAAGTTGATTTTAAATCATCTCAAGTAGGAAATTCCACAATATGAAAACTAATGACATGTTTATAAAGAATTAGATACTGGGGCTGTTTTCTGCTTTGTCTTATCTCAGGAAACAAGGCTTGCTGATCTAAACACCCCCTTTGAAATTTCCTGTCCACAAGTTTGAGGTGGGACAGTGGATCCTGATCCGAACGTGAAAGGAGGAAAAACTGCAACCTAAGTGGGAAGGACCATTCCAGTGTTGCTGACCTCTGAAACAGCAGTCTGGACGAAAGAAAAAGGGTTGGACTCATTATACCAGAGTAAAGAAGGCTAATCTTGAGGAGTCGGAAACATGGAAAGCATTTCAAAAAGAACCATTGAAACTGGTGTTAAAAAGACAATGACTTATATCCTTTTGAATATGACAATAGTGGCGATTGGGGGAAATTATGGATTGAGCCGCCTAGAATCTTTGAACCTAATGAAACTTGGATACAAATTCGGTGTTATAATGACAAAGAGAGTGAACACTGCCCCATGAACTGGATCTTTGAACCCAAAAATTTGGTGGTGTGAATCTAAGTTGCAACCAAACTGGCAGCAAGTAGGTCAGGAGAAAAGGTGGGTGACATCAAAAGGGAGAGTTCCAATACTGGAAAACTACTCAATATGGATGTAATCTGACTCTGGAAGTAACACCAAGGCAAACCCAGAGAGATCCAGCTTGGACTTGTAAAAATCAAAGTAGAGAGTGGATGAGTGGAATTACCCAGATGTGTGAAAATGCAACCAGGGGAGACCCAAGGTGCCATTGGATAGGGAAGGCCTTGTGGTACAGTGGTTGTGGCACAGAAGGGGAAAGCACTGATTATCTCTACTTTCTATGTAACAATACTAGGAGTCAGTATTTACAACCTGAATGGGAAGGGCTGTGTGAAGTATTATGGGAAGAACTTGTTCAGACTCATCAGCCTGTCCATTCCTTATCCCTCCTGTTAGAAAGATGAGAACTACTGTTATTATAAAACAGACCACAACGAAGTTCGGACCCTGCCAAGAGTGCACAGAATGTATTAAAAAGACTAAGCCAGGGAATATAGTTACTAGTACCTTATTATATCACACTCTAAAACCAGAATGTAATGCTACTAAAGTGCAACCTTGTGTATGTAATCAAACTCAATATTTTAGGTGTTATACAGCCCAAGGGATGCAGTGCTATGAACCAAAAGCAGTAGGTCCAATTACTGCTAACATTTATGTATATGGATATAAAGGGGGAGTTACTGGAACAGAAGGGTTATTTGCTATAGCCCAAACTAAGGGAGGATACGTTGCCCACAATACCACAAGAGGAAATACCAAGCTGTCTGTGTGTTTTGACACTTGTAAAGCTATAAGGATAGGACAAGGACATGATAATAGACAAGGAATGAAGTGTGGTAACTTTGAGTGGGAAAAAGATTATATGAGGGAAGAAAAATATTTATTCCAAGTTGCTATGCCTGCTGCGAGTACAGGCCAGGTGGCTTTTGCTCCAAGTCACACTTATTGGTATATCACCAAGACCCCTTGGGAATGGAGGAAAGGACCCCAGGGGTTCAACTTGTCTATGGCCTCAGTATCAACAGATTGTGAGCCAGAACAGTGTACACGGATTTGCTTACAAATCAAGGCATCTGAAACCCCCTCTACTAATTTTTATTATTTTGGTATTGGTATAAATGGAAGAGGAAAAGATCCATATGGGTATATTATAGTAAAAGTGAGTTCAACAAAGTTAACTTCAGAGCCAGTAAAAGTATATTGGGAATATCAAGAAGAGATTGCAAAATTTAATAGTCTCCCTGTTCCACCAAAGGCTAAAAATATGTTTATCGCTTTAGCCCAAGAGGTTGCTCAGAAGTTAATGCTGAAAAATTGCTTCGTGTGTGGGGGAACCAATATGGGAGATGAATGGCCATGGCATGCTAGAGAAGCTAATTATACTGAAATTGAGAAATGGAAAGGAAATTTCACTTACCAGAACACCTATAATGAAACTTGGAGGATGTCCATTAACCTGGTGGGCAATATATGTTACTCAAGGAGTAACCATAGTGGGAGAACTAAACCTATGGGGTTCATGCGCTGTTTGAATACCTGGGAAAACAATACTTGGATATCACAAACGAATCAAAGTGTCCCTAACAACTCTTTATCTTTAATTCCCGAGCTAGCCTTCCTAAAAGATCCTGAAAACGATACCCTCCTCTGGACCACTCCTGATGGGTTATATTGGATCTGCGGAGCATTTGCATATAATATTCTCCCTGCTGGATGGTTTGGGTCTTGTATTCTGGGTGCTATACAACCCTCTTTCTTCCTCTTGCCATTACAAAGAAGACAATTATTGGGTGTCCCTGCCTATGAACATGTGGGAAATTTGGTAAGGCGATCTGTGGCTAAAGTGAGAGAAGGGTTAAAAATTGGGAATTGGAAAGATGATGAATGGCCACCCGAACGAATAATTGCTTATTATGATCCAGCTACATGGGCCCAAGATGGAAGTTGGGGGTATAGGACCCCAATTTATATGTTAAACAGAATTATCCGATTACAAGCAGTAGTAGAAATTATAACCAATAGAACAGTTGAGGCTTTAACTAAGTTGGCTAAAGAAAGTGTTTTGTCCAGAACATATATTATGCAAAACCGCTTGGCTTTAGATTATTTGTTGGCTAAGGAAGGAGGTGTCTGTGGAAAATTTAATTTAACAAATTGCTGTATACAAATTAACGATTCAGGCATGGTAATTAACCAGATAACGAAAGATATGGTTAGAATTGCACATGTACCTGTACAAACTTGGACAGGGATATTGGATGATGAAGGGTTCTTGGGAGGAATATTCAGAAATTGGAAACAGGCTCTGTTTACCTTGTCTGATTCCAGTAATAAAGAACCTAGTAAACAGTTCAGTCCACGGTATATTACAAGCCCAACAAAATGCTAAGTCCATAATGGTATTAAAAGAAATTGAGGACCAAATCCAGTTGTTGGAAAATATGAATACTTCACATCCAATGAAAACTACCAAAGAAGAAACTAGTAGGTTAAATGAAATAAAAGAAAATATTAAACTAGTGACCAAATAAGAAATGGGGGAATTGAATGGGAAGGTTCTAGAAAAGTTTAAAATTTTCTACTCAGCAACAGGCTCATTGAGCATGTGCGGGAAAACCTGAGTACGTGCCTGGAACTAGGTATGGAATGGAATGTCCACATGTAGAAAACAAAAGAATACCCATATATGATAAAGTAGGAGGTAAGGTAGGATAATTGTGTCGTCTGATAGGTTTGTGACCTGCCACGTCAGGAATAGCTGACGTAGGTATAGGAGGAGATAGGGAGGGGTATAACTGCTGTTAGCTTCTGTAGGAGGTGTGGCTTTTCCCTGCAACTCTTGTGAGTGCATGGTTAAAGTTTCACCACGCTTTGCAAACCGTTTTCTTTTACTAAACTCAACTTTGATAATAAAAGAAACTTTATTCTGCTACTCCGAACCTCGTCTCTGAATTTCTTTCAAGGAATTCTACAAACACCATCCTCACCCACAACTGAGGCAGTTTAAATTAGTTTTTTGGTTGCTCAATTTTGTTTTCCTTTTCCCAATACAATTTTTTGTCATAGACCTTTGGCTTGGGCTGTAGGAAAGAATGGACACCTAATTTCCACAGGAGTGTTTGCCTGCAAATTGTCTGACCAACAGTTTCTGAAGCACTTTACACATTTTTATACAAGCTTCTTAAAAATATGGCCTTAATAGATGTGCTCACTCCAGTGAGATTACTATATGCACAAGGATGGAAAAATACTGAAATATCCACAGTGTAAGTAATGGATTGTGAAGACGGTGGAATTAACAGAAATGGCAAAATTGACCTGTTTGATCAGGGGTTTTATTAATGACTGATAACCTTTTATAGATGTTTTGCTGAAATGGAAAAAAGTGATTTATGGATTTGTTGATTACAGGGCATTAAATATTGGGGAAAGGGAAATAGGATGCACTTTTAAAGTGCGAGGTATGAAGATTTGTTTACTTGTAATTGCTATAAAGGAGGTAAGGAGTTGTTTCATAGAATAGAATAGAATAGAATAGAATAGAATAGAATAGAATAGAATAGAATAGAATAGAATAGAATAGAATAGAATAGAATAGAATAGAACTGGAAGGGACCTTGGAGGTCGTCTAGTCCAGCTCCCTGCTCAAGCAGGAGAACCTATACCATCTCAGACAGGTGAATGTCTAGTCTTTTCTTAAAAATCTTCAGTGATGGAGCGCCCATGATTTCTGGGGGTAAGCTGTTCCACTGGTTGATTGTCCTCATTGTTAGGAAATTTCTCCTTAATTCCAGGTTGCTTCTCTCTTTGATTAGTTTTCAACCATTGTTTCTCGTCCTTCCTTCTGGTGCTTTGGAGAACAACCTGGCCCCCTCTGCCTTGTGGCAGCCTCTCAGATACTGGAACACTGCTATCATGTCTCCCCTATTTCTTCTTTTCTTTAGACTAGCCAAACCCAAGTCCTGCAGCCGTTCTTCGTATGTTTTAGTCTCCAGGCCTTTGATCATCTTTGTTGCTCTTCTCTGAATTTTTTCCAAACTCTCAACATCTTTTTTGTGATATGGTGACCAAAACTGGCTGCAGTATTCCAGATGTGGTCTTACTAGGGTTTTATAAAGCGGTACTAATATTTTGTGTGATCTTGATTCTATGCCTCTGTTTATAGAACCCAGGATTGTATTAGCTTTTTTGGTTGCTGCTGCCCACTGCTAGCTCCTAGTCAAGTGATCGTCCACTAGAACTCCCAGATTCCTTTTACAGTTACTGTTTTTAAGCCAGGTCTCACCCTTTCTGTATTTGTACCTTTGGTTTTTCCTGCCTAAGTGTAGGACTTTGCTTTTCTCCACATTGAAACTCATTTTGTTGGTTAGGGCCCATTGTTCAGGTTTGTCAAGACCTTTTTGGATCCTAAGTTTGTCTTCTGGGGTGTTGCTATTCCTATCAGTTTGGTGTCATCTGCAAATTTAATGAGTTCCCCTTCAATTCATTCATCTAAGTCATTTATGAAGATATTGAAGAGTACTGGGCCTAAGACGGAAACTTGTGGTACCCCATTGCTTACTTCTCTCCATGTGGATGTGGTGCCATTGAGGACTACTTGTTGAGTACGGTTTGTCAGCCAGCTACAAATCCAGTGGTGGGATTCAGCACGACTTCGGCAGAATCGGTAGCTAATTTTTTGTTGCCCAGGCCCAGAATGTACTTCCAGAAACAGCATCCACACAGAGAACTGGGTGTTCACATATTTGAATCCCTCCACTGTACAGATCCATCTGGTGGTGATGTTGTCTATTTCATCTTTTCCTAGTTTACCAAGGAGTAGGTTGTGGTCTACTTTGTCAAATGCCTTTCTGAAATCTAAGTATACTATGTGTTTTGCTGGTCTACTAGTTTAGTCACTTTATTGAAGAATGAGTTGAGATTGGTTTGGCATGATCTGTTTTTAACAAACCCGTGCTGGCTGCTAGTTATGACTTTGTTTGCTTCTAGTTGTTGTTCATAGATCTGTTTTTTGATTATCTTTTCTAGGATCTTCCCAGGTATTGATATCAAACTGATTGGTCTGTAGTTTCCTGGGTCTGTTTTTTTCCCTTTCTTGAAGATGCGAACCACATCAGCCCTTTTCCAATCCTCAGGTACTTCCCAGGTGCTCCAGGATTTTTGAAAGATGTGTTGCAATGTTTCTGAGATAACATCTGCCAGCTCCTTCAGAACTCTGGGATGTAATCTGTCAGGTCCCAGTGATTTATATTCGTCAAGGTTGGATAGGTGCTCTCTTACCATTTTCTTGCTTATTTTAGTTTCTAGTTGGTTTTTTCCCCCTACTTCTTTCCCTTTTTCTTTCTTTCTCATTTTATTTTATATTACTTTTATATTTACCTTTTATATCTGAGAAAAATATTTAATAAAAATTAGTCTTTAAAAATAGTGGCAGACTTGTTTTCTTTTAAGCATCTGGTCTCTGTGCTACAGAGAAATCATTTTAAACCAGGGAAATACTTTGTATTGCTCTTCTGTAAACCAGCTGCTCTATCCCAGTATTATTGGTGCTGCACAAATGCATGTGTTACAGGTTTTCCAATGCTTCTACCACTAAGGGAGATTGGTAGATTGATTGAGAGCCGCCCAGGGCTGGTTGAAAGATGGGCAGCTTTATAAACATTTTAAATAAATAAAAAATAAAATAAAAGTAATCATATGTGGCTGACTTTTTACTGTTTATGTAAAAAGTTGCATCTTGCCTTCATCAGTCCAGGGCTGTCCACAATCTCCTCCATGCTGCTGCTGGCTGTGAGAATAGAACTGGATTCACTGTCAGAGGTGCCATTTTGTTGAAACACTAGTCAGGATTGGTGTTCACTTCTTAAGAATCATCCCCCCTCCTGCGTCCCTATTTTAGGCTTGCAACTTCTCAACTAGGCTACTTGTTGACATGAGTTTCTAAAGTGGATGTAGCATTCTTTGACTTTTTAAAATATTTTTTTATTAAAAGTTTTACCAAGAACATAAAACCTAGCACAAACTAATACAAAATAAAAGCAGTAAAAAAGGAAGAAGAAAAAAAGCAAAACTGCAGAAAAACATAGAAAAAGGTTTCCAATTCTTTTTGCAGCAAATATAAGTACAATTGTAAAATTGTGCTCTATGATCACAAAAGAAAGCTCACTCTTTTTTAATTATTATCCAGGTTTTTTTTTAATCATTAAAACTATAAGTGCACTTTTCCAATGTTGTGCAAAAAATCTATAAGGGGTTCCTGTCACCCATAAATATAGATTTTATTTTTTTTTCTATCAAAGAGGTTAATTTAGCCATTTCCGCAAGTTCCATCATCTTCACCAACACTCCTCTGCTCTGTGAGCACTATTGGGTCTAGCATTATTTTCAGAAATGCACTAAACTTGTGTTCCAACGTATCCCAATCAAAATTACTGAGTGCTGGCTAACCCCAACCATTCCAAGCACTGCTACACTCACCTCACTCTTCTTCCATTAGGAAGAGCAATAAGTGGTTATTTTCCTACTGGTAGGTAAGAATTGGTAGGAGGGGAAACAAAGTCAGATGAATCTACCAATGGCTTTCCTTAATATGTCCTGCATTAAAACTATAAGGACACTACCTCACCATTCTCATTATCATGGCAGAATAGGGATCAGCAACCGAGGCAGCAAATATTTTGCTGGCATGCTTTTCCGTTTGCTCAGGAACTGGTAGATAGCCATCTGATTTGTCATTGCAAGCAAGATAAAGCCCTCAAAGTGATTAAAGGCAGAGTTGGAGTTTACATATTGCAGAGCAAAACATTTTAGGATTTAGATTAGAAGAAGCAAGCTAGTTTTTTGTTTGTCCCAGAAACTGGAAGGCAACCAGTCTTTCTGTTGTGCAAAGCCAGCCCCTTCTCCTCCTCACTTTGCGTGGACTTCTCAACCTCAACCTCTTTTTTGTAGAAACACAAACGCTGAGGGCCAGAGGCTTTTGGCATGCTGTAGAAACCCACCCTGCTATCCTTAAAAGCTTCTTGAGCTAGTCCAGTGTTTCTCAACCTTGACAATTTTAAGGCATGTGGACTTCAACTCCCAGAATTCCACAGCCAGCAATGCTGGCTGTGGAATTCTGGGAGTTGAAGTCCACATGCCTTAAAATTGTCAAGGTTGAGAAACACTGAGCTAGTCTTAGCTCAAGAGGTTCCCACTGTGTCTCTGCTATGACAAACGCCCTCTACTGGGATCTCTTGCACAAGTAGGTCATTTAGTCACTCAATACCAGTATTTACTGGGTGAATTATTGTTCTGGAATTCCTTACTACTAATGAAATGGCACATTTGGAACAATGACTCATCCAGTGACAGAATCAGAGGGATGAAGTCTCCAACTGAACAGAGTCTTCAATTTTAATTCAGAAAAGGGTATCTTGGTTATTAGAAATTTGGAAAACTGTCGCACCAGAGCTGCTTCATCTGGCATGGATAAATCAGTGATTAATAGGACACATAGATTTTTTTAATATAAGCTTGCTTATTAATTTCTTTTATAGGAATCAGATCATGGGATGGCAAACAGCCAACTATTGAACCAAAAGGAAACCATAATCTTCTAACAGACATAAGCACTACTTTTTCATCTGCTGGAACAGTTGCAGCAAATAAGCAATGGAAGAAGACAGGGTAGAGTAGACTAATAACTGTGGGAATGCTTACCCAATTGCTACCCAGAATATGACTGACAAGCAACTGTCAATAATTAGAAAAAGCATGCAGTGGAAGCTAGGCTTCTCTTGCTATCCATCTACTTGGGACAATAGTTGCTTGGATATATGGTGAATTTCAACTAATATTTTGGGTGTGCAAACCAAAGTCTTTTCATTAGAGACCCTTATTATATCTCAGCTCTTGCTATAGTGAATGTAGCATCTTGTTGGAATGGTAATGTGAGGTCTTCATTCTTGCAGCTATGGTGTCTGGCTAGGAAAATCTGTTGTGTTACTGGGGTGGAATGACTATCTTGAAGGTGTTAATTAGCTGAGGAATGGGCAATGCAGGAATTTCTCCCCCTCTCCTCTTAAAATAGAGGAATCCTCCAGGAAATCCACCAATGACTAATCAAGGCTGGCCAGACACTTCTTGAATGTGTAATATAATGAGATTTTTTTTTATCTCTGACAATACAAGAATTAGCACATTAACCTGGATTTTAATCCTCCCCAAAATTGGGGTACATAACAACTTTGAGAACATGTTAAGGTAAGGATTATTTTTAGCAACAATGTTCATATAAGTCCTTTTGCAAATACAATCTTCTCCAGTCTCCCCTTCTCTCCCCCCCCCCAGTTATTTCAATTTTAGGCACTTAAATCAAGAGGACATAGGGTTTTTATCATTGTAGTCTCACAATGGAAAATAGAATAGAAAAATCTGCTGTGATAAGATAAGACAACCTTTATTGTCATTTTCTACTGTGAGCACACTGGCCCACATTAAAAATGAAATTCTTAATGTATGTACACACACACACACACACACACACACACACACACACACTAATCACTGTCCATTTTGAACACATAGCAGAAAGAGTTTACAAGGGGTTGATGCTATACAGTATTTCAAACTACAACCCCCAGGTGCCCCAGCCACTGATGATTGTTCAAGTTGCTTGGTTACATCAGGAGGGCCACAGCTTCCTCTGTACATTTCAGTGGGGGTGGAAAAGGCCCAGAGAGCAGTGATGAAATGAGCAAAGCTAAGCAACATTCAAAAGGCCTGAAGGCTCCATTTCCAGTCTCAAATGCACTAAATCATTTCAAGGCCAAGCCAAGGACAAAGCTGCTACTGAACAAACAGACAGATTTACTGGGCGCTTTTACACTTGTTAAATTGGTCTGGAAGACTTTTCATGCCTTTATATATAATCATTAAAACACAATTAGGCCATGTGGCCACTACAGATATATCCATGATCAACATAAAGTTGGTTTACCGAATCCAATTTTCTGGATGTACAAACCAACTATTGGCTGGGTTCATACAACACACTGAATTAGAAACTAACCAACTACATTTTAATCTAGCATGTTGTCCAAATACAGCCTAATTTTTTTCTTTCATGATTATATCCAGACCTATGGTTGAGAAAGGGCTTTAATTAAAGTCCATAGATCAATATACCCAAACAGGGTATGCAACCAGCAGGACATTTAAAGGATTTTAATCACCTATAAAAAGTCATCTTCAGTGTGTGCATTCTTCAAATACCTATGTAGGGAGACACTTGGGCATGCTATCTTCCAGCACTCACCCTAGGCCAGGGGTAGGCAACCTCGGCTCTTTTATGACTCGTGGATTTCAACTCCCAGAATTCCTGAGCCAGCTTGGCTGGCTCAGGAATTCTGGGAGTTGAAGTCCACGAGTCATAAAAGAGCCGAGGTTGCCTACCCCTGGCCTAGGCTGAGGCTATTCCCTTAAAACTTCATTTGTAGCCTAGTAGTGACACCCTGGAACATGTGTCCACTGGGAGTCCATAGGATGGAACAAATTATGTCATACAGGTCGTGACATCATTGCAAATCAAGGGGAATCATTGTGGCCTCCACTTGGGGCAGTGCACCCATAATGAAGAAATTGGGAGGTGGGGGTTCTGATTAAAAAGATGCACACCTGTTTCTTTGACAATCCCTTGTACACAGAAACAACATCTGCAGCTGTTTGTAACATCAAGGCCACCCTTTCCTTAACACTGACTATTTTTGCCGCCCTAATTATTTCCTTTGCCCAGAAGGGAGGCACTTTAGGACAGAGCTTTCCCAGCTGAGTGACTGGAGGTAAAAAAGGGAAAATTACAATTTGAGTGGAGCAGCTTGGCTGCTCCCTATAGAACAAGCTCCACCTGCCATCTTCCTTCATGTATGGAATTATTAAAGGGATCCACAGCTATCCTTCTTTGCTTTGGGTCACAAGTGGCACAAATGGCATGAAGCCCTTTGCAAAACAGGAGGCTTGTAGGAGTAACTAGCTTGGTTTCTTTTTGCGCTTCTCTTTTTTTCTGGGTGAATTGCTCTGGCCTGGTTTTAACCCAACAGCCCAGCCTGGTCATTCTGTTCTGCTTTTCCCCCTTCACTCTTTCCAAGTCCATAGGCCAGCACCTACCAGAGCTGCCCAGTCCTCTTGTGTTTTCCTTACCTTTCAGTCATGGGATAGTCAGCCAGCCACTGGTCTTTTGCAGAGTTTCTTCTGATGCAGAAGGGAGTAGATGAACAAGGGTGGGGAGAACTTCTGTCCCGCTCAGTGAGGTGTAGCCAGAAGAGCAAAGTCAAAGAGCACATACATCTTTTAACATCCCCACTATCCTAGCAGGGCCTGACTTGGCTCCAAGCCTTTCTTCTCTCTGTATGTGTGCGCGCGCGAGAGAGTGCCTAGATCAAAAGACAGAGCAGAGAAGAAATGAGGCTCTCCAGAGCTGGTCAGGCCGGTTTCAGTTGGGAAAAAACTGAGAGGCAGGGAGAGCTGGGCGAAGGGAGGTGAGTTTCCCCACAGGCAGCACCAGCACAGCTGGGCCCTGGCACCCTTGAAAGCCTCCCACCCCCACTGCTGGGTCAGTGGCTTATCAGCTGCCTAGTTGAATTATTTACCAGCATTCCTGAGCTGTTTGGTTACCTTCTGGTTTTCTATCCTCTGAGACCATCTTAAGGCCAGAAAATAAAAGGAGATGACTGCCACTGACGCTCAAATAGTCACATTCCATTCATGCTTAAAATAGGGTCCTTAATGGTAAAGCTGGCCATACACAGCTCCTGTGGGACCCTCCTTCTGGGTCATCCCGTTTCTGCCCAACTGACTCCTTTCCCCTGGTGAAAAGCTCTCCCCAGTTCTTTCATGGCTCAGTCAAACAAAGCAAAGCAAAATAAAATAAAACAACAACAACAAACACCAAACGAAATGACCAAAGGTTTTTATTTTATGAAATTGGCTGTGTGGCAAAGGGCTTATGTTATAATCATTTCTCTTTTCAAAAGCTGTTCAGCTACTAGAAGACTCTGCAGTGGGGTTTTCATAAACACACCTGTGGTTTTCAAAATTACCCCATTTTTCTGGGTTTACATGATCTGACTGCAACAATGTGGATCACTATTAGATGTCAGGAAAAGCATACAAAATTTCACCTTTCTGCCATCTTACTGTTCCCTGGATTTTTGTAGCATACTAATAATCTGGTTTTTTTCCCAAATGTGAATTGACCATGCTGGCTGAATTCATATAGCATACAGGGGTAACATATAATTAGCAAAATTGGCTTTGTTGTTTTACCACACTTAAAGTTTGGAGTAACGAATAAGATGTGGACTAGGACCAGGGAGACCCAGATTCAGGTCTTCTCTTAGCCATGAAAGCTCAATGACTGATTTTGGACCAGTTATTCTTTCCACCCACCTACTTTGTGTTAGAAAGTAGGGTTGTGGTTGTGAATTAAAATAAGAGAAAGAGCCAGCAGTGTGCAGCGGTAGCCAAAAAAGCTAATACAATCCTGGGTTGTATAAACAGAGGCATAGAATCAAGATCACGTGAAGTATTAGTACCCCTTTATAAAACCCCAGTGAGACCACACCTGGAATACTGCAACCAATTTTGATCACCATACTACAAAAAAGATGTTGAGACTTT
The DNA here is from genome assembly GCF_016545835.1 of Crotalus tigris. NCBI lineage: Eukaryota > Metazoa > Chordata > Lepidosauria > Squamata > Viperidae > Crotalus > Crotalus tigris. The sequence continues at coordinate 156,712 of NW_024100574.1, read as the reverse complement.
GGAAAAAATTCAGAGAAGAGCAACTAAGATAATCAAAGGCCTGGAGACTAAAACATACGAAGAACGGCTGCAGGACTAGGGTTTGGCTAGTCTAAAGAAAAGAAGAAACAGTTGATATGATAGCAGTATTTCAGTATTTGAGCGGCTGCCACAAAGAAGAGGGGGTCAAATTATTTTCCAAAGCACAAGAAGGCAGGACAAGAAACAATGGTTGGAAACTAATCAAGGAGAGAAGCAACCTGGAATTAAGGAAAAACTTCCTAACAGTGAGGACAATTAACCAGTGGAACAGCTTGCCTCCAGAAATGGTGGGCGCTCCATCACTGGAGGTTTTTAAGAAGAGTCTAGAGAGTCACTGATCTGAAATGGTATAGGTTCTCCTGTTTGAGCAGGGGGCTGGACTAAAATACCTCCATAGTCTCTTCCAGCTCTATTCTATTCTCTAAATGATGACTATATATGTCACCTTAAGTTCCTAACATTGAAGAAGAAAAAGTGTACCGGTATATCTTGGGAACATGTTGGTGATTCTTGATAGATTCAGCCTCATACCTTGCACCCAAATATTCTGGTTTTCAACACCCATAATTTTATTTCTTTATTTGTATAATTTGTTCATGCATTCATTCATTCCATTTTAGTCTGCTGTAATTCAGTCAAGATTCCTAGCAGTCACAAATAGGTATACAATATTAAAACACTCACAGCAACAGCAAAATATCCATGATGAATTAATTACAGTAAATAATAGCAACCACATATAGCCTATTTCACATCAGTTCAACATATTCAGCCTACGTAGTGTCATTCCTACACTTCTTTGGAAGAATTCATTTTTAGCATTTTCTCAAACAATTTCACAAAGTTTATGCAGCTAGAGAGTGATAGGTTTCTCTATACCGATTAAAAGATAAAGCTGTCATAACACAGATCCCATCTAGTTCTTCCGAATCAGTTACCATGAAAAAGCAAAAAAAAAAAAATTATGTTTTTTATGATGGTCTAAAGAAGCTTTTATTAAAGCTCCCCAAGTTCACTGGATGGAATCAGCGAAACACAATGTCTTGTCCCCAATCATAATCTGAGAGAAATGATGATATATTTCTCCTGAATTACATTTTACTTCCTCTTCCTGGTACTCTACTTCTGTTTAATGTGCGGTTTTATGAAGCTAACACGTACGCTTGAGGTTTTTTTTATATTTCCTGTCATTTGTCTAGAATAGCACTTTCATATCTTAAAGCCTTTCCTTGCATCAAATCAGCATACAAACAAGATGTCTTTCCTTGTGCTGTATTCTTATAATGCAACTGTCATTCTAGACCTTAGTCCACAAGTGAGGCAGACGTTAAGCATCCATAATGCTACCAGTAGTATTTCCCTCCTTATTCTGCCACTGTCTAAGGTAGCCCTCAAATGTATAAATTTCACTAGATGTGATCATGCTTATATGCTGGAGATAAGTCAGTTGATTATTCTGCCTTGAAACAATATAGCAGCGGCAGAATTTAAGTAATTGGAACAGCAAATTTCATGTTTTATGCAGTTTTATGTGGAGAGCACTTGAACTCAGAAAGGGGAAAAGAATAGACGTGGATCAAATGATCGATGGAATAAGGAGTTAATGGATTACATCAGTTTGGGGAAAATAATTTATTAATGCTGTCATGTTAATTTTTTGCAAAGAAGACATCATCACAAACAAGCTAAGAAGGCAAACATTTCTTTAACTCCTCATTGTCATCTAGTGGACATCCAGGTTTTGTAGCCCATGTGAGATAGACCTACTTTAAACCCATATAACTTGGCTTAAAGTGTGGATCCAATTTCAGCTAACCAGAAGGGTTATGAACCAGTTTGCCTGGCTATTTACCTGATTCTCAGGTTGAGGGTGGGAAACCAGTATGAGTAATGATGAAGGAGGTAGGAATTGTAATTCAGCAACACTGATAAGATCACAGATTCTCCTGTCCTACTGATGGGAAAGTCCACAGGTCAATGATAGACAATGTGATTTGTATATAGCAGGCCCTAAATTCAGCCCCCAGTGCCTCAAGGTAGAGCACCTGAACCCTTGGGGAACTATGGTCAAGACAATATCCTACTGAGATGGAGGGACAATGGCATTTTTGTTACTGTCTTTTTATGGTCCTGAGACATCTGGCAAGCTTACTGTGAAGTAATTTTAACCTGCGATCTGTGGAGAAGAAATAAGAACCAGAAATGAAGCCCTTCATAATCACACAGTATGTCATGAAGGAGTCAAGCTGTTATTTATTATAAGGTCTGTAGGTTCTGTCTCATACAACTGAACCAACCCAAGTGCAACTGTATGAACTGGAACCAGCAGCATTAAACCTGGTGCTGTCACCCTCCTCATTTATGTTTCTATCTTCTTTATAGAGGAATCTATAAATGACTTACAAATTATTCCTGCCTTAGGCAGGTGGTTGGACTAGAAGATCTCAAAGGACCCTTCCAGCCCTGTGATTCTGATAGCAATCAGGAATATTTCTATTGTAATTAATCCTCTTGCAACCCCTGCTGGCAAGGAAATGTAGTTCCTGAGTTACAATACTTCTTTCCACATTTCAGCTGCTGCTATCTCCATATTTCAAAAGCATTCTCCACAAGACACACTCTGCTCTTCCTTATTCTCACTATTTTCTCCAGCTATTTAATGGGAAAGCTGCTGTAGGATCTGATCTTTCAGAATAAAATGTGGTTCTGTGACTACTGAGTCATACTTTCTCCAACCAAGAAATTTTACACTCCTACCTCTGATATCAGTTTTTCTTTTGACTCAAAGTTCAGATAAGCACGCCAAACAAAAGGTGTACTATTCCCCTTTTCCAAACCAGTAATTAAATGTTAGCTTCTCTTCCCAAATATCTTCAGCCATAAGAAACAGGTGGAACTTACATTAAAAATAAGCATATTAATAAAATTGGTTAAGATTTCTGTGCAATCTGATTTATGTTCTTCAATCTATTTCTCCATGTATATATTATGAGACAGAACAAATTCTCCTAAATGTTGTGTTTTTTCTCTAGTTTTCCATGCCCTGCAATTCTAATAGAGGTATTTTCATCCACCACCAGATGGATCCGTAGCTGGCTGACCGGCCGTACTCAGCGAGTGGTCCTCAATGGAACTGCATCTATATGGAGGGAAGTGTGTAGTGGGGTGCCCCAGGGCTCTGTTCTGGGCCCAGTACTCTTCAACATCTTCATCAACGATTTGGATGAAGGGATAGATGGGAACTCATCAAATTTGCAGATGACACCAAGCTGGCAGGAATAGCCAAACACCCAGAAGACAGGCTTCAGATACAGAAGGATCTGGACAGACTTGAACACTGGGCACTAACTAACAAAATGAAATTCAATGGTGAAAAAAGCAAGGTTCTACATTTAGGCAAGAAAAACCAAATGCACAAGTACAGCATAGGTGGCACCATGCTCAATAGTAGTAACTGTGAGAGGGACCTCGGAGTCCTAGTAGACAATCACCTAAATATGAGCCAGCAGTGTGCTGCAGCTGCCAAAAAGGCCAACACAGTGCTAGGCTGATTAACAGAGGGATAGAATCAAGATCACGTGAAGTATTAATACCACTCTTCAATGCCTTGGTAAGGCCACACTTGAATACTGCATCCAGTTTTGGTCACCACAAGGTAAAAAGATGTTGAGACTCTAGAAAGAGTACAGAGAAGAGCAACAAAGATGATTAGGGGACTGGAGGCTAAAACATATAAGGAACGGTTGCGAGAATTGGGTATGTCTAGTTTAACGAAGAGAAGGACAAGGGGGGACATGATAGCAGTATTCCCTATCTCAGGGGCTGCCATAAAGAAGAGGAATTAAGCTATTTTCCAAAGCACCTGAAGGCAGGACAAGAAGCAACGGGTGGAAACTCATCAAGGAGAGAAGAAACCTAGAACTAAGGAGAAACTTCCTGACAGTGAGAACAATTAATCAGTGGAACAGCTTGCCTCCAGAAGCAGTAAATGCTCCAACACTGGAAGTTTTTAAGAAGAGACTGGACAGCCATTTGTCCGAAATGGTGTAGGGTTTCCTGCCCGAGCAGGGGGTTGGACTAGATGACCTCCAAGGTCCCTTCCAACTTTACTACTATTACTATTACTATTTTCATTTGACGTTTAAGCAGTTAAAAACTGTTTATATTCAGCCATACAGTGGAATGCCATTGTTGCTGTTTCACTCTTGATTTCAGCAGCATTTTACAATAGAATGTAACCACATAAATTATTTCCATGTCAGTGTAGTTGAGCCTTAGAATGTATAAAATGTCTGTGAAGGTACATAGAGTGCCAGTCCTGGATTCAAGGAAAAGAGAAGAGCATCCAGGTGAGAGAGCAAAAGATCTGACTCCTGACAGAGTCTCTCTCCCTCCCCCCCCCCCATTAAAGGCACTTGGTTAATTGTTTTTATTTTTAATCTCCAAAAGCATTTTTTGTTTGGCTAACATGCCTTTGACACCTTCAAGTTCATCTCTCAGGAGTATTAAGCAGCTTAGTCTTCTAAAGACAGCTGTATACCAAACACTGCCCCACAAAAAAAGGTTTGGTGATTAGCAAGACAGAAATAGAAATACATTGATGTAGATTAATTTGCAGGGTGTTGGGAAGAAGGGAGATTCATAGACACGGTATGCAAGAAGATCAGATTCCTGCACACAACTAGAATATATGATTCAAGACATGGTCCCCAGAATCTTTGCAGCATCCTTGCTTGGTGGATGTTGGTTAACATTCAAACTGTATACAAAACTGGATTTATAAAATGAATGGGTCTTTTTTTTATTTCAGAGTTCCTGGTGATGAGAATGTTCTCTTTTGCAGTGTATATACTAAGTCCCTACTGGCACCACATTTGCGAATGCACTTTAGCAAGGAGACCTTATTATTCTCAAGGCATCATAGACAATATTTTACCGTTCTAAAATGGAATAAATTCTATTAGTATCTCTATAAATGTAGTGTATTCTGCTTTCTGGCCATTAATATCCAAGACTAATTACAAGCAGACTATTTCCTTTTAATTTTCTCGTATTCTTTGTTTTCTTCCTTCCATCCCCATATACACATTCTTGATGAATAATTTTCTGTAGGATTATTACCAGCACAATCCAGTATGCGGCAGGCCATAACCCAGTGCCCTCCAGTTGTATTGCATCACAACATAATTTCATGTCCAGTCAGAAAAACATGCAAAATGTGCTGAATAATTTGCAAGTCAAAATGTCAGTGTAGTTTTTGAACCTCAGTTGGTTCTCTTCTTTGGAGCTTTCCTTGTGCTTTGTGATGCCACCCTATTTCTGCTTGCTGCATCATAAAATACTACAGTACTATTTTCTGATTTCAACCCAGTATATAAACTAGATTTTTGCAGACAGGTTGTTGTGTCATTTTGCCACTTGCCTACATGCCTGCCTGCCTCTTTAGATGTACTTGGATAGAGAATGGGATTTCTCAGATGAAATAAACTGAATGAGCTGGGGGATTCTAATTTTGGGGGACATAGCAAGTGAAGAGAATGAAATCCTGGAGGGTCTGACAAACAGCTGGACTACCCATTTCAAAGCAGATGGTAGAATGTGTAGAGCACTTTCTCTGCTATATATTATTTTCTTATATTTTAATGGCTGTTTTGTGTCAGGATCTCCATCATCAAGCCTGGTGCCTTCCTGCGTTCCTGCCATCAAAGGGGAAGAGAAGGGCGAGGCATTTGGGGCAACCCACACTTGTATATCTAATAGTGGGAAATGGGGAGGAGGAAGTGACAATAGAAGAAAACCAGATCACCAAACCAGCTTGTACCAGGATCTTCAGGCCATTTGCCCTGAGAATGGAATGTTGCCAGTTTCACACCCCAGAGTTACCAGCAGCTTACTGGCATCACATTGGTTGGCTGGGGTACTGGTCATGCAGGGAGGGATTGGGAGTTGGAAAGAATAGCTTTGTATTTTACACAGGAACACCAGATTCCACCTGACTTTACTGCAACTAGTTTCTTTCTATAAAAGTTCCTTTGCTTCAACTAAATGGAGTCACAAGTCCTACTTTCCTGAGAGAGCAGACTGGGGCAGGCCTGATATTAGGCGGAATCTGCAATGTTGGTCAACCTGGAGAGGATTTTACCTCTACCATCGGAATTGTGCATACAATGTTGACTCAAGGCAGTGACCTAGAGGAAATTGAAACCTGGGGAAAGGCGTTTATAAGACCTCCTCTGGGAGGACTTGGATCTGTCCAAGTGGCTGGGGGAAGATTACCCATTGAGACCCTGATGGCCCCTATGAGTTGGGAGAAAAGAGGACTGTGGAGGAAGAGGCAGCCACCAATTTGGGAAGTGAGCTGAGTTGGAAGGGCTGGAGGAAGGAAGTGATGAGTGCGGAGAAAGTGACTGGGCAGACTGGATTATGGAACAAGCCATAAAGTTCATGAGGGGGGCCTTCAAGAACCTCAAACTTCACGAAACTCTGGCTTAGATGGGGCAACCTGATGCACATCCACTCCCCACTGCAGCTGGTGATTGGACATCCACTGGTGTTGGGGCTAGCATGGCTGCTGAAGTGGAACCCCTACGTGAACTGGAGTGGAGGCTATTAAAAATATGATGGACAAATCCGGGGCAAAATCATAAGGGACCAGGGACCCCAGGACCCCAGACAGGAGATGGGAGCTGCATTCCAGGAACAGAAGCAGGCAAGCCCTCAAATGCCCAAAGAGTACCAAGATCTATGTGATGTATTTAGCAAAAAGGGGTCAGATGCTGACTGACTGTTCCATAAAAATTCTACCAGGGGCCAAATTACTCAAACCCAAGCTATATTTAATGACCCCTAGGGAGAGCTTTGGACCTTCGTTGATATAAATCTAGAATGAGGGTTCATCCAATTGGCCTGACCCCAGGTAGCTGACCCGGTTCTGTTCTGAGAAAAGAAAGAAGGGTCCCTTCATCTATGTGTGGAATACAGAGGGTTAAACACCGTCTGCATGGAAAATGTTTACCTCCTCCCATAATGAAAGACATGCTGGTCCATCTGGCAAAGGGGAAAATCTTCACAAACCTAGTCTTCTGAGAAGCATATTACCGAGTTAGGATCAAAGAGGGAGATGAGTGGAAGACAGCGTTCAACTGCCCCTTAGAATGTTTCCAGTTCAGAGTCCTCCCATTTGAACTGCAAGAAATTCCTGCGGTCTTCATGCAGCTGATAAATGAGGTGCTGCATGAACATTTACACAAAGGGGTGCTAGTATATTTAGATGACATTTTAATCTATACCGAGACTATGGAGGACCAGGTCAGGCTGGTGCAGATAGTGCTATATAAACTCTACAGTGCTCAGCTATCTGCTAAACTTTCTAAATGTGAGTTCCATGAAAGCAAAAGTGACTACTTAGGTTACTGCATATCCCATGATGGGATAAAAATGGACCAGAAAAAGTCTATGCAGTACTGGACTGGGCTCCACCCCGCACTAGGAAACAACTGCAGAACTTTTGGGGATTTGCAAATTTCTATCAGCAATTCATCCCCTTGTTCATACAAATTGCTCTTCCCATCATGAACTTGCTAAAAACAAAAGAGAGGAGAATGCCCAAGCCCAGCCAGCTGTTCCATTGTACAATGGAATATCAAGCAGCATTTGAGAAACTTAAATGCCTGTTGCAACCGAGCCAGTCCTAAAGTATCCAGACCCAAACACTCTTTTTGTCATCCAAGCTGATACCAGCGATGTGGCTGTGAGAGCAGTCCTCCTACAAAGAAACCAGGAGGGGGCCCTGCAGCCATGCGCCTATACATCCAAAAACTCACCGAGCGTCGATGGGCCTTTGGGAAAAAAGCATACGCAGTGCGATGAGCATTGCTTACATGGAGACACTTCCCGGAGGAGGCTAAGGCTCCTTTCGAAGTTTGGACAGACCACAAAAATCTAGAGGCCCTAAAAAAAACCCTGAAAGCTGTTGCTCAAACAAGTCCAATATTTTAATTGCTTCAATTTCACTCTGAAATACCTCCGGAGGGGGAAACGTCTTAGCTGACATACTATCTAGAATGCCTCAATATCATAGCACTAAGCCAGAAATAATCAGGCCAGTCATCCCTTCCCACCATCACTAGTCACTAGTAACCGGCAGGGCACAAACGAAACCAAAAGCCCCTAAAACAGAAGGCATTGAAGCAATCTTAAAAGGAGCCCTGAAGGGAGATGAACGGTTCCAGAAACATAAGGATAAGTGTATCATGAGAGATGGTTTGGTGGCGGGGGGGAGGGGCTAAACTATATGGCCCGAAAAGCCATAGACTGTTAATTCTGCAGGACACTTCGGGTTCATTTGGTCAAACAACACTTTTGGTGGCCATTGCTGAAAAAGGACATTGAAGGGTAGGTGGCAAGATGCCCAGTATGTGCTTCGACCAAACAATGGCAAGAGAAAACACCGGGGCTCCTTCAAATAGTAGTGGAGCCTAGCACTCCAAAGAAAGAAATTTCCATGGACTTTATTGTAGAACTCCTTGAGAGCTCAGGAAATATAGTGATCTGGGTCATAACGGACCTATTCTCCAAACAAGTACATTTCATGCCCTGCCAAAAGATCCCATCCACCCATGCCTTGGCTAAACTTTTCATTCAACATGTCTATATATTGCGTGGGGCTCTGCAACGAATAATTTCCAATCATGGAGTGCAATTCACCTCAAAATTTTGGCAGGAGTTTCTCGGACTTTTAGGGACCTCCCAGGGGCTAAGGGTCAGTCATCACCCCCACATTAATAGGGTGTGTGAATGGACCAATAGGGTTCTAAAGCAGTAATTCAGGTGTTATGTAAACTACTAGCAAGACAACTTGTCGGAGCTCCTCCCATTTGCCAAAGTAGCATACAATAATTCCGTCATAGCAGCACAGGCTTTACGCCATTCAAACTGGCCATGGGCCAAGATTTTGCCTCAATACCTGCATTACCCATGGCCACCCCCTCTGTCACCTCTCTCAAAGACTGGGTGATCCAATTACAAAACATCTGGCCACTGGCTAGAAAATCACCAGAAAAGGTGAGGGATGCCTATAAAAAGCAAGCAGACAAAAAACCCTCGGAGCCTAAGGACTTCAATGTAGGGGATCAGGTCTATTTATCTACCAAGTACTTGCAATCCTCGAAAAAACTGGGACCCAAGTATGTTGGATCTTTTCCCTTTAAATGCCTGATTAACCCAGTCACAGTAGAACTTGAACTTCCCAAATCACTTAGGTGCATCCACCCGATTTTCTACTGCAGTCTGCTGAAACCTGAGGCGTTCTCCCCCTCTGCGCCCAATGCTACCACCTCCACCTGAGACTCTTATGATCAAAGGGGAGCACCATTTTGAAATTCTGGATTCCCGCAAACACCACAGGAAGTTCCAGTACCTACTGGCATGGACATACTTTCCTCCTTCCAAAATGGAGTGGCTGGACCTCAAACATGTTAATGCCCTCAAACTCCTTAAATGCTTCCACAATCAATACTCTGACAACCCAAATGATTTTATCCTGATTTTCCTCTCTCTCTCTCCCTCCCTCTCTCTCTCTCTTCTTTTCCAGGACTAACATCCTTGTCAAGGGGGGCAGCATGTCAGGATCTCCAACATCAGCCTGGTGCCTTGCTGGGTTCCTGCCATCAAAGAGGAAGGGAGGCAGAGGCATTTGGGGCAATCCACACCTGTGTATCTAATGGTGGGAAATGGGGAGGGGGGAAGTGACAATGGAAGACCAGATCACCAAACTAGCTTGTACAGGATTTTCAAGGCCATTTGCCCTGAGAATGGAATGTTACCAGTTTCACATCCCAGAGTTTCTCAAAACATCTTACCAGCATCTCATTGGCTGGCCGGGGGATTGGTCATGCAGGGAGGGAGGGACAATAGGAAAGAATAGCTTTGTATTTTGTGTGGGAACACCAGATTCCACCTGACTTTATTACAACCAGTTTCTTACAGTAAAAGTTCCTTTGCTTCAACTAAATGGAGTCACAAGTCTTACTTTCATGAGAAAGCAGACTGGGGCAGGCCTGACACTTTATGAAATTCACTGTCCAATGATGTGTGTCTTGTTGGCTTTAGCAAACCACTTCTGAACATGTTTCCTTCAGGAGTTAAGTCAGACTTGAAGGCAAAATAGAGGAAGAAAAGGAGGCAGTCATCATGGTATAGTGAAGCCAGCCTATAGATTGTAGATTGTTTAGTTTTGCCTTGGCACAACAATTGAATCCAGCCATTGTGCTATAGTTATAGTGTAGTGCAACATGTGAATCCACCCTCTGAGGCTTAATAAACACAATGTGATTAAAGCAAATTGTGGCTTAATGTGATGTGTAAACCAACCCATTAAGGATATATAGATGCTAAAATACCTGAATGTTTTCATTTGTGAATTATTCAGTGAGTGTGGTACAGGGATTGAATCCTAAGGTGTATTGCTGGGAGCAAGTTTCTCTGCCATGTGGTTCTCAATTATTTCCTTCCTTGTGTTTTTCTACAAGTGTAGGATTGGCTTTTTTTTTTTTTTGATCAGTCAAGTATTGATCCATTAGTTGCAACAAGAATTGACTGATTGGCTCGTTAACTGAGCCTGACATTATAGGTTGAGAATGTCTAGCACAAAATCACCCAGCTGGATTTCATGCCTAAAGTGGAACTAGAATTCAGTTTTCTGGTTTCTAGAATTCACTACTAGACCAAACTGGCTATCTTATCTGGTTCTCAATGTAGATCCAAAAAATTAGTCATGTCTAATAGCTGTGCTTTATTCAGGAGGCTGTCCCAAGATCCCTTGCAGCACTCAGTGGCTGAGATCCCATCAATTGTTCGCCCAACATATTAAGCCAAAATATAGTTTGCTTAGGTTTGTCTTACTGCATTGTGTGAAGCCAGCCACTATGTATATCCAGGCTTTCTGAGTATGAGAAATAATGAGGGATCTAAACGCACTTATGGCTTATATTGGCACCCTCATTATTTTGTTCTCTATCAGTTCTTCAACATAGCTTGAGAGCTTGGTGTAGTCAGGTTTACTCTGTGTATAGTTGACCTTGGACTCTCTCCTTCCTTTGGTGCTTTTCTCTCTCCTTTCCATTCACCAAACTGATCCTAATCTCTCCAGGGTGACGTGAAACATTTTGAAGGAACATTTCCTTCTCCTCGCTACAGGCTCTAGAATCTGGATTGCTCAAGTTTCAGCCCAGATAATAATAACATATTCGGAACAGGAGGTGACTTTGCTATACTTCAAATCCCTGGAAAGAGCTATGTGGAGCTTGGCACCCCCATAGATTGTACCTGTCCTGCCCTTGCCCCTCCCTCACCTCCTGTCCCCTCTCCTCCCCTCCAGATGGATCCAGCATGTGCCAGGCAGCAAAGGGTGACTCTGGAAAGTCTCTCTGTCTGAGTGTTAGTTAATCAAGTCCTTGAATGTCCTCTAATCCCACCAAACCACAGAACTTGATCTTTCTTTTCTCTCTCTTTCAGTCTTTCTGTCACCACCTCCAAACAGAGGGGAGAGGCATGTCTCACGGCACAACTAATCCAAGCAGGTGCTTTATAAGCGGCAAACTGTCAAGCGGCCTCCATGGTCCAACAGAAGCATCTTGGGACGCAGAAGAATTGGTGTCCAGCTCTTAAACCACGGAATGGAGCTTCTTAGAATTAGTGTATTTCTAGGCCAGCCTTGAATTCTTGGTATTTATGCCCGCTTTCTGCCATGATTCTCAGCATGGGAATGTCACCAATTCAGATTGACAACCTGGATATCCCCTGACTTCATGGTTTGCCTCCAAGCTCATTTAAGCATGCAGACATTACATGGCTAGCTTTTCTCTTCCAGTCTTCTTCTGTTCTTCTTTCTCAAGCCATGAGCATGGTTGTTTTTAGCTCATCTGATCTATGCTAACTGTGTATATGCTATAACTGAGTGACAGTAAAATAGTTCAGTGGAGAGAGGGAGATACTTGGGAATGCTTGCTAATAAAAGCACTGCTGGTAACCATCAGCTGAGACTGACCTTATATCTGTGGTGGAGGTGGTCTTCCAGATGTTATTGGATCACATCCCTTATAGACATCTGGGCAAACCAAGATAGTGTCAAAATAATACATGTGGGCTAACATCATTACCCAAACTCTACCCTTACCTACTTGCATCTGGATGTTTGATGAAAGTATGTAAGTATGGATTTGAATTGTGATGTCTCAATGTACATTTATGATATAAATTTTGTTATTTGCCTCCCAAATGCCCCTTATGGAGTTTTGATAGGCTATGATGGAAACTAGCAGCACATTTTATACGTTATCATCATTGTCAGTCATTCAGTGGTGACTGACTTTTGGCAACTCTATGGATCAGCACTCTCCATGTCCTTCTGTCTCTCACCGCCTCCTTCAGATCTGCCATGGTCATCCTGGTGATATCCTTTATAGTGTCCAGCCATGGGGGACTAGGACAGCCCCTTATTTTTCTGCTGTGTTTTTGAGTGAGTTACACTCTCATGACATGACATTTTATACATAAGTAATCTCATGACATTTTGCGCATAAATAAGAAAATAGAAAGCTGTTCCTTATCTTGATCTATAAGGACAATCCCAAATCAATATTTTGGGAGGTGACAGTTTTTCTATCCATCCATTGTGTCCACCTCATGGGTCAGTGAGGCTTCAGATGGGATTCCCTATTTATTTGGGCATGGCATCTCCCACTGGGGAATGCTGTGGGCAAAGAGGAGTAATCTTACCTGTGGAAGGACAGTACAGGAAAGGTAATACAACTAGAAAACAAAGAACTACTTTGCACTGAAAACCTTATTCCCACCCCTTTTACTGTTTCTCTAAGAAAACTGGCCAGGAATGCTAATCTGCATGAAAATTATTCTTCTCAAATAAGTAGTTTGTGAACAAATGCAGTCCTTCCCCCCAAACAAATATTTTGCTGGGTCAGAGACTGGCTCACTATTTTAACCTCCCAGTTCCAACAGTGACAAGATGGATGCCTCCAAATCCATAGTCGCAATAGGAAGACAATGGTTCCCCCCCACACCTCGTGAATGCAGCACTTGCTTAGTATTAGGAGCTATAGTATTTCTGTACAGCTGGAAACTCCATTCGTTTCATAGCAAAGAACTTTTGACAGGCCAGGGTCCACCTTGGCTTTTTAAAGAAGCCTAGACATGTTCTTTCATAAAGCTGATCTTTAACACTGTGGCCAGCTGCCTCAGCTTGGTTGTGCACCTGCATTTTGGGCCTCAGGGTTATACATTTTTTTGGCAATTCTTTTTGTAGTCTCGGCTGAGGGAGTCTTGCCAGCAGATTAGCTTCAGGCGAGTAATTGGCTGAGTGGCTGAGCATAAAACACTGGGAGGCACTAAGCACTCAGCACTGGATACATTTTTGGCTGGCAGGGAGGGAGGAAGGGTCTAGGCGAGATCGAGAGCATCAGAGGCAGGTAAGATGAGTTCCAGCTGGGCTGCTAAGAAACCCCTGCTGGGCATTGCTGCAGGGAAGAAGGGATGAATAAAGAAAGGGCGGTTGCTAAGCAGGCAATTATGCACTGTGTAATTCTACTGAGAATCATGGGAAGAAGGGAAAGAAAGAGAAAGAAAATGATTAAGAACATATTTATTTATTAGATGTATAGCCTGCCTTTATTTTGTATAATTAAGTTTGGTTTCCCCATAATAACCACTCTGTTGGGCTGAGAAACAGCAGCTCACCCAAAGGTATACTCCATGTCTAAGGGAAAACTAGAACTCCCAGTCTCCCAGTTTCCAGTTCGGTTCCTTAACCATTATTCCAGACTGACTCAGGTGTGGTATTGCAGACACTGGAGTTGTGCCATTCCCCCAAATCATTGTCCCTTTATCTATTCACCATTCATGGATTTACAACTTGTTGGCTGGGAGGAAACTACATCAAAGCATCCAGTTGGGGGTCACCTCTTTGACAGCCATTGCTCTCAGGCAAAATGCCTTTGTCACTAAAAGACAGGAAAGTTTTTTTTTAAAAAAAAAAAAATAGTGGATTGAAATACCTTTAACATCTAATTTTGTCTGTTTCTAAGAATAGGATTTCCACTCCCTTTTCCCCAGCTTTCTCTTTCTCAGCTCCTACATCTGAACTTCACGGCTGTCTGTGAAGAACAGAAATGTTGTTGTACCTGCTTTTCGCATAATCAAAGCATAGATTTATGCTGGCAGATGGAGAATTTCCTTAATTATACAGTTGCAAGCTTTTAATTGTATCAGTGGAAGGACTTGAAACTGGATTAGCTATGCAAGGCATCTGCTCTACCCCCTTGGCTGCCTAAAATCCATAAAGCCAGCAACTGCAGGGGGTAATGAAATGAAATGAAGTGAGGCTCTGAGGATCTGAAGATGAGCTGAATGCCTGTTGAGGATAGCTGAAGAAGGACCTTTCAAACCCCCCTCCCCCTTTTTCCCCCAATTCCTGGAGACAGAGAAGGAAGAGCATTTCCTCAAGTGGTAGCAGAACAGTCTCCTGAACCGTGGTCGTTTTTTTTTTATGGAAGGCAAGTCTTGATCAATGCTGGTACATATGTTTTTCATGGGAGCATTTTGTTTCTTGCACAGTTCTAGAACTATCAGAGATTGCTTGTTTAAAATGTTGGCATCTTATTCCTAAAATGGGCTGGTTGATGGATCTTTCATTCAGTTTTCCAGGCAAGGTTTTTGTTGTTGTTGTTGTTGTTGTTGTTGTTTTTGGGTTTTTTTTTTCGTATCCAAGTATATGGGGGAAGAAAGATTTGGACAGAGGGGGAAAACAGTTAGTACTCACCAGCCTTTTGAAATCCAAGGGGAATGCAATTATTACACATGGATCACTAAGCCCAGTTCCTAACTGGGAGAGAAGTTTAAAATTGGTCTGGTTCCAGGGAAGTCAAAGATGTCCACCTATTTGGCCATGCTCATTTTTGTTGTTCTTCTGAGGCTGAGTACAATACTTGAGGCTTTTCATTAAAACTGCAATCTTTTAAGCTATAGGTCTAATGTTTTGCTGTAAAGTTCCATTCAATTGCATAAATAAAGGAAGGATCAGAAAATACTTTGAGAGGAACAGCCACTGCTCTTTGCTAACTTTGGAGTCAACA
Source organism: Crotalus tigris (assembly GCF_016545835.1). Lineage (NCBI taxonomy): Eukaryota > Metazoa > Chordata > Lepidosauria > Squamata > Viperidae > Crotalus > Crotalus tigris. Next base: position 141,545 of record NW_024100574.1, on the reverse strand, counting down.
TTGATTGAATTATATCAGAATTGAGCCTGAAAAAGAAGCATATGGTTTCTAAAGCTAATTGGTGGTAATTGATTGATGGGTTTTGGGGGAATGCCAGAAATATGACCACTATTATGCAAATATTTGTAATTTTAACCAACAGAGTGTTACCTGACACTTAGCCTGACATGCTTTTGGTGTGGTTTTCAGGAGAACAGTGCCCATTGTATTACTCTGAAGGGCAGCCCTGGCCAATAGGTTCTCCTGCTTGAGAGGGGGGCTGGACTAGAAGACCTCCAAGGTTCTGTTCTATTCTGTTCCGTTCCGTTCCGTTCCATTCTAGAACAATAATTGAACATTAGATTAGGTGAGCTAGAAGAACCTTTCTTATTCAACCTCTACTGATGTGGACAGGCAAATATTAAAAGCAACATAGGCATAAATATCCAAGGGATATCCAAAATATAAGAGAAATGCAGAAAATATTTATTCTTGCTCTGCTATCCCCATATTCTGTTCCAGATATTTCCCTACCAGCTTTTTGCAAATCTGTCTTTTGCCCTTCAATATTTTTTTCCTTTTATTGTCAGAAGGGGGAGCCATTGTCTCATTGAAATTTCTAATTTCCTTAAAATCAGGAACTATAGCAGCACCTGAAAGGCTAGCAAATTTTGAAAAGTGGAGGTTTTCAAAAATAGAGTGGACAACCATTTGACTAGGATGATGCAAAGGCCCTGCCTTGAGCAGGGGGTTAGACTAGCAGACCTCCGAGGTCCCTTCCAGCCCTATGGTTCTATGTCCTCTATAACTATGTTATTACCTAAATTATTAACACGAAATACATACAACAATAAAATTATAAGGCACTAATTTACCAAAAGAACCTTTATAGTTTTTGCTGGGATTGATTCATTTGCCTTCCCAGCTGAAACTCATAAGATGAGGGGAATATCAGAAAAGCGACAAGTCACATTGAAGAGATGAATGTTCTTTGTTCTAGATCTGTTGGAGAAAGAACCATTTCCCATATGACCACAGAAGCATTATTCCTGCCCCCTTTTGACTCCAGGCTGGAGCATAGCAACCAGAAAAGCTCAGACAGGGATGAATTCAGGCAGATGGTGGGAACCAAGGATGTGGTCAAGGATGTTTCCATAACCACTGAAGCCAATCACCCCTTGATAACCCCACTTGAAGATGCCAACAGTCTCATTGCCAAAAAAAATACACTAGAAGAATCATCCAACTTAATACAAAAGGATGCCCCTGTGGAGAAAGCCTCCTCATCTCCAGTCATGCTTTCGCAAGGAATTAATATGGCACCTGTCTACAAACAACTAGACCAAGGGCAAGAGAATAGCCACATCAAAATGCCAAATGTCTGCTCAGAGCAGCAGAAAGAAGAAAACACTTCATGCCAGCTGGCACAAGGAGAGAATGGCAGCTGTCTTGAAGGTCATGACAGTACTTTAAATGTTTTTCCAGAATTGAAGCACTCAAATGGAATCTCAATACAAGAGGTCCAAGGAGTGGAGAGCGAGCTGTATCACTGTTCTGATAAAGGTCCTGTTGTGCCTGATGATTTCCTGAAACCTTTGGAATGTGTCCAAGAGACTAAAAAGAATCCTCTTGTTTATGATGAAACTGCTTCAGATATTGCTTCAGAGCAACAGACCTCCAATGACATCTCTAATCAACCAGACCAAAGGATAGAAGATGACACTGTAGATCATTCTGTCCAGTCATTTGATGTGAATTCAGATTCACCAGAGAAACCAGAGCTTTCTAATAGCCTCAAACAAATTCCTGCCTGCCAAGAGAAGAGCGAAGGTCTTACTTCACCTAAATCTCTCAACTTGTTGTGTCTGCAGACCAATTCTCAAATCCAAACAGGGGAGGGAGAGTGTTTTATCTCCAATCATTCTAATGTTGATTTGACAGATGAACGTCAGGGAACATTTCATCCTACCAACATTCATGAAGAAATAAAGTCAAGTGGCCAAAAAATTACAGAACCAGGTAATGAAGAAAAAATGCCCAATAGAGAGAATGATCAGTTACTTTTAGCTTCAGAAGACTACCAGGATCATCTCAATGGGCAGTTTTTGAGAAAAGCCTTGGAAGACAATTCCCAGGCAACTGATGAGCAGGTCACCCAAGATTCTTCCTGCAGTCCAAATTCATCTTCCCTGGCATTAGCAGGCTCCCAGCTAGATGTTGACTTCTGCTGCCAGCAGAGGGCATCAGATACAGGTTGTGACACTCTACCTCAGAAAGTGTCGGCACAGTCTCCTGTGGCAACCAATGACTCCTGTGGACCTGCCCACCAGGGCCTGGCTCCTGTATGTGACGGGCAAGACAGGGGAGGATTGGCTATTCATGAGTCAAGAGGAGCCGGCAATAATAATCAGTCCCCGGGTGCGGTTGGAGCAGAGTGTGTGCTGGAATCTGAGAGGCAAAAAGAAGCGACCAGGGACTCTGAGCCAGGAGAAAATACCAGCCAGCCAGAGGGAACAGAGAATCTGACTGGTGCCAACAAACTGGACAAAGCATTTCCTGACTCACAAAGCCTGACGGGTACAAGTGATCCAACTTGTCCCAAAGAGGCAGCTGGTGCAATGGTTTTAGCCAGTGCCGAAGATCTGCTAGATACCAGGAACAGAGTAGACTCTCGAGGTTTGGCTAATGCCTCTTTAGCTAATGGGTTAGGTATTGTTACAGAGCTTTCTGGCTTGAGTCCAACACCAAGAAAGGGATTACTACTTGATGTTGCAGACCCCACCACTACCAGAGATCTGGTGAGCCCAGCAGATCCAACTCTTGCTGCATCTCCTGCTGAGCAACACTTGGTGACTGAAGAATCAGACTGCCCTACAGACCTGATGGGAAATAATACCTATGAGCCTGAGAACCCTTCTGAGACCCCAATTGAGCGAGAGATCCGTGTACATCTGGAAAGAGAAGAACTTCTACGAAGGGAGAGAGGCCTGGGCAGTTCTCGAGGTACCCAGGAATATGTGGAAGTGTGCATCAAACCCATTTTGAACCAAAGTATGACATCCTCCCTAATGCCAAAGGAGAAGGAGCGTCAGTGGGCTGGTGTCCAGATGCAGAGGGAGATTCAACGGGAGTGTCGGCGTGAAGAGGACCTAGTGCAGCTGGGCAAAGTGAGAGGCACCTATGACCGTGGTACACCCCAAGAGCTGCAGGAGAAGAAGATGGTTTTTGAGCAACATTCCCACCCTGAGACACCAGACTTCAAAAAGATGGTACATGGCAGCAGCAACAACAGCTGCACAGAAAATGCAAGGGGACCATCTTTTGCCGAGGCCAATCGGATGTCCAATATGATCATCCTGGACTCTGGTCTTTTAGCAGAACCAAAGCAGCATATGCCAGGGACAGCCACCTTGGCTAGTTCCTTTGTCTGCTTGCGTGCCAAAAGCTCTCAGTCTCTGTTGGAGCAGGAGGTCCGGGAGGTCCAGGAAAGAGAACGGGAGCTGCAGAGGCAGAGGTTCGCCCTGTATGGCTCACCATTGCCTTGTCAGCCAGCAGAAGACTCCAATCAAGCCGAGGAAGTTCCCTCCCCACCAGGTAAGTACTGTAGTAGTGGGAAGATGGGGTGAAGACAAGAATGAAAAAAGGACCACATGCTTGGCTTTGAGTTGAAGAATCAAAGCAAGCAGTGATCCTTTCTAATTCCTCTCTTCAGTTTTCCCAAAACAGTTTTTCCCAAACTGTTGTCATTCAAATAGACTACAGCTCCCTTTATCCCAGGCGGGATATGTAGCCCATTTGAAAAATGCCAACTTGGGCAAGGCTTTATTAAAACATAAGAAATGAAAGTAAAAAAAGAATTTGGGTGAAATAGAGGGGCAAGAAAAACTTAAAATAAAGTTCTTCAGGAATAGATCATAATTGAACAAACTGTGGAATTCACTCCAGTTATAATAGCCAATAACTTTGATCAGTTTTCTCCACTCTGAGGACTTTGAAATGCATTGGGATTATATCTCCCAGAATTCCCCATTCATTTATAGGAGAATTGTTGTTTGGGGAAGATTGGCTAGATGGCTCTAAGGGGAAATTGCATCAGTTTATGCATAAAACCATCACTTTTTAGAAGCATCATAACTCTGTACATAAGCTGGGAAACAATGATGATTTCATTAACATTCTGTGCTTTCTGGAGGCTTCTGGGCATCCAGCAGAGGCATGCAAATCCAGATGGATATTGGCTTTCCTATTGCAGGCCTCTTCTGAAATCCACTCATCCTGAGACTAGTTTGTTGGAGTCAAATGCTTAAAGTGCTTGATCTGGTCCACATTGCAATGTGGTCTCACTGCATGACCGTGAAAGAGCTGCTTAGTCTGCTTTCTCTAAAGTAAAAGGATATTTTTAAAAAATGCAAAATGGGAATGCACAGAAACCTGAGGACAAAAGTATGTTTGGGGAAAGGATTCTATACTGGTAGCACTGACCACTTTTATGCCATTTGTTCAAGCTTGAAGAAAGAAAGAGGAAAATTGCATCTGGTGATCAACTGTGATGTCATGGAACTCTGCATCGATGCCACAGAATTCTGTTTTTAATCTTGATTTAGTCTGTTTGCCACTAGCTTTTTCATACATTGCTCTTCCTAAAGACAGCAATGCATTTTGATTCCTCCTCATTCCAACATGATAAAATGAGCTAATGATATAAAATAAACCAGGGCAGGCAATCTGGTCCATCCAAGTGTTTTGCCTTCAGCTCCCATAAGGCCGTCAACAGGGCCGATAGTAAGGAAGTGTGAAAACTAGACCTTGATTGAAGGTCTAACACTTCATCCTAACCTCCTGCTGCTGATTTCTATGGCTTAAGAAAGGAATGCAGTTGATACCTGGATGTCTCACTGCTTGCCTACTAATGTGATGAAGTGATAAAAGAATGTTGGACAAAACCTGTGTTCAAATCTCTTTAATTTCATCAGTTGTTGTAACCATCAGTCTCTCTCTATCAGCTAATACAGAGTGAAATGTAGCATGAGAATTTGGCATTCAGCAGACAAGGCATGTGTATCCAGAGGGTGGAAATAGGTTTCTAGGGTGTTATAGCAAACACTGGGTTGAACTTTAACAGAGGCAAGACTGAAAGGAAAAGCTGGGTGTGAATGCTTATGGCTCTGAGTATCTTCTCAAAAGAGGTGTGGAACTCATAAAAGAACTGTGGCAGAAACAGGAGGAAGAAGGACCCATTTCTGATTTGTCTGTGGCAGTGGCAGTGCTCAGGCAATGCTGTCTTCATTCTTATATTATGCCTAGCCACAAGTGGCTTGGGATTAAGTGTATTATGCAAACCCAACCATCATGGTTTATAATCTGTAAGGTTTTTTTAACATGATGTACAGTATGAGTCCTGCCAGTAGTAAATCATTTATAGAACCAAATTTAAATAAATGTGTCAACCCAGCTACAGAATTTAAAGCCCTTCCCTGTTATTGGTTATTTAAGCATGAGAAAAAGAACTCTGTATATGCTCAGGCAATTTCTCCACAATTGACTTATAACACCTTCATAGCATCCTTTGTTGACATGATTTATGGTTCATCACACAGTCAGCCAGATGTCCAGACTGGATTTGGCATTTCTGTCTAGCTATATCAAGTCCTTCCAAAGACCTGGGATAGGCAGATCTGGATGTTTGATAGTGTTACAGATGTCATCTCAGGATATAAGCTGTTCCAAGTAAAGCTGCCTTTTGCAATTGACTGTTGTTGTTATTATTGTTGTTGTTATTTTGGCATAATGATGGATGGATGACTTTAGAAGTGACTACAAGCTGCTAGTTGGGAGGAATGACCACGGAAGCATTCTCTTGCTAATGAGACTGTGTAGCTCCTAAAACTGACTTAGCTTCCCTTTTCTTTCTTTGCAGAGAGACCTTCCTGCAAGAAACTGGAGGTCACTTGGCCCCCTCAAAGCACTTCAGAGAACATTCAGGTGAATGGCCTCCACCAGGTAACAAGCAGGGAAGCTCCAGTTATCCTCACAGCTATGACATGTCATATGTGTTATGGAATAAAGCTAGATGTAGCAAGCTCTTAGCACTTCCAAATGCATATGTGAGATAAAGCTACGATCCAATAAGAATGTGGGGCATAATCTTCCTGTCTCATTCATGGATTTATTTTAGAACACTCAGATAACTTTTTCTTGTTTCTTTTCCAAACCTTCCCATGTTTTACCACCATCTTTGTTTATCCCATAAAAAAAATCCCATTAATGGGGGGAAGTACTCATCATTCTTGAAGCACTTAAAGTAGTAACAGGCAAGTTAAAAAGGGGGGACACTTGTAGGAGATGTTAACCATGGATCATCATATTCCATCTGACTCCTCACAATTATTTCATACTGCCTTAAGCTCTCCTCTCAGGAATATAGATGGTTACCTTGGCACAGGTCAAAATTCAGGTTCTTAGAACTTTTCTTCATTTTCAGTCTGACCCTCCCTCAGTGGATGGCCTGTAACAAGGGTCCAAAAATAGAGGATAATGAGAAGTACCAACATTCATTTTGTGGCTTCAGAACAGGAGCAAAGTTTCTAGTTTTTTCCCAGAGTTTTTGCAATTCTCCAACCCAATCCAAAATGATTTAGAGGAATAATTTTGGTAATGATATATCTGGTCCCACCTACTTTTACTATATAAATCATGCTGTATTATGGAAATCCCAGTATAGCCCTGGAACCAACAGAAGTTCTACATTTTTAAACAATAGGCTTTCTATAATCTCTAACCTATCACTCCCTCCGCTTCCAAGCAGCATAGTGGTATTGTCAGGAGTGATGGGCTTTGTAATCAATATACACATAGGAATATTAGAGTTGAAAGATGAGGCTGCTCTACTCTATAGTAAGTTTTCCTGGCTGCACTTAGAGATGCTGGGGATTGAACCTGGAATTATGTGATTGCAAAGTATATAAATACTATGGATGCAAAACCATTCCCTTGTTTTTCCTCCTACTTGTTCTTTCTCTTTGCCATCTTTCTCATTGTTAACACTGTGGTTCTTAATTCCTTAGAAAAAAGAAACTTTGCTGTTCAAAACTTTGTGTTTAGTGAATAAACTATTTAAAATAACAGCAAGGGCCTGCCCTCTCTTTGTCACTGATAGCTTTGATTTGCTTTTGAAGTTGATATCTCCCCATAGTCTTTCACCATAAACCAGAATATTATCATATATGACAGAAACAGTTGCAGTTTGCTAAGAATATGCTCTTTTGCAAAGATCAGACTCTGGAATTTACTTTGAATATGTGAGGTGTTTGCTTGGTTTACCTGGTTAACTAAGTTCCATTTTATGACATGGTGTGATAAGTATGGATGGAACTTGAATGAATTTATCTCTGTTTGTTTGCATTAATGAGTGGTATTTATTTAATTAATGATCAATTGGCATGGGGATGTAAGAATGCCATGCAACCTTGGGGTTGGTGGATGGCTTTTCAGGGTGCTCCCTCCATCTTTTTTTTTAACTTTTCTAATTCTTAATTTTTAATACTTTTAAACTCTGTTTTTTAATATTATTTTTAACTATGTCTCTTTTTATGGTTTTTATTTGCAAACCACCTAAAGTCACTTAGGAGGGATGAGTGGTGTAGACATTTTACAAATAAAATAAAAACAGGATGACAGAGAAAACTAAGCCCCTTATCTTTTATATGGTAGAATGCAGCCATGAGTGTACATGCTTAAAGTGGGGCTCCTGCAAATTCAGCTCTTCAATAATATGTCTGGATGTGCACTCTTCAGCTCCTTCCATTGCATGTGACTCTTTAAAAGAGAATAGAATGGTATGGTACCTAACTCATGTAGTTTATCATAGAAAAAATGGCTCAACTTTGCCACACTCTCATCTTTTGCAGAGAGAGTTGTACAAGATAATGTCTTGCACAAGCCATTCTCACAAAATTGACCTGCATGCATTTCTGCAGAACACAAAACCCTTGCTACTATTTAAAACAGGGGAAAAAATACTGATTTCCTCCCCTCCTCCCCCCTCTTTTTTTAACAAAACTCATTCAATGGACTCATTGTACTGCAATACATTTACATTTGTTTCCTTTGCCCTTGATAGCAGCAGGAAAATAATTAAACTGTAATAGTAGTGCTGGGCTATTATTCTTAGGAATTTCATATCTAATCTCACGTGGCTGCAGATATTGTAAGAAAATTCACATGCTTCAGGGTTTTTTGGGGGTCCTTTATTGAGATAATTTAAAAACAACAGCAATGGCCTTTCAGGTTTTTGTGTCTGAAGTTCTAGTAGGAAGCAATCGGCTTGTTATAAGATTGAAAGAGCTTCTATGCAGGGACTTCCTTGTGAACATCCTTTCTATGTTTCTTTTCATGCCTGGACCTCTCCCCTTTCCTGGAAGAGGATCTTGGAAATAAATGGCCTAAATGGCCAACATGCTGTTACCAGCACTAGAGGACAAGATTATAAGTTGTGCCTTTGCTGGAAAAATTTGGAGCTTATTTATTTATTTAACATATTTCTATCCTGTTTGATTTCAGTCAAGCCAACAGGGAGTCATGTTAAAAATACAAAAGATCAACCATATAATTTTTTTTTAAAAAAACCCACAGATTTATAAAACATCAGGTCTGTTATAACTTCTCTAAATGCCAGTTTTTACACTGGGGCTGTTAGAAATGCTGTCAAATGAAACAACACACTAGTATTTAGACTGCATAGCTCCAGCCCTTTAAAAGAAAATCCATTCTATATTTTTCAATGACATATTTGGAGCAGTGGAGCAGTTTACACCCATTTGCTTGGGTTTAAAAATAAGTTTTTAACTTCTTCTTAAAACACACCAGAGAATGAAGTAGTTCTAATTCTAGAAGAGGGAATTGTGCCAGGTTGGTGCTGTCATCAAGAAAGCCTTATATCTAGTCAATTCTCAGTGAACCTCCCTCTGGGTTAGTTCCTACAGTTAGTACTTCCAGGAAAGTCAGAGACAAACTGGCAACAAATCTCTGTGCAGCTTAAATTCGGCTAAAATTGCAAGAAGCCAGTGTAGCTTTGCCAGAACAGGTGACGCATGATCTTGTCAGGAAATAACTGCAAGAAGCTTCATCATCAAAAATTAGGTGAGCTGTGATCCACTGGCAAATTACAATCTAGTTTTAGTCCATAATTGCTGTACATCATGGGATAAAACTGAATGGGGCTCAGATTGTCAATCTATCACCATGCCAGCCTCCATTTTGAAAAGCTTGACTGAGAGTCTAACCTGTAAAGGAACAAACTTACTTGGCCTCAGTGTAAAGAATGTAATTAGATTTCTGTTATTATTTGATTCTTTTTACTAAAAGCACATGATCTTTTTTGTGTAATATGAGAAAGCATGACATACCCAGCTCCCATTAGCATTAGAAGGAGAAGCAGATCATGTCTGGGCTTTCCCCTTCAAGGGCTAAGGCAGTAATCCTGACACATTTACTGTGATGTGCATCCACTTAATCCAGCATGCTCCAGATTTATTGATTGATTTATTTGTATCCTGCCTTCATTATTCTTGCAAATAACTCAAAGCGGGGATGCATTGCATAGACTTGTGAACTGGCAAATAGAAACCATGGATCCCAAACTATAGTGGCATTTGAGGTGGCAAGATTTGGAAATTTTTTCCTTTAAGATCAGATCTAGGAAAAAACTTAATTTGCAACAAAACACATAAAGGGTATATTAGGCATGTTATTAAGTTTTATGAATTAATCAATTTTTGAATTACTTTTTGAATAATGCTGGATCATAAATCATTGCCCAGTAGAGGCAACTATTGATGTTGACAGTGCAATCAAATTGTGTTCTTTGGAGGCTGGGAAAAATAAATATTAGTTTAATAGCAAAAATGATGCTGAGTGTTTTTCTTTGTTCTGAACTAGTCATGGCATCAGTCTTGGACTTAGTTCGCATACTTGCTTTGTCATGGGTTTCTTGAACCTCACAAACCATTGCTTCCTGTTTCCCTTTCCTCCCCCCTCCCCATTCAACCTCACAGGTGGAGAGAAGTCCTCGACTCCTGCGTCGCCAGAGAAGTGCCTTAATCCAGCGTTGGGAGTCTGGAGCTATTGGCAATGAGGAGAACCAGGATTAGGGGCTACTACAACCTGAAGAAGCAATAAGTTGACCTCTTTTCATAAGACACACTGGGGTTTTTCAAGGAGTGCCCCGCACAAGCATAAGTGCCATGTGCAAGCATCTCTCTGGAGCCCATCATGCACTTCTTCTATTCAGCCTTTTGATTTGACAGAAATGTTCCAAAGCCTGTCTGCATTATCAGTTTGATCATAAGCAGAAAGGATGTTTGTGCTTGGTTGCATTCTTCTGAGATTTAAATTGGAGCGAGAAGGAAAGACTATGGTTAGACTATGAGCTGTTCTGAGGGCTTATATAAGCAGAAAGAAGGGGTATAATTTTAGTAATCAATAAATCAAATTAAGCTCCAAATCCAAAACATTGTGGCTATTAGTTTTGTATATATGTAGGGACACCTGGATGGACACCGATGTCTTCTTTAAATCACTTTTCTATTCATAACTTTTTTTCCCCTACATTTTACAGCTTTGATCCACAGGGTCCCACCACATGCAATTTTTTTCAAGTAGATCCATGGATGCGCAGGTACATTCCGAGCAAGGCTGGCTGCCATGAGGATGTCTAGGTATACAAGACACAGGATTACCTTTCGGTTTGGGGGCTTGGCAATTAACTGATTAGCTCTCTGGGCTGATTATGTCTCTGGATACATATCCTCAAAAAGATATTAAGATCACCAGTTCCCACGTGACTGATTTTGTCCCCAGGTTTGCTCGTATTCAACATGCTGCATGTGGATTTTGCCCTTGAGTATTTATACAGCACAAAAACATATGATAGGAGTAAGCCCTTCATATTACTCCAATTCATAGGGGAGAAACCACAACAAAATACATATACCTTTGCAAAGCTCCTTTCTGCTGCTTGTTTTACAGGAGATGCTGGCTTCTGTTCATTTTTTTTAAAAAATTAAAGATTATTTTGTGTAGGAGTAACCCCAAATTGCGGGCGTTTATACATTCAGCAAGAATCCTGGTCTTTAAGAATTCTTTCTGTGGCCCTTAAAAGAAGAGTTGGCTGATGTTTTTTCCTTACTGAGAAAATGAAGGGCAGTCATTTTTCCCCCAGAGCTAAAAGCCATTTAAGAGAAAGAGTGAACTTGCTTAATTAACTGTTATTTAAAAGACTAAGTCTATAATAGCATTTCCTTCTATAAGTAAATGGGATTTATTGAATTAACAGGGCATTTAATGCACAATAAAAAACTAAGTGGCAGAGGAGCTTCTCTGCCTTGACTATTATGTCTAGGCTATGTTTCTGCTTTGTGGCAGCAGAGAAATGATTGTGTCAACATCTCCAGTTTAAAAAGGTGGGGAAGGATCCTATTTCATCGGGCTGGAGGGAGAGTCTTCCACAAAGGCTTGGTTTGCTGAAGTGACTTTACTTGTCTGACTCATAAAAGCACATTTTATGAGGAAGTGACAGGTGGTTTAGAAATATGTACAAGTTGATCTCACAGGTTCAGTACTCACCAAATTCTCCACTGGCCATACCTTTTGCTCAGTTCTGGCGCCTTTCTGGGATCTGAGTATGAGAGGCAGTATTTGATCGAGTAAAAAAAGTGAACGACCCCCAAAACCATACTTTCAACCAGTAGATTTATTCCTAGCAGTGCCAAATCTAATGCAGCAAATGTTTCTTAAGAATTTAGCCTTTATAACCCTACCATTTCTTAAAATCAATGTGAAAGAATAGCTTTTGTTAGCGCCCCTTGTGTAACGCTGACCTGGCCTCAGGACAGCTCAATAGACACATCCAAACTCTTTAAAGCACTCCTTCCCTTCGGAAACATTGTTTTTTTTTACTCAGACTTTTAAATGGATAAAAAATGATTGTATGATCTCTATATTTGTTGCTAACCACGCTTTGATAGTTGGCATTCTGTAAATGTTTAAATAAATAAAAGGACATTCTGCAGTGTAGAACTGAAAAAAAGCCTTTTCCAGCCTAAAATGGAAGGTTGGAGTTGGGATGCTTAAATCCCAGAACTGCCACTCCTTCTGTTTTTTAGTTTTTGAGAAGTCATAACCAAGTGTAATCTTTAATACTAATAATGAATCTCCCAGGCTTTTCTCTACACAAACATACACACACACATGCCCACATCCCCTTCCTAGGTTTTCTGTACATGCATATTCTGGAGAGAGAGACAAGAATAGCACTGGGAGTTAAAGCTGGAGAACAGTTTCTTGAAATGTTTAAAGAGTGTATCAATCACGGGTGCTATAGCTACCCTAGGGAGAGAGTGAGCCTGTCATAAAACGATGGCAGTAATGAGTGAGAGTGGTCCCAAAGCAAAATGTGGAGCAGAGAGCCAACTGGGTAGTATGCCAGCCGTAGGAGCAGAGCAGGTGGGTGACTGAGAAGGGAGGGACCAATGCTGTCTGTAGGGAACCAGAAGAAAAAGATGCCACCCAGCTCATCTTTATATACTACATGTATGTAAAATATGTGATTTTAGACATTATACCATTTGCAACATTTATATCATGGCATTGTGACATATGGATACTATAGTCTCTTTTACTTGATGTTTATGGCGGGACTATGTCCTTTCCTCTCTTACATACAGTATATATGTTATCGTTTTAACCATTTAGTCATGTCCGACTCTTGGCGACTTTATAGGCAAGTGCTCTCCATTCTACCCTGTCAAGCGCAGCTTCTTTCAGTTGCTGGATATTCATCTTTGTATCAGTTTTGATGTTATCAAACCAGAGTGTTCTTTGCTTGCCCCTTCTTTTTGTCCACTAACCAGTCATTGACTTCTCCAATGAATTTGCATGCAGGACATGGCCAAAGTAAATCAGTCGTAGTCTTGTGATTACATATATATATGCTCCTCCTGTAGAATAATGTGGGAATGGATGTAATGTTCTGGTAGGTATTTCTTCGCAAAACAGGAAATAAAAATGTGTGTAAGCCTCTACTAGGCCTAATCCACTTATTTTACTATGGTATTAAAGTAAAATAACTTATTTTACCATTAAAATAAGTGGCAAAAGAGACGCAAAAGTGTTTGATGAAATAAATAAACTCTATTTCTTCTAGTAATTTACTAATGGGAATAATAAAAGGATAAAAAACTAACCAGGAATGGGTGGAGGGAATTGTCAATGCTACAAGCAGTGTATTTGCCTAAATAAACTAACACAAACAAAGAGAAAGAAGACCAGTTTATTACAGAACAAAAGTACAACAGGACTGATTATGTTTAGGATGTTCATGTTCTCTCTGATATAGAAAAATCATGCCTTCTACTATGATGATGGACAGACGGAGATAAGATTGTGGACCTTTTTTTTGTGATGTTGTTTCCTCCAATTATCTAGACCTGGGCCTAAGCATCTTCCAGAATCAATTTCCAATCAATTTTGGATTGTCATTGAAAATTAGAAAAATTCCACCATCATTATACATCATCAGTACTGTTCTGCTGAATCTGCGCAGGTTCTGCAGGCCACAGAAAAGAGCTTTAGGAATTCCATTCTTGTTGGTGTGTAATGGATGGATGGAAGGAAGTAACCCTGAAAGGCACACACACCCTTTTTCATGAGTGAGCAGTGTGATGGCCAAGATACTAGGATTTAATAACAATGCTTTTAACATGACAAACAAAAAATTGTCAGGGTATGTCTAGTTTAAGGAAAAGAAAGACTATGGGTGACATGATAGCAGTCTTCCAATATCTGAGGGGCTGTCCCAGAGAAGAGGGGGCCCAACCTGTTCTCCAAAGCACCAGAGGGCAGGGCAACAAGTAAATGGATGGAAGCTAGGAGAAATTTCCTGACAGTAAGAAAAATTAATCAGTGGAAATGGCTTGCCTCCAGGAGTTGTAGATACTCCATTACTGGAGCTTTTAAGAAGATGTTGGACAATCATTTGTCCAGAATAGTAAAGGGTCTCCTGCTTCAGTAGTGGGCTGGACTAGAAGACCTCCAAGGTCCCTTCCAATTCTGTAATTGTGTAATTCAGTCATTTTTTTTTTATTTTTATACCTGCAGTTATACTACTACTCCAAAACGGTGTGTTTCTTCCTGAGGCAAAGTTATGTCATAGACTATGACCCATTAGGAATTTGGAATAATAAATACACAACTGAAGAAACAGCTTGCCCATGGAAGTGCCAAGATATAAGGCAAAGCTGAATATACTCCTCTAGCCAATCCCCCTGATTATATTCTTCAAACAAAGCAAGGAAAGGAAGAATTCTTGGAGTCAATAGGTTTCTGGATATTATTCACATTCTTGAACAGTTTTCTCAATCTGGCTGGAAATTGCAGTTGGAGTCCAACAAATTTGGAGGCAATTAGGTTGAAGAAAAATGGTCTTATAAGCATGGAGTTATGAAGACAAATCATCACTTGCCAAACACTATCAAGGCTGCCTTAAAACTTCTCTACTTTGTAATGAGTCACTAGGGCACACCTCTTACAGAGCAATTTTGCCAGAGATGCTAGAGCAGTGGTGGTGAAAATATGGCACGGGTGCCAGAGGCAGCACTCGGAGCCCTTTCTGTGGGCACATGTGCTGTTGCTCCAGCCTCGCCTCCCCCCGCGACCCCCTCCTCTCCAGCAGCCCCCCTGAAGGAGAGTTGCCCCTGAGCGTGGCCCACGCGGAGCAGCACAGCCAAGGACATGGCAGCCAGGCAGTGTAGACAAGACTCTGCCCTCAAACCCCATTGTGCACAGTTGATGCTGCAGGGCATGGGCAGAGGGTGTGACTGCTGGGCTGCCTAGGCGATCTGTGGCGGGCCCTGGATGCGGTGAGTGGCCCTGCGGGCAGGTGGGGTGGGGAATGGGGGTGGAGCGGGGGCAGGGCAGGAGGTGGAGTGGAGGTGGAGATACTGTTGTTAAGCGAGTTGTACCCAGTTTTACAACCTTTTTTTGCTAATGCCCATTAAGTAAATCCAGCTTCCACCATTGACTTTGCTCATCTAAAGCCAGCTAGGAAGGTTGCAAATGGCCTTCATTATGACTTCAGGATGCTGCAACCATCATATAAATACATACTGGTTGCCAAGCATCCAAATCACAATGATGTCATTGAGAGGGATACTGTAATGGTTATAAGTGTGAGAACAGGTTATAAGTCAGTTTTCTCAGAGCTGTGAAACTTCAAATGGTTGGTAAACAAATTGTCATAAGTTGAGGACTTATATTGGTGCTAAAGAAGGGCTGTCTTATATTTTTGAGGTGCTTTTGGGGGACAAGGTTCTATGTTACTCAAAGTTGATATTCTTCTTGGACACAAAATCCAATCTCCCTCAGCCAGCACTGTCAGTTCTGATGTGGGCTGATGGGAGATTCACTCCAACACCCTAAGAGGGCACCATCTTGAGGAGATACAGTAAAAAATGGACAGTCATCATTGCACAATTTCATAATTTTATACAACTTCATACACAAAACCTGACACACAGCTGACACATTGCATTCTTATATTACTTCCATATTAATGCAGTTGTGATGATTCCATTCAAGAATGATTTGATGAGCATTCTCTGAATAGATAACTGCTTTCAGAACTAATTTCCAGTGGCTATGATATATTCACCTAGACAGAAACTGAGTTTTCCTTAATTATTCAATATAAAAACATTATATAAAAGTCACTTTTCCTATACTGCCCATTTAAACAATATTGCTAAGATATCAGGGATTAATTAGACATTTCCAATATTCATTTCTACAAACTGATTTTCAGTTTAAGGTTCTTCTGACATTTCCAACAGCAATGACAATTATTGTGGTATCCAGTTTTTACACTGAATTTGCTCTGGGGAAGTAATGAAGATGCTATTTGACTTCTCTTTCTGTTTTCTGGACATTTGTTCTGCCACTGTATGCTATTGTAAGGACCCACCTCAGCTAACCAACCAAGAAAGCAGAACTCTTGAAACAGGTATTGTCTCAAAAGGAAACTTTTATTAGAGGTTAGTGATAGTAGGGAAGTCAAGGCAGGATCTGGGGAAAATCCCGCTTAAATGGTATAGTTAAACCAGTAATCTTCCTCCTCCTCACCAGAGTCATAATGTCCATTTGACATCCAGCCAATCCACAGGTGGCACAATGTGCAGGCAACTGGCACAGTTGGTGCGCATCTCAAAGTCTTCTCCAGTTTCGTTTCTCTGTAACCGTCTCCCTGATAAGGGAGACACATTCCTTTCTCAAATGGATAGAGGTGGGAGAGGAAAAGTAGAAAGCAAAAGTTACCGTATATTCTGGCGCATAAGACGACTGGGCGTATAAGACGACCCCCGACTTTTGAGAAGATTTTCAGGATTTAGAAAGTCATCTTATATGCCGGAAAATATGGTACTTAGATTTCAGTAAGGCATTTGACAAAATAGACCACAACCTACTCCTTGGTAAGCTAGAAAAAGGTGGAATAGACAACATCACCACCAGATGGATCTGTAGCTGGCTGACAAACTGTACTCAATGAGTGGTCCTCAATGGCACTACATCCACATGGAAAGAAGTAAGCAGTGGGGTACCACAAGGTTCTGTCTTAGGCCCAATACTCTTCAATATCTTCATCAATAATTTAGATGAGGGAGCTGAAGGGGAATTCATCAAATTTACAGATGACACCAAATTGACAGGAGTAGGCAACACCCCAGAAGACAAATTCAGGAACCAAAAAGATTTTGACAAACTTGAACAACGGGCCCTATCCAACAAAATGAGTTTCAATGTGGAGAAAAGTAAAGTCTTACATTTAGGCAGAAAAAAACCAAAGGTACAAGTACAGATTGGGCGAGATCTGGCTTAATAACAATAACTGTGAGAGGGACCTTGGAGTCCTAGTGGACAATCACTTGACTATGAGCCAGCAATGTGCAACTGCAACCAAAAAGGCTGATACAATCCTGGGTTGTATAAACAGAGGCACCGCTTTATAAAATCCTAGTAAGATCACATCTGGAATATTGCAGCCAATTTTGGTCATCATATCACAAAAAAGATGTTGAGAGTTTGGAAAAAAAAAATCAGAGAAGAGCAAAGGCCTGGAGACTAAAATATGTGAAGAACAGCTGTGGGACTTAGGTTTGGCTAGTCTAAAGAAAAGAAGAAATAGAGGAGACATGATAGCAGTATTCCAGTATCTGAGGGACTGCCACAAGGAAGAGAGGGTCAGGTTGTTCACCAGAGCACCAGAGGGAAGGACAAAAAACAACGGTTGGAAACTGATGAAAGACAGAAGCAACCTGGAATTAAGGAGAAACTTCCTGACAGTGAGGACAATCAACCAGTGGAACAACTTGCCTCCAGAAATCGTGGGCACTCCATCACTGGAGATTTTTAAGAAGAGACTGGACATCCACTTGTCTGACATGGTATAAGTTCTCCTGCTTGAGCAGGGGCTGGACTAGAAGACCTCCAAGGTTCTATTCTATTCTATTCTATTCTATTCTATTCTATTCTATTCTATTCTATTCTATTCTATTCTATTCTATTCTATTTGCTTGTAGCTCTGCAAGAAGAAAAGTATACCCAGGCAAGTTTATGCCAGAATATATTAGACGAACCCCCCCCCCCAGTTTTCCATCCGTGAGAGCACTGTCCTTGGCCTCAAGAAGGTATGGATTCTGCCCAGTGAGCTTAAAGGAATAAAGTTCGCCTTAGCTCCTGATGTCCCCCTGCTGAAACATTTTACTGCATGTAAGTGTCGTTAAATGTTCCCAATCAATCCCATCCAGCATTCTTTTCAAAGCCAGCTCTCCTCTCAGCGCATTGGAAGCAACATAAATAAACACTGGCTGGTTCTTGGTCCAAAGTTTCTGCTTAGAGTTTGTAATTCAATACCCCTCTCTTTCCTATAGTAAACCTGCATTTGGCGTTTCGCTGCTTCTTTCTATTCCCCTCCATCCCCCCCACCCCACCCCTCCCTCAAATCAGCATTAAACTTCCGTTCCACCTATGTGGACTGATGAAATGTAGGAAATCTGTTTCTGGCGGAAAAAAAAAGCTTTCCCAAAGAGAGCATCAAGTATACAGAGATCAGAAGTATGAACACTGGCAGTAACGCTGCTATGGTCGGGCTGCTCAGGCAAAGAGGACGGGCTACGAGAGGAGGAGAAGAACTTTGAGGCATTGCATGGGCAAAGTGAGTGAGCATTTTTTTCTTTTGCAGAGCGTACCGGCAGGGAGGCGGGTGTGCCAACTCTCCACTAAAGAAATAGCTACCGCAGGTGCGTGAGAAGAAGAGGACTCTGGTGGGCCGCGGGAGACAGACAGACAGAGAGAGAGAGAGGGAGGGAGGGAGAGGGAGAGAGGGGGGAGGGAGAGAGAGAGATTAGTGTGCTTGAAATGCAACAAAATATGTGAACCTGCGTGGAAAGAGTACATTACATTTGTGTAACATCGAGTTGATCTGTTTTTATCCCAAAACGGGGGAGGGGGAAGAAGCGTGCAAGGAAAGAAAGAGGCAATTTTACTTCTTTCCATTTCCGTGGAAGTCGAACCTCTCCCTCCCTATCTGCTCTCCATCTCGCGTCCTTCTAGATTTGCCGCAGCGAGGTGGAGGTTTTCTGGAGGTACGGTATATTCCGGCGTATAAGACGACTGGGCATATAAGATGACCCCCGACTTTTGAGAAGATTTTCAGGGTTTAGAAAGTCGTCTTATACGCCGGAAAATATGGCATCCAAAGCAAAAGCAAATATCCCCCCTCTCCCCAGCAAAATGGCAGGTCCCAAAACACAACAGTATATATTCAAGGAAAACAATAAGGATTTGGAGACCTAACATATGCCCCCCCTAGAGTAACGGGAAATCCACCTAAAAGACAAAAAGAGGAAGGGAAACAAACAATACAGGCATATCAATTAAGTTTATCAGGATATTGAGAATGGAAGCATCTTAGAAGTTTATGGTCTCTAATAGGTTTCTTGTACACTCACTCATTCTGGGCAGAAGAGAGATTCTTCCAAGCTGTTAAGTATTGTGTCACCCGATGGTGTACTCAAGAGTCCAAAATGTCCTTAATCTCAAAGTGCTGTTCACCCTCAACCATAATAGGTGTGGGTGCCTGAGGCGCAGGAGGCCTAAGGTTAGAAGTGACCTCCGGTTTGAGCAAACTGCAGTGGAAAACAGGGTGGATTTTCCATAAGTTCTTTGGCAAGTCCAATTCAATCGTCACAGGATTGATGATGCGTGTGATAGGGAAAGGTTCTACAAATTTAGGGCCTAATTTTTTAGAAAGTTTTAAAGACTGAAAATACTTTCTGGAGAGATATACTCGGTCTCCAACTTTATATGATTTTTGCTCCACCCTCCATTTATCAGCTTGAGTCTTATAGGCTTCTCTGGCTTCATCCAGTGCTTTCCTAACTACTGCCCAGGTATTTTGTAACTGTTTAATCCATTCTTGCAAGATGGGAATTTCAGGCTCCTTGGCAGAGAGTTCAGGCATGGCCATGAATGTTTGACCATTAGCTACCTGAAATGGAGTGAAACCTGTACTTGAATGCACAGCATTATTATAAACCACCTCAGCAAATGATAAAAGGTCAGACCAATTGTCCTGTTGATAATTAATGAAACATCTCAGGTATTGTTCTAGAACTGAGTTCAGTCTCTCTGTTCCCCCATTCGTTTGAGGATGATGTGAAGATGATAACCCTTGACTACAACTCATTAAGCATAGAAAAGCTTTCCACAACTTACAGGTGAATTGAACCCCTCTATCTGAAATTATATGTTGTGGGGCCCCATGAAAACGATATACTTTTGCACAAAATGTTTAGCTATAATTTTTGCAGTTGGAATCTTGGAGCATGGAATGAAATGAACTTGTTTAGAGAGCAAATCCGTTACAACCCAAATTTCCAGCACTTTCAGATAATTCCACAATAAAATTAATAGAGATCTCTCTCCAAGGTGCTGACGGAGTGGCTACCAGTTGAAGCAGTCCTGGGGATTTCCCTTGCCGCTGTTTAGCCACTGCGCATGTGGGGCAGTTGGCTACGTAGTTTTTATGTCCTTTTTACCACATTTGAAGCAGGCAGTGCTGCAAGATGGGGCAGGCGAACCTTGTGCAGTCTCCCCTCGCTTCTTTAACTGTAGTTTGAAGCTTGGTCTCACCAGACAATGTAGGTCAGTGGTGGTGAACCTATGGCACACGTGCCAGAAGTGGCACTCAGAGCCCTCTCTGTGGGCACATGTGCCATTGCCCCAACCCTGCCTCCCCCCACGGCTCCCTCCTCACCAGCAGCCCTCCCAGAGGAGAGTCGCCCCCCAAGTGCAGCCCACACGGAGCAGCACAGATAAGGACATGGCAGCCAGGCATTGGGGACAAGACTCCACCCTCGCACCCCATCACGTGCTGTTGATGCTGTGGGGCGTGGGCAGAGAGTGTGGCTGCCATGGTGCTGCTGGACCACCTGGGCAATCTGCAGTGGTCTGTGGAGCTGATGAGTGGCCCTGTGGGTTGGAGGGGTGGGGGCAGAGTGTGGACAGGCTGGGGGAGAGGGGAATGTGGGGCGTGGCCAGTTTTGGGGCACTCGGTCTCTAAAAGGTTCACCATCACTGATGTAGGTGCTTGCGTTGATCGATCTCTACTTCCTCAGTTAGCAGGCACCAGTCGTACAGCGATCCTGGAGCTCTGTGAGCTATGCAAGTATTATTTAGCTCTTCATTGAGCCCATCCTTGAAACAGCTTACCAGGATGTCTTCCAGCCAGTGAAAGCAACTGGCCAATTCTCTGAATTCTTCAGTGTATTCAGCTTCATTATTTTTATGCGCTCCTAGGCTTTCTTCTCTGCCAGCCAGTCTCCAAAACATTTGTGGAGAGCAGCCATAAACCAGCTGAAATTCCTCAATTCGGGTGTGTTACAATTGTACAGGGTCAACATCCACTCAGCTGCTCCACCTCTCAAAGCTAGGATAACAATCCAGATCTTCTCAACATTGGTAGGCAGTGTTCTCCCATAGATCTGCATGTAGGTGAACACTTATGTCAGGAAATATGACAATCACTTCAGGTCTCCATCAAACTTTACTCCGATGAGAATCAGTTTCACCTCGGCTGGTTGGGGTGGTCTGCCTCTGGTTACTTGAGATGGATGGCCTCGCCGTGGTACTGCCTCCTGGGCTCCCAACACTGCCATCTCTCAGACCCCCAATTCCTCCTTCTCTGACTCTTCGTCCAATTCGGGGCTTTCTTTCAGCTGCACCTTAAATTCGTCGAGGGCTTTTTTCACATACTCCATCACATCTTCCATCGTCCCTGATTTCAATTCTTCCTTTTCTCCATCTTTATCAGGAGGGGCAGGCTCTGGATTTTTTTTCTTTGTCCTTTTCTTTCCTCCATCTTGGGTAAGGGTGACTTTTGGGGCTTTTCCCTCCCATCCTTCCTTTTTTCCGACCCTGAATGAACATTTGGCTTGATCTTCTTCACCAGAAGGCCTGGCTTCTTCCTGGAGAGGCTTTCATCTGGTTTCAAGCATTGGAGATCTTCGGCTCATTTCTCTGCCTGGAACTCCATGTGAAATTTAATTGTGACTCCCCCGGTAGGGCAGCAGCTTCTCCGGATTGAATACTATGCAGATCTCGCCTTATGTAAGGACCCACCTCAACTAACCACCCAGGAAAGCAGAACTTTTGAAACAGGCATTGTCTCAAAAGGAAACTTTTATTAGGGATTAGTGACAGTAGGGAAATCAAGGCGGGATCTGGGGAAAATCCCGCTTAAATGATATAGTTAAACCAGTAACATTCCTCCTCATTTTACCAGAGTCATAATGTCCATTTGACATCCAGCCAATCCACAGGTGGCACGATGTGCAAGCAACTGGCACAGTTGGTGCACATCTCTTCTCCAGTTTCATTTCTCTGTAACCATCTCCCTGATAAGAGAGATACATTCCTTTCTCTCTCTCTTTTTTTAACCAACAAAACAAAACAAAACATAAAACACATATACACTATACTCCTCTCCCCTTTTTTTAACAGCGATTACGGAATTACGTAATCTATTATTTACATTTCTCCCCTTATTCTTCTTTAGAATATTTGTCCTTATTGCCCCATTGTTTCTTATTTACATTTTTCTTCCTTCATATTCTACTTCTTACTAAGAATAATTCACATTATAATTCATCTCAAAGTCTTCTCCAGTTTCGTTTCTCTGTAACCGTCTCCCTGATAAGGGAGATACATTCCTTTCTCAAGTGGATAGAGAAGGGAGAGGAAAAGTAGAAAGCAAAAGTTATCCCAAGCAAAAGCAAATATCCCCCCTCCCCAGCAAAATAGCAGGTCCCAAAACAAGAGCACAAGAACATATATGCAAGGAAAACAATAAGGATTTGGGGACCTGACAGCTACAGTATGGTATGCCTAGTGGTAATGTGTTAGAGAACTCTCTGTGGTTAGCCAACCTGATAGATTGAGTTCTCAGGAAGATAATTTGAAAAGAACTTTCTGTCTTTTCATGAGAAACATAAAGACAATGGAAAAACAGATTGTATGGGATAGCAACCAAAACGGCATAGAAGAGTAAAATAATTACCCCAGAGCTCAACCAATATAGTGGAAGTAAACTTTGTGGAGTTCTGAATTAAATGTATGTAAGAATGCATTTCCAAATATACACATTGATGTTATAAATCTGGATGTAGCTAGAGTTGTAGTTTTGGGCAGTAGTGTTCTAAAATAACACCCAAAACAAAATGCAACTTTAGCAAAATTCTTCTAATTGAATATTAATGGAGGGGAGGGAACTCACTGCCAGAGCCATAAAATTGAAGAGAACATTGCTAGACCTGGGGAAACCAATGTTTGTAGTTTGTTGTTATGTAGATTTATCTGAAATTAACAGTGCAATTACTTTTAAAAATAAATCCTGGTCATACTGATTGTAACAAGTTGGAACACACAATAGAGAGAGACAAGTTGTTATTTTTGTACCCTGGTCTATCCTGTTGAAGCTTGTGATCTTTGCGCAATAGGCATAACCTCTTTCTTTCTTTGTTAATTCTGTTACAAACTGAAAGTTGTGCCTTTCCTTTTTTCTAGAAATGACTTCTTTCTCCGTGTGCCTTTTATACATACACTATTTTGATTAGCTTCTTGAAAGTATATAAAATTGCAAACTGTCTCTTGAAGTTTGTTAGAAAAAAGGGGGGAAGGAAGGACAAAATTATAGATTAGTATTCTGTAACTGTTGGTCCTAGGAAAGAGATTTGTATATGTGTTGGTTTGTGTATATTCATTCATTCATTCATTCATTTTTCTTAACCTTTGTCCCACTTGCACTGCACTTGTCTATTTCACACAACAAAGCCATCAATGCATGTTGCAAGGGAAAGTGTTGTTTGGCAGCTGTTTTGTTGCAGAACCTGACTTGCTTAGAGAATGATTGGCCCAAGACCATCCATTGGCTTCCATGCCCAAGGGCGAATAGAATCACAGTCTCCATGCTCCACATTCAACATCTTAACTGCTACATCACACAGGCTCTCAAAAGCTTTTATAGTTTGTAACGACTCATGCAGTTTTTTGGACTTTGGATGATGTGTATTTCCCGGCTCTTCCTAGGACTTAATGAATACTATAAGCTTGTTTACTGTGAAGCTTTACAAAGGTCTGCTCAAAGTCTACCTTGCCTACCTAAAATTGCCAAGTCTTTAATAGCAGCTTCAGCTACATGCAGACACTGACTTTGCATGACATACTATTATCAGAAACTTGTATGCAAGTTTGTCTTGTATACACATCCTATATTCCTGCTTTACACTTCAGGGTGTCTTGTAAATCTAGAAAGTTGGGTTAATTAAGTAACTGCTACATGTGTTATGGGAATCTAGCTATTTAGAAGCAAAAATATTTATTCATAATTTCTACAATGTAATGTGCTCTTGAAATACTGGATTTCAATGTTCATAATCCACAGGTTTCATAAGAGACTTAGAAACTAAGAAATGCACTGAAACCCAGTTAACTCATAAGACACCAGCTTGTAGAAAGCTGCACTAGCTGGCTTTTGCACATCTTTATTTTTGTGGGATTGAATGTAACTAGAGAGGAGGAGAAAACAAAAAGGAACATTTTTGGTTCTCAGAGTAAAGTTCCATATACTGTGTCTTGTTTTACTTTTTGTTCCTCTTCAAGAGGCTAAGACCATAAAACAGGTGTATGAAATTCTTTATTACAATGTTTTCTTCTTTCCCACTGCAATATCTTGTTTGAAAGATAAGGTTGTTGCCTATGCTTGAACAGTAAGCATGTTTTATAGCTGCAAGTCAACAGAAAATTTTTATTGCTGGTGCATTGGAAAGCCTTCTTCCTTCTGAAGGCAGCATAAAGCACAGTAGCAGCAGCCTTTTGTTTAGCTCATGAATACAGGCTATTGCAACAAGCTCTGAATAAATTATTATATGTGGCAGAACAGCATTTCAGAGGTTGGAAATTTCCCTTTATTACTTGTTGCTGGGATGTATTGAGATGTGAATTCTGGGATGAGAACAGGTTTGCAAGACAGAAGCCTATCTGTGAAATGTAGGAGGGCGTATTCTGACCTTGATTACAGACCTACATTTTGAATTATCACTGTGTTCTATGATCTGTGGGCTGAATGTATGATAAACAGGAACTGTTGCAGAGCGAGAGCTTTTCTGTTGCTCTCCTTACATGGAATTGTTACATGAGGAGCAGATTGCATCATAATGTTATTTCCTTTGTCTTGGATTTGCAGAAAGAAAACTATGACAAGCATCAAGAATATCCCAGGCTTTTTGGCCTTGACCAATGATGAGAACTGAAAAATGAATCTGACCAGGAACAAGAACTTTATAATATGAGGAATAATTATTTGTAATAGCCTAGCACCCTGAGAGAAATTTTTCTTTGATTAAACTCTATTAAGTTTCTGCCTGAAATATATATATGAAAGTTATAACACAAAATAAAGTGTCCTGAATCCCTTCTGCACAGGAAATACATTTAGCCAATTCCAGAAACCAGAGGGTGCCAATAGGCATAGAGTCATTCAGGTACTTATTCTGAGCAAAAGTCTGTATTTGAGAAACCATTAGAGATCCTATTCCACAAAATGGATTTCTGCTCAGAATATGAATTCTTTTGTAAATTCTGGGTCTTATCACATCAAGATTTTCTAGGCCTGCTTGACTGCTGGGCTGGATCTGGATTTCAGATCTGGATTTCATAGTGGTACTACATTCCAAAAAGTTTCTGAACATTGAGCAGTTAACAAAACCATAATGTCATAAGAGTTGCAATTCTTACATATTGTGGTCATTTATCCGTAACCCTAATTCTAACTATTTCTGAAGTGCCCATTTAAGTCTGTTCTGTTCCATTCTGACTCTTGAATCATCCCAATTTATTTATTTAAAACACTTATATTGCTGCCCATTTTAAACCAAACTCTGATTAGCTCACAATCCAAGGATAAAAATGATATGTAGAAACAATGAAATAAAAACAGTAAAACAAACAAAACAGGAAAGCCCAAACCACCTTTTGAAACTGTAAAACCTCTTCCTAAGGAACCCCTGGTATGTTTTTGGAAAGTGGACCTCGATATACTGCAAAAAGCTTGGCATACCCCTCCAGCTGTGCATTCCTGTCTTAGAAACATCTTTTCTGGTTTAGATTCAGCCCCAGGGTTGACCAGCAGCAGGCGAGAGAGAGAGAGAGAGAGAGAGAGAGAGAGAGAGAGAGAGAGAGAGAGAGAGAGAGAGAGGGAGGGAGAGAGAGAATGATCCTGGCCTTCTTCCATCTGATTCCTGGGTTTCTTAGATCATGGAATCTTTTGGGAGCACTGGAGGGAGTTGAATGTTAGAGGCATTGCTTTATAATTATTCTGCTCATACCAGATTGGATGCTATCAATACTGTACTTTGGGACTTCTCCAGGGAAAGATTATCCTCAAGATCTTTCTTATCTACCATATTATCAAATATCTATATAAAGCTGTTGAAAAGTAATGGTTGATATACGAGTTTGGAGTGGGACACTACCAGTAAAGTACATAATATTTCCTGAAACTCTGACATGGGTATCTCCAGAGCGCTGGGGTTGAATGTGGGAAAAAGGCTGGTTAAATTTGGACAAAATTGAATTGCTGTTAATTTCAGGGGCTAGATTTCAGAGTTCAAGGAACCTGGCTATTTTGGAAGTGGCTAAATTTCCCCTTAAAGAACAGTTTCTCCCAGATCTGACATTTTTGCTAGACAGCCACAAGGCTGACTTTTTATCAGCTTGGTGGGTAAACTAACTGCACCCTTAAGTTGGAGAAGAGAGACCATACTGGAGTGTAATGTCATCACTTGTTAAAACAACAGCATTGATTGGTAGTTGCTTTCTGAGTCTAATTCGAGATATTCACTGAGGTGCTTCTGCAGTTTCTGCTACCAGGTACATCTAACCACCACAGTAATGTTTGCATTTTCTGGGTATGATCGTTATTGTGAAATAAAAAAATCTTTGGAGTTGAGGAAGGAAAAAATTGTGTGCAGGAGACTCTAGACACGATTACTTATGGTGAGAAGAAGAAGAACACCACAAGAAAGATTGCGATCCTCTTCTATCGATCCTTTTACACTTTTTGAGTTCTGTAACCATGCATATGGCTTACGTTTGCCGATACACAGTAAATGCCCTTTCTATAAATAAATGTTACAATAAAAAAAACCTCTACGAACGAAGATAGCTCAACATGTGTCCGAGAATCTGGAGGCGCCTATTTACATTTGTGAAAAACTGAAATGCTCTTTTACTAAGCGAAGGCGATGAAAAAGCAAGCAAGTTATATTAGCCTCTAGGCCGCTGGCACTACATTTCCCATGATACATCGCGACGCGGCGCCTGGGACGGATTGCGATTATACTCCACCCCGCTTCCTAACACGTGGGAAGCATCAAAGGAAAGATCTTCCGGGGCAGAATGCTGCAGAGAATAGTGGTGAGGGCAAATGCATGTGTAGAAAGCTTTGCGGGAGCGGGTCGCATTTAGCATTGACCTAGGGCGCTCAGGTGGGGGAAGTAGAGTGGGAGATAAGCTGTTGAAAAGATCTTTGGTGCGAGACATTCCCGTCCTTGAATTTACTGAAGTATTCTGGAAAATAAGAATTGGCGTTAAATAATTACAAATATATTTAAACCAATCAAATCTCACTCTCCCTATCATCTAGTTTCCAAGTATTACTGGTCAGATGTTTCTGAAAACCAGAAGCAGGATATGAAATGAATCTTTACACCCCCATCCCACCCCACCCCAGCCCCGTAGTAATATACACTGCATCGGTATAGTCATATTCCAATTATGCTGGCACATTTTATAGAAGCTGGTACATACTATTTCCCTGTAGCTTTTTATAGTTCTGTAGTTTTGTTTAATCTCTTTGAAGATCCTCATCTAATGGTTCCCGCTTTTTGTGGCAGCATAGATAATATGGTGCAAGAAGGTATTCTTTATTTTCTTGAAATTTCAAATCTTCAAGTATACAAGTATTCAAATATACAAGCATACAATGTAATTAGAGGTTCTTAGACTACTTTTTCTCAGCTCTCACTGTGCAGATGAGAATTATGGGAATAATTTGATATACATCTGATTTGTTTATACATGGTGTCATCCTTCTCATAAATACTTTTCTGCCCTTCTAGATAGTATGCCAGAATTACATTGGTAGGTTAGAGTTACTTTGGTAAGTCAGGTGGCATACAAATTGATTTAAAACAGCGCATTAGGTTTTTTAATAACCCAGAGAACTAATTTTTTGCTTAGCTCTTTGAAGCCTTTTCACTGAGGCAAGGTATTTTGCTCCCCTCACTTTCAGGATGTGAATTTGTGTTTGTATGCACCTATTATCTTTTGAGAAAGAGACCTAACTAGGAGTGAGAATCAGGCTGAGATGACAGATCAGAAATGGTAAAAAATGACAATGTATTTTAACTACTCATTCTTCTTCGTAGCACTCTATACGGCTGGGATGCCACAGCCTCTCTTTGTCCCGGAAGCTCCATCAAACTCCCAGGAGTTACATTCCTCTCATCCCTATTGTAGTGGAACAGACGGTAAGTGGGTATCATTTTCTAAATATGACTACTTTCTGTTGATAGGTAACATTTTACTTCAGGCACATGGCAAGTCATTGGGGAAAAGGGGAACAGTTGAAACATGCTGGTGTGGACACATCAATGCAAAATTAATGGAGATGTAATAACTAGAAAATTCTTTAAAAAATTAAATATTATTGCAAATAGACTGATCTGCCATTCCATTTTCTTTATGTTCCTTGATGAAATGTTCCTTACTAAATGATGAGATCAATTATTGCCTGTATATTTTGTCTTATATTGCCTTTCATTGTCACAAAAAGAAGAATCGAAAATGAAACATCCAGTTACCAGGATGACAGAAAATGCACCAACTCTGCTTAAGAATTCTTGATAGTAGGATCTGTTTTGATCATTGATCCTTCTTTCAATTCCTTTCTACATAGCTCCATTGATACCTTTCAGGGCTGCTTAATTCTATTTGTATGCGAAGAATCTTGCCTCAGTTAACCTGAGCGGCAGGAAACAGTTTATTTGAGGTAGCATCAGAGTCCTCTTGCAAGATATCAGGGCTCTTCTCCACTCTTGTATCTGGAATGTACTTGTCCTGACCTTTAATCTTTTTCAGGGCCGTGGTGAGCGAGCCTATGACATCTACTCTCGCCTTCTGAGAGAGCGCATTGTCTGTGTGATGGGACCGGTATGTATAAGAAATACTTCCAGAGTAGGCAATAAGACCAGACTGTCCAATTTTTGAGGAACTTGTTGTTTATACTGAATAGGTTTCTACTATTCATAAATAAAAAACATGTGGGTGATGCTTGCTGAAATCTGAGCACCCAGAAAAATATCTTGAGGAAGCTTCCTCATACCAACAGACAAGTCTTAGGCTACTCCATAACTAGCAAATCAAGAGGAAATTATGCAGACTTAAAAAAATAAGCAAAGTTTTGCATAAGCATATATAGTGCAGGATATGGAGTATTTTTTACCATAATATTAATTTCTTCCTTTTTTAAAGCTCTAAGGACATGTAGTATTGGCTTTCCTTAGGAAACTGATTTCCAATTATTCACTTTTTAAAATGTCACTTGAATTTTAAACAATGTATTCCTTTGGAGGCCTGGATCTGGGCCACCATCTTGAAGCCAGCTTCTCTCTGTTCAGAGTGACTGAGCTGGTGAGATTCCCTTTTTAGCTTTGATCTGGCCACTTCAAAGAAAGCAAAGAGACTGGGAAATTGAATTTACAATTCATGCTATAATTCATTGCTTTGTGTGATCTCTGTACAGATTGATGATGGTATTGCAAGCTTGGTCATTGCACAACTGCTTTTCTTGCAGTCAGAAAGCAACAAAAAACCCATCCATATGTACATAAACAGCCCAGGTGAGTGATATTTAAAATGAAAGCGCTACAGAGGAATACATTCTCTCCTTCCTAGCAACTCCACCTGCCTACATCTTTTATTTGCTCAAATACATAGGTTTAGCTGCTTTCTAACATGATGGTCTCCAAGTGTGCTGAATTACAACTCTTACTATATCTCAGCCATCACTGGTCATACTGGCTGGGATGTAATCCATTTGGAGATTGCCAAGTTGGGCAAGGCCACTTTAGTCAACAGAGTTACAAGTTTTATTAACATTTCTCAATGAGCTGTGTGATGGAAACACAAACAATTATGATCTGTTTTAATTTCTTCCTATTTATTAAAGAGTACTTCCCCATTACTGTCTGCTTCCAGTCTGCTGTGTTCTAGTCAAAAGAGGTGAATCACTATGATCTTGTGTTTCTTGTTCTGCTGTAGAGTGCAGAATGCTTGCTGCAGAAAAATTGTGAAGTTGTGATAGGACATGCTCAACTTTCTGTGTACAAGTCATTGCTCCCCAAAATGTAATAATAACTATACCATACCATAAACCAGGGGTATCAAACGCAACATCATGTGACGTGTCGTATACATTGTGACTTTTTTGCCATTGCCGGCAATGGGGTGGGCTTGGTTTCGCTATGATGTATCTGGCCCACGGGCCGGCAGTTTGACACCCCTGCCATAAACTAACCACACTGGCTGGTTTTGTAGAGCACTTACAAGCCATAAACTAACTTCAGCCTGGTATTTTGTACAAATCCAGCCATGTTTCAAGGCAAGCATGTATTGTCACAATCTTTCCTTACTATGCTTTCTTTTACAAATAGCCCTTGACTTGTTTGTTTGTTTAGTGAACATTTGAGGTTACAACAGCACTAAAAAAGTGAGAATTGGTCCTCATACTTGTGACCATCATAATCATGGTCACATGATCAAAATTTGGGCAACTAGCATGTTGTTAGGATGGTTACGGGGCCTCAGGGTCAGGTGATCACCATTTGTGACCTTTCTAGCCAGCTTCTAACAAGCAAGGTCAAAGAGAGAAGCTAAGATTTACTTAACCGTGGTTATTTACTTAACAATCATGGCAAAAATTGTGGGTGCAAATCACTTAATGATCACTTCGCTTAACGAAGAAAGTTCTAGTCCCAGTTGTGGTTGTAAGTTGGAAACTATCTATATTTTCCTTATAAGACTTGTTAGCTATCTTCAAAAATGCTCAGGGTTTTTTTGTTTGTTTGTTTGTTTGTTTGTTTTGAAAATTTAGGTTACTGAGGCTGTTCTATCCATATCTGAGAATCACTATAGTGGAATAAACTTGGTTCTTCCTGTAGGTGGTGCAGTGACATCAGGATTAGCTATTTATGACACCATGCAGTACATCCTGAATCCTATTTGCACGTGGTGTGTGGGGCAGGCAGCTAGCATGGGCTCTCTGCTGCTGGCTGCAGGATCACCAGGCATGCGCCACTCCCTGCCCAACTCCCGCATTATGATCCATCAGCCCTCAGGTGGGGCCCGGGTAAGTTTGGCCTTGCTGCTTCCAACTAGAGATGTCTGTATATCCCCATGTGGCCATTGCTATTATGACCTGCAATGATCGCCTGAAGTTAGAAATGGGGGTGGACAGGTACATGAATGATACTGTATGCTCCCCTCACATACCTCTAATCCTTAGTGATGCTTAAAATGTGGTTAGCAGGCAGCCTTGCATATTTTCTGTCTGCTTCCACTTACAGGGCCAAGCTACAGACATTGCCATTCAAGCTGAGGAAATCCTCAAACTGAAGAAACAGATCAATGGCATCTATGCCAAACACACCAAGCAGAACCTGGATGTGATTGGTAAGCAGTTTCATTTCCCCGAGGTTGAACCAGAAGTTGATACTCCACCACAGGAAGAAGGGCTGGGGAAGAGCCAGACCTATGTCTTAGTTAGGAGCAGTTGCTAGTAGCTAAGTATAGGAAGGCCAAGCTCCTGCCTAGATTGCATCCCACTTTTAAAAGTCAGCTTTTTCAGACTGCAGTGTGTTAAGACAGGAGCCATTCATTTACACCACTTTCCATCTGTCCTTTGCTTGGGCACCTGGATGAATTTCATGGTTTGAGAGAGATGCCTGTTCTGCAATTAATAAAGTTCTTCCTTCCCTTCTTTCCTCTCAGAAATTTCCCTCTTTCTGGAATTCTGGGAACATATCTGAAGTTGCCCTAGTTTATGTACTTGGGTTTGAAGTCTTGCATGGGAGCAAATATATATAGGCACATTAGTAAATGTACTTGTGAGTTAATGATTATCTGTATTTAACCAAGGTTATGTTAAAACATATTACCTTTACAGAGGCTATAATGGAGAGAGATCGTTACATGAGCCCTGTGGAAGCCCAGGAATTTGGCATCTTAGACAAGGTGCTTGTCCATCCTCCACATGATGGTGAAGATGAACCGGAGCTGGTACAGAAAGAGACTCCACCTATACCTACTGTCTCCCCTTCCTCAGCTGAACCCTGAGAGATCTGTAGTCTTGTTTAGATGCTTTGTGGCGTCATGGATTATAACAGTGAATTGGAAATGGGTCTGGTCGATCAAACTCACTACAATTGCCAGGGAATGTCTATCTAAGTAGCTCTTCTCTTAAGAAATGCTCCAAAGAAGCCACTCAGCAATATTTATAGAAGCCAGTCTCTTGACCTTTTCACTCTGGGATCCAGTTGTTATCCTATCTGTATTTTCTTTCCTAATTCATAGTATTCTTTAAATAGATTTAAATTAAACCTTGACTTGTATGGTGTGGATATTCTTTTTTTTAAAAAAAAAAAATATTTCTAAAAGGTTTCTGTAGTATGTAAAAGCCTATCCTGATTATTTTTTCTCCATTTCTGGGTGTGTTGAGTATAGTCAGTTTAAAAATACAACCTGTGGACTAAAACTATTCAGGTCATAAGTTGCAAAACAGACCAGTTTGTACACACAATGTCCATAACAGACATTTTTTCCAACACCTTAATTAACTTTGTCGGTTGCTCTCTAGTTGTTGGGCAGGCACCCTTCTGGAAAAGGTCTTCAGCTGTTGTCCAAACTTCACTCTTACCAAATTCCTGCTCCAATTGCAGCTGGAAAACGGTTACTATCTGGTTTACAATCCTCTATCACAGGGCTCATGTAAACAGGTATATTTTCCTATAACTGCAAGTAAGGCTTTTATAAAGCAGTCTGTGTTCATTAGATCCTGTGCAGAGATTCTTGTGATTTATATAAAAATGTAGGGAATCATGCAGGTGCTCACAGGAAAAGTGAAAATGAAAAACAAAGGAAAGTGAATACAAAGAACCAGGATTCTTTATTCCTATGGCATCAACCACAGTGGTTCTGTCTTGCCATACTTGTCATTCCTGAGTGATCACTGAAAAACAATTCTGTTCAGTTGAGTTGCAACCTTGCATAGTCATACAGTACATACGATTAAGCAGTTGTTCCTCCTAAGCTGCTGTGAAAGGAAATCATTTAGTTGGCAATGATACAAGGTAAGTTTGGCAATCAACTACTAAGACCTTAATTTTGGGTTACACATACAGAGGTTGTATTCAGCCCTAAGCCACAAGGTAAATTGGTTTCTGGTTGATATAGAAACTCAACTAGTTACTGCTATCAGTTGGCTATGAAACAAAATTTGACAAGATAATATAAACAAGGTTCTAGATGAGTATTTGTCTTTGGATATATTACATCAAGCAGTTGCAAAAGATGGCTGTACCTTCTTGGTCTTTTCTCTGAAGGGTGTCCAAGGGAAGTTTAAAGTTCTTCCAATCTTGGGCCCATGAATGTTCTTGGAACATGGCCAATATTTTAGTTCATTGATACCAGGTAACTCAAGTTTGGAAAGCTGGATCTCAATTCATGCTGCAAATTGGAAAATTTTAAGTTCTCATTTTATAGATTTTAGTATCAGGTTTATTTATATCCCACCTTTATTATTTAGAGAGAATGACTGTCCCAAAGTCACCCAGCTGGCTTTCATGCCTAAGGCAGGACTAGAATTCAGAGTCTCCAACTGGGTGCCGTAACCAGTATGCTATCTCATCTTTCATTTAGAGCAGACATGTCAAACTCATGACGTCACGTATCGGAACTTTTCCCCCATTGCTGGCAATAAGGCATGTGCGGTTTCCTCGTGATGCATCCAGCCCGTGGGCCGGCAGTTTGACATCCTTGATTTAGAGGGTCAAGCAATTAGAGGATACTCAGCATTTCCTCTTTTTATTTTTCCCTACAACAACCCTGTGAGGTAAATTTTGAGCTCATCCTGTGAACTGGGGCCTTCATAGTCTTATCCCCTGCATGTATTGCTTTTTGCTTACAGGTAGTCCTTGACTTATGAGCACAATTGAGCTGAAAACTTTTGTTGCTAGGTGAAACATTTGTTAAGTGAATTTTGCCTCATTTTATGACCTTTTGTGCCACAGTTAAGCGAATCATTGCAGTTGTTAAGTGAATCTGGCTTCTCCATTTGCTTGAAGGAGGTCACAAAAGTAGATCACATGACCCCAGATACTGCAATCTTCATATATATGAGCAGGGCTTTTTTTCTCATAGAACGCCCAGAACGTAGTTCTGGCACCTTTTTTGGATGGAACCTTGTAGGGTAGGCAAGGCAGGTTGTATGACATGTGTGAGTTCCGGCACCTTTTTTTTTTTTTTTTTTTAGAAAAAAAGCACTGAATATGAATCAGTTGCTAAGCATTTAAATTTTGATCCTATGACTGGGGATACTGCAGTGGTTGTAAGTGTAAAAAATGTTCATAAGTCCCTTTTTTCAGTGTTGTAACTGAATGGCACTAAATGAACTGTTACAAGTTGAGGACTAACTTTTTCAGTTCTTAATGACCTTTATTTCTGTCAGATAGTTTATTTTTTCCCTGTTAAAAGATAAAGACACTCTTTAAAACAAATGGTATCTGATAGTTTATGGCCATATATTCCCATCATGTGATTCTAAGTTTTAAAGCAGTTACTATCTTGGCTCTATCTTCCAAGTCATTCCCTCGGCAGATTCGATCCTTCAGCTCAAGGGTTTTTCACAGCTATCATTTTGGTGTTCTTGCGGGTAGAGCAGATTGTGAAAATGCTGAGGTTGGTCCCTTCCCAAGCTGAAGGAAGACAATAAGGAGGTTGCTGTTTTCATTGTTTATGTACATCAAATCACAGATACCGTATCTAGCAAATCGATGTTGTAGAACTACACATCCCAGCATGCTTTCAAAACAGAATCCCTCCCGAATCCGGATTTCATCCAATAGCGAAGAGCGTGGCAGAAGGGCGGGGACTTTAGAAAAGGCGTTCAAAGGGAATGCAATTGTAGGTGGCCAGTCTCGGCTGATTGCATGAGGAACGGCGTGGTGGGCTTTTTCACAAACCGGCATTGGTGGAGACTCTCTAAACTTGTTAGATTGGGCTAAATTATCATACTTCGCTGTTTAAATCGCGTTGAAAACTTACTGATAATTTCTAGTCATTTCTACAGTTTAATTGTTTTAATTATAGTTTTCTTTGGACGATCTACGGTACAAACACTAGGCTACTTGGAAAACTAGGTTTATGAGGGATGGGTCTAGAACTATAGATCGTTCAGCTTTTTGTTCTACGGTAGTAGTTGTGTGAGAGTGAGAGGGGAGGAGAGGACTGAAGATTGTTTAAACTCAAAAATTTGATTGTGACTGCTGCCACAAATATGCATTGTGACTAAAATAAAGCTAGCGTGTAACAGTTGTAGTAAACCCAGTCAATTATGTTTGTATAAACTATGGTTAAAAATTGGTTCAATACGATGTCAACAACTTTAAGGTTCAGTTGGCTTTAAAGATGTACATGTGCAAGATACAGAAAAAGTGAATGGTTTCCTCCCTAAAATTTTAGCTTGGATGTTTTCTAGTTAAGCTTTTTCATGCAGAGATCGAAAGAAATACCTAAAGAAAGAAAAACACAGCTTTCAAAATTTTTAGCCACTGCATTCCAATGTATAATGTCACTTTCACAGTTTTGGAATGAAAAAAAGCACTCATACTTGGATCCTTTAATATTTGTTCTTCCAAATTAATAAAATTGTTGGAAAATATGGCAATCATGTTTCAATCTGATGCAGAGAAATGATCAGATAAGGACTGAGGAAGATCTGGATATAAGCCCTTTACTATTCGCTCATATTTTTGCTTTGTAAAATTTTAAAAGTTGATATGTAATACATTAAATAACATATAGTTTGATCAATATGCATGCTGTCATGCAGTAGTGTACCGTACCTTCAAAGGAGCATTCACTCTGAATACAGTAGTATAAACCAAATAATCTATAAACATAAGCAGTATGCTTGCTATGACACACGGTAATCTGTTCAGTGAAGATTAGTCTCCTTTGAATATAATCTGGATTATTGTATAAACTTTGGTGCTATTACTTAATGTGCTTACAGCCCAACTTCTAAAGAAATTTAACACAAATGAATAAGCAGTAAAGTACTTATTTAAAGGATTGGGCCTCCTTGTTTGGAGTTGCCAGCCATCTTGTATCTTCTTGCAGTCTAAAGTCAAGTTCCCTTTGAGGGTGACTTCATGTATGGGAATTTCATGAATATTCCACAGAGATTTTTTTAAAGCAATGTTAGGAAGTAATTCACCATTTTCCCCTTAGGGGATTTTTTAGCTTTTGATTTCCTGTGGTCTCCCAATCAAATACTCACCCAACCTAACCTTACTCAGCTTTTCAGTATCAGCCAAGGCCAGATGTGGGAATAT
This sequence comes from Crotalus tigris, assembly GCF_016545835.1. NCBI lineage: Eukaryota > Metazoa > Chordata > Lepidosauria > Squamata > Viperidae > Crotalus > Crotalus tigris. The sequence goes on along the minus strand of NW_024100574.1, from coordinate 105,228 downwards.
GAACTTGTTTCCATTTGTCACTGTCATTGTTTAACTATGGGTCAGCATGTCAAATTGGGTTCTGATCACGGCAGAGTAGAATGGAACAATGCAGTGAGATTCAGTATAGCCACATCAGCAATTTAGTATTAATTACAAAAATAGGATACATTTAAGTAGCTATTAGTTGAAGAGATTTGATAATTGATTCTTTGCTGATTTAAGATGCTGCAAAGGAATGCAAGAATGTCTTGGGGTTTTTTTTTGAAGGTGTCTGACTGAATGCTAAGGAGAAAATGGAACCTTTAAACATCCCAGCCACACCAAGAGCAGAGCTGTTAGCAGGTAACTGTCTAATCCCAATTGGAAATGCATTTTAGAAGCAAATATTTTTTATTAATGTTTAGTTCTCCGTCAATGTTTGCTAATTTGGTCAATTTCATTTCACCCTTTCTTTGGGAAGTCAAGAGCTATGCATGCTGACTGCTCTGTTCTTAAATAAAGAGATTATTTGTAGCATGCTGAACTTCCACAGGAGTAGTCCTATTAATCTGTTGTTGCAGAAATATATACACAAGGTTCACACCTAATATAATCATTCCATTCATAGGGATTTGACTGAGTACAATATGTTATTAAAACCAGCTGTTGAGATTAGTAAGCCATGTTTTAGATGAGCATGTTGTATGAACCCAAACATATTTTGGTTTATTTGGTAAGTCAGGGGTGAATGGGATGTATGAATCCAGTTGTTAAACACCCCAAGCACAGGAACCTTATAAGAGTCATTGCCTGAATGGAGGTTTGAGTTTGGGTGTCCCTAATCCTCGTCTGACATCTGCTACTACAGCAAGTTGGCTTTTGTGCTTGTTGCTTTATGACCACCAACTCTTCCTCCTCTTCTAACAAGAAAAAGGAGTGTCATGGAAGTATCTACATCATAGTAGCTGGGAAGAAAGCCCAGTCTTACTGGAAAGCTTGAGGTTATCGTTTGCAGAATGCAGTTAACTGTATTCATTCCACATTCCCTTGATTTGCATTCAGCACTTTATTAATTTCATCTATATAATTTTCCTAACAGCAATACAGAAGTGATTTGTTGTTACCTTTTTAGAGAATATTTCTCAATTGCCCATCTTAACTTTTTAGCTACTATAAGTTTTTTAGTGGACTTCCATCCAACAGCTAACTAAATGCCTAGCATTTTTGGAAAGGGAATCCCTAACATTTGGTAGTGCTGCCATCTGCTGTGCTGTATGCATGAGCGAATGGCTTGCATTCAGGCCTGCCCTTGGTTGTGTATTAGTGTCGGAACACAAATGTGTGGAACAAAATTAATGTCTCTTGATACGAGCAAGTTACCTAGACATTGCTCTTCCCTACTTTGAGTCATTAGAAAACATTTCCTTTCTTAGGACTAACAGAGTTTTATGATTGGGACCCCAACTATGATACTAGTTTTCAATATCCCTAGACTCCTCTTTCTTCTTAATTGTCATAACCCCATTCACTCTTTTTATATTGTATTTGCTCTTTTCCTTGTAGATGAACAGCGCTTCATGAGCAAGTATATATCTGAGCTGGATTTTTCATCAGCTGAATCTGCATTCAGTCCAGCCCACTTCACTGACTCTTTGGAGCTGCAGGGAAACTTTCATGAATTAAACAATACTGTCTGCTGGAGTGATAACGTGGATCACTGTATTTCCTACCTCAATAAGGTAGGCATCTTCTGGCCAGAGAAGAGTATGTGTGAAAAGGCATCAAATCTTCTGAGTGTTGATGTGTTCTTCCACTGCCTTTTCTGCTGTTCATTTGATTATGTCAAGTTCCACAAATAGCAACAACGGACAAAGCTTGTCTGTTCATATGCTAATGCGTTCGGAGAATTTTTAGATACTTCCAACATTTTGCTAGTTACTCTTTTTGTTGGCGACAACTTTGAAAAACAACAGTAAAAATTAACACAAACTTGGAAAAAACTTAAAGAATAAAAAGAAAAGGTAGAAGGTACAGAAAACTGTACTGCAGGCCACTTTAGCTGACTCTGTTCAGCAGGTCAGCGGTTCAAATCTCACCGGCTCAAGGTTGACTCAGCCTTCCATCCTTTCGGGGTAGGTAAAATGAGGACCCAGATTGTTGGGGGCAATGTAAATATATATACATATATATACATATATATATATATATATATATATATATATACATACATTGCTTACTGGTGTACACCGCTTAGAGAGTGCTTGCACTTAAAGCGGTATATAAGTCTCAAATAAATAAATAAAAACAGAAAATGGTTTTAAAAAATCAAAGCTAAAGCATTTTCCTATGGAAAGAATTCTTTATAATTTAAAATGCTATTTCAAATGTGTAGCTTTCTAACATCAGAATGTCAATCACCCTTTTGCTGTTTATTTAAAAAAAATGCTTAAACTTGTAGTTAAAACTTCTGCCCTAAAAGATTGAAAGAAACTCACTTGTTACTATAAAACTTGACAGTCCAAAGGTTCGTTATAGCTGAAAAACAGTTAACAAGCAATTTCTGAAAGTGATTAGAAAGAAAGTATACAAGCTTAATGTCTTTCCAAAGACATCAACCACAGTTTGAGCAAGATGGCTCTTTCCGCATCTCCCAGACTGCTAAATCCACCAGACTGCTACCTTATGGTCCACCTTGCAAGGACTTGTGGGCAGCCTTAGGTGCTGTCTTTGTCTGGAGTGGAATTAATTATCGAAGAGCCAGTCTACTTGCCAGCTCTTCATTGCCCCATGGTCGTCACTCTGTTTTTCGCAGAGCTGTCTTAAGTCCACCAGTTCTTCCCCCAAAGTTCCCCCCCCCCAAAAAGCTACACATTTTCCACAAAGGTGAGCTGCTATGAAGTGTTATTAAAACCATATGTTAGTTTAGTATAATCTTCTTGATCTCTGTTGTACTATCTTACCAAAGTGAGAAAGGTCTTTCTCCCCCTCCCCCAGTTGCTGCCTCATTCTGGGAAAAAATGCATTTAGGTTTTAGAATTGTAGGCAGGTTCTAAATTTGTATCCCCAGGAACTCCAAAATTTCTGAATTGGAAGTGTTACATAGCTTTAATAGTTTAAACTGTGCAGCTGCCATGTGCATTCTGATCGTTTGCTGAGATTTTTTAAAACACTAACAGTCTTTTTTATGTAACTTTGGGCAGAAAGTTAATTTGTAAGTGATTGTATCAGCTTTCTAACAGAAAAGCTAGACTAAATCATCTACCTGTAAACAGATGTATTGGTGAGGAACTTCACTCAGTTTTACTCCTTAAGTATTTGTAATTTTGGTATTTTGATAATGCTGAGAACAAACCCAGATCTGGTCAATGCTTTAAAGTCTCATAGTAAGCTGATCCCTTAGAATTGTACTGGTGCTTGGAAAGGGATTGCTTAAAAACAATGAGAGTAACTTGAGCAAAGGACAGCTACAAAATGTGAACAGCTAGCTGAAAAATAACAACCAGAGGAAAACAAAGGGAGCTGAGTAGGCTTTTTGTGCATTTATTAACTCTTTAGGAACTCTGAGATTACGTAGGTTGACTTTGGACTTTTTTATGATGTGAGACAAACAACTTTAATTGGTGGATTTGGCCTGGTTGGGCTACTACATTCAAGCTCATGAAGTTGGAAGCAGAAAACGGTGGATATCTGCTTGACCTAAAAAAAAAAAAATGGTTTGTAGTTTCCTTATGCTTGGACACGAACATATGCTGAGGAGAGAGAGAGAGAGGGAGGAGAGAGAGAGAGAGAGAGTTCTGCAATTATAATTTATAAGGAGAAGAAAATCCATTTCTATTAAGACCTTAAAAGTGACATTTTTAGATATTAAGTACAAACTACCACACTTCCTTCTCTCTCTCTCTCTCTCTCTCTTTCTTTCCCTCTTTCTCTCTTATTTTTGTTTGGTCTGATGTTGAAGCTTTAAAACCTTGAGGCTCCTGTGTCTAATGGAATTCTTGTAACATACACTTGTGTATCATAAAAATACCACCCCGTTTCTCTTATGTATTCTTATGCTAGTTGTTTATTAAGAATGACAAGCATGTCTTTTAAAAAAAATTTAGGAGCTCTGGTCACACCGTGGTTAGAATGCAGTATCACAGGCTGACTCTGCCCACAGCCTGGAGTTTGATCCTGACCGGCTCAAGGTTGACTCAGCCTTCCATCCTTCCAGGGTTTGTAAAATGAGGACCCAGATAGTTAGGGGCAATAAGGTGACTCTGTAAACTGTTTAGAGAGGGCTGTAAAACTCTGTGAAGCGGTATATAAGTCTAAATGCTGTTGCTATTACCTCTTCTATGTTTCAACTATACATTTGCCTAGGAAATGGTAGCACTGGGGTTCCCTGCCCTTTATAAGGATGATAGTTCTGGAGATGGTATTGAGCATGGCTTTGACCTCCTGGAATTGGTTAATGGAGCTTGCAGACTGCTGAATTTGTACCAAAACGCATTAGCCAGGCTGGGCGATGTGGAGGCAGAGAAGATGCGATGGGATGAAGAACTGGATTATCTGAGGGAAGAGCAGGGTAAACTCAAGGTCAGAACTTCCAGATTCTGCAGTATGTGTGGCCTGTGTGTTAGCTAATGTCAGTGACTAAAAGAAGATGCTTTTGAATCCAAACATTTTTTTAAAAAAAAAAACAAACGAGTACCAATGGCAATGAAGCAAAATCCTCCAAGAAAATTTATGGACAATTATTTTGGAATGAACAGGAATTCATGCAGCAGAGTTCATCCTTTTAGATAGTCCGCTAACAGAGATAATCATGGAGTATTCCCCAATTTCTTTCATGTCTGCCCAACAGCTTCACCAGAGTACCTTTCCATTTAAAACCATCTAATAATTTCCAAAAATAAAAATATACAATATAAATGTGGGTTGCTCAGATGTCCTTCTCATCGTAAACTAGTTCTATAAATGGAAATAGAGTGTATGTTTTTCTCAAACTGTCCATTGCCAGTACATAGTGATTGTTGTGTAATATCTTTCCTGATGCTTGCATGCTCTAAAGGGGGGGGGTGTTCATGTGAATATTTGACATTTCTTAGGTTTCAGAATCTACTGGATTCTTCCGTCTAGGCACAGGGAGGGTGGAGGCTTTGAATATTGCTATGATCCTGTCTACAGCCCCAACCCATGTAATTTTCTAAGCTTGCTGGGTAAAGCTATGGATTTACTTGTGACCACAGCAGAAGGTGAAGAGATAGTATACTGTAACTCTGAGTAATTAAGGAGATGGACAGTTGCATGAATTCAATTTAAGCCCAGCTTGCTTAAAAGCTCCTTCACTTGCTTGATTACATAGATATTTTCACACCATCCAGCTAACCAGGAAGCTCTCTCAAATGCAAAGGTTTTTAAATTTTAGTGTTCCCTGTTTACACAAGTAAAGATATGGTATATACATGGGAGTCACAACAAGAATGTAATTGCCTTCCCCCCCCCCAATTTAATTTTATTCATTGCGCCAAAATATTATGAAATCATTTCTTGGGAGTACTTCAGAGAAGTGAATATTCATGCTAGGTTTGCATTAATTATCAAAGTAGCAGTAGCAGTGAATTGTGACTATAATTATTGATATAGAGCAGCTGCAGGTTTTGATACATTATTTCCTCTTCTTTTTATCTAAATAAAATTATTGTCATTGAACTGATTAAAATGCACATGATTTTTGGGCAACTGTATTTTAATTTTGGCAAAGACAGTTATCAAAATCTGCCAGTATTTCATTAAATTGATAATCATCCATGTCACTGGCCCTTTCCATTCTGTTCCTGCAATGCATTAGTACAAAAGAGTGAATATCAGTTTATTGTTGTCCTATATGGGAAAAAAGGAGAAATCAGAGAGAGTGATATATACAGCAGTATTGATGTAGTCACTTCTTCCTTTACCAGGGGTTCTCAACCTTGGCAACTTTAAGACTTGTGAACTTCAACTCCCAGAATTCCTCAGCCAGCAATTCTGGGAATTGAAGTCCACAAGTCTTAAAGTTGCCAAGGTTGAGAACTCCTGCTTTTATACAGTGTATGTACAGTAGATATAGAAAGTTTACACATTCCTGTTAAAATGTAGGTTTTTTAGATGTAAAAAAAAAAACAAATCAAGAAAAATCACTTCAGAATTTTTTCTACCTTTAACATATAAGATATTGTACAATTCAATTGAAAAATAAACTGAAATCTTTCAGGAAAAAATAACAATAAAAAACTAGAATAACAGAGTTGGAAGGAACCTTGGGGGTCTTCTAGTTCAACCCTCTGCCCAAGCAGGAGTCTATTCCAAGGGTCCTCAACCTTGGCAACTTTAAGACTGGGGGACTTCAACTTAATTCTGGGAGTTGAAATCCACCAGTCTTTAAGTTGCCAGGGTTGGAGATCCCTGCCGTATACCATTCCGGCCAAATGGCTGTCCAGTTTCTTCTTAAAATTTTCCAGGGATGGAGCACCCACAACTTCTGAAGACAAGTTGTTCCACTTGTTAATTTTTCTCACTATCAAGACATTTCTCCTTAGTTCTAGGTTACTTCTCTCCTTGATTAGTCTCTATCCATTGCTTCTTGTCCTGCCTTCAGGTGCTTTGGAAAATAGTTTGACTCCCTCTTCTTTGTGGCAGCCCCTGAGATATTGGAACACTGCTATCATGTCACGGTACTAACACTTCACGTGATCTTGATTCTACCCCTGTTAATGTGGTTGCTTATGTGTGCACATCCTTAAATAAATACTGAATTGAAGCACCTTTTGTTTTTATAATAGCATCCAGTCTTTTGAGGTAGGCATGGCAATCTTTCCTTGGGAATCTTCGGTCCTTTTCCTTGTAAATGTGCTCCAAATCTGTCAGATGGTGAGGGCATCTCTTGTGCACCTTTCAGGTCATCCCATAGATTCAGATCCACACTCTGGCTGGGCCATTCCAAAACTTTGATCTTCTGGTGAAACCATTCTTTTGTTGATTTGGTGGTATGCTTTGGGTCATTGTTGTGTTGAAAGGTGAAATTCCTCTTCATCTTCAGCATTTTAGTAGAGCACTCATGGTTTTATGCCAAAATTGACTGATATTTCAAACTGTTCATAATTCCTTCTACCTTGACTAAAGGCCTAAATTCCAGTTGAAGAAAAGCAGCCCCAAAGCATAACGGTGCCACCTATGATGCACACTTATGTGACTACCTTATTGTACATTTTTCATTATTTTCTCCTCCAAAAGATTTCAGTTTGTGTTTCAATTAAATTGTACAACTTATATTAAAGGTGAAAAAAATTCTGAAGTGATCTATCTTGTCTGATTTTTTTACATCTCAAAAACTCAGTATTTTATCAGAGGTGTATAGAATTTTTGTATCCACTGTATGTTAAAGCATCCTTTCTCCAAGCCTGCAGTTGTTGCTGATGCTATGCCTTTTCTCAAGTGAGAATCTCATTCCTAGTAATAACTACACTCATGTCTTAGTTCTGTAATAAAATTATTGAAGTAATTTATATTTGGGATCAGGGAGGAGACTATAATAATTGATTTAATTCTTTGCTATGATTCCTTCTCTTGTCTGTTCCCCCCCCCCACCTTGCCCCCAAAGGAACATGTGGAAGTACTTGAAAGGGAAATTGCAATTGTGCAGAATAAGGAACAGCAGCTTCAAAGCAAAAACAAACACTTGAATGATATGCTGAAAGAAGAGAAGGAGGAGGTGAGTGAGGGAAGGGAAGAATGATTGAATCAGCCCTTCTAATATTGCAGGTGAAGAGTGTATTGAATGTCTTCTCTCTTGAGTTAACAGAGATGCAGCCTGCTGGAAACTGATGGGCACCGTGGGTCACCAAAAAGAATGGGAGCCACACAAAAGCATCTCTGAGGGATGGGCCGGTCAGCCTCCCCATAGACTGCTCATCACATCACTGTTGGTCCATCTGGAGCTCAATTATTGCAAGCTGAATTATTACAAATCCTTCATTTTGAGCCCTAGACACAATCCCATCTTCTAATTTTTGTTTAATAAGTTCTACTTTATGAAAGATTGCTATTGAACACTGTAAGACAGACTTCCTGATCCTGATGAAATGTGTAGAGCCTAGAACAGGGGTCTTCAACTTCTGGGAGTTGAAGTCCACAAGTCATAAAAGGGCCACGTTTGAAGACCCCTGGCCTAGAACAACGGGAAGTTCTGGGACTCACAGTCCATCATATCTGAAGCGCACAGGTTGGAGAAAGTGAGTGTAAGAAAACAGGCTAAAGCAGTAGAAGTGTGCCCAGCAAAAGAAAGTGTCATTAAGTTAGGCTTGACTTGACCTGTACACTCACAATCATAATTCAGATAAATATATACATTTTAAATACACTTTTGGTCTCTCTCCATAAATATAAATATTGTCAAGACTTTAGTAGCTAAGATTATATCTGTACTAAAAGAATGATGACCTCTCAAGCCATCCTGTGTTTCTTTTCTACAGTAGGAAGAGGAAAATGTGTTGGAGTTATTTGTAAAAAATAATAAAGGTGCGAAACAAAAGTAAACAAATGCTGATGGCTTTGATTCATGATTTTGTATATTCATATTCTAATATAATTAGTGATGCATCAATGCATCTAGGCACTGTGCAAACCAGGTAAAAGTAACTTTAATTATCTGAAATATATTAGCTTTAAATTGTATGAGAATACAATGGTTAGTATAGATTCCAATAGATAACAGTTATAGCAATACTATAGTACAAAGACAAAAAAACAGAAGAAATTCTTAATTTAAAACTAATAAATAATAAGGACAAGATCAGTTCAAATTGAGGAGGATAAGAAAGTAGGCAGGCACTACTAATAACAGAACATAATAGAATCTGTCTGGAAAATTTTCTAATCTAAGAGATACTTGTGATCAGAAAAAAAGGGGGGGAAGCTTAGGATGGAATTGTTGAGAGTTAATTTTAAAATGCAATATATTATTTTCTATTCCTGAATATTATAGCATGTGGCAAGATTTTTAGGTCCTTGCATTCCTTCTACAGATAAATAATGATTGGCTGATAGTAAGTAGCAAATTTACTTGATTCAGTCATGTTGGGCATTAGGTGAATGAGATTTGATTTTAAAGTATTTTAGTTTGAATGTCTACAGTTTTATTTGATAACTTTGTGACTACTCAATAGCTTTAAAATTGCCTACAATTACATTTTAAAACTTCATAGAAGTATGCTATCTTGAATAAATAGGTGATGCCTTTTCTTCCTCCTTTACCCATAGTTCCCCCCCCCCGATACAATGCTTTTTTCATTCGTTTGTTTAATATATCAATGTAGCGTGAAATTTGCCATAGAGCAGTTTATGTCTTATGCTTGTGTACGAGACAGAAAGAAACTTGGTAGGGGTCTATGAAAGGAAAGACCGCTTGGATTCTGGGATTGCCTCTTGGAAAGCTTGAATGTAGTCAATCAAGAGCGCTGCAGAAACACCCTATCTACTCTCCTAGCTTTGAATGTAAGTGTGGTTGTCCCAGCAGATCACCAAGCTCCTCAGTTCTCTGGCTAACCAGAAGAACCAGCATGGTCATGAAATGAAGAGGAAGGAACAAGAACTGCTTCGACTGAAAGACAAGATGAGCCAGATTTTAACTAACAAAACAGACAAGAGAGGAAGTGAGTAGTTACAAGTGGGGGATTAAAAAAAATGGCAGGCCCTTTTATTATTTGTTGTTACATTGGTACCAGAACCATCTGGAAACCTGACATGGCTCCTGGATCATGGGATACTGATCTTATCTCACTCATATTCTAAGATGAGCTTGTACTTATCTTTTGTATTACAGAAAATAATCAGCTTTTCCTGCTGAAGTCTACACACTGGGTATAACTTTATTGTGCTTCATTCCCCCCTCCTCTATTTTGGGGGGAGGTATATGTATATGATCAGACCAGCTTTAATCAGTTATTAATACATTTTCAAGACTTGTACTTGGGAAAAATAGAAATGCAATCAGCTATTCACAAGCCAATCAGAAGACTCAAAGTATTCTTCCCTCCCTTCCCCAAATGCAGAGAGGAAAGTTTTGAGATTTAAATTCAGCAAGAATATTTGCTAGAAGATGTGATCTTAAGCATATGCATAATTTCTAAAATAATACTGCATAATTAAATAGCAGGTCTCATTAAAAAATAAATGTTCATAATATTATTTTCTTGGATACGTAGCCCAGCCATCAAATGAATGCTAACAAACAGACATTACATTTCAAGTAAAACATAAAACAGTTTATTAAGAACAGTTTATTGGTCAGGAAAGCCCTCGGTTATATTCTGACAATTGAGAAAACACCAGTCAGTCTCTTAACTACTGGCTAGATGAGAAGCAGGCATAATGACAATTCTGAAATGTTAAACTGGAGAAGTTTTGTTTTGCAATATAAATAGCAGAAATGAAAGGAGCTTTTGCTAACAGAACTTGAACTCAAATATTCACCTTTGATTTGGGGTGTCAGGTCTGGGGAAGAAGGCTCGGGAAGCTGAGTGCATTCACTGCTCAGGCATGTGGCTTCCTATTTCCTAGCAATTGAAATCCTCAATGTCCTTCCTCGGATGGACGGCAAGAGGGCCACCTGGAAAACTGGGAGATCCCTGGGCAGGTAAGTTGCTGGCATTTGCCTCCATCTCTTGTTCAGGAAGATGTTGCTGAATTTGGCCTACCAAGAGCAGTTAGAAGGATAGAACTTGAGATTGAGGTGGCATGGATATCTGTGGTACAACGAAGTCAAGGTCAATGTGGATTTTAAAAATCATTATGGGAGATGTTCCATGCTGAGATTATGGAATATAAACCTAGATTATGCACCCAAACACCTTTGTGGCTTTCAGCATGAGAAGCATTTTATAGAAGAGAACTAAATTTATAAAGAAATGGACAGCACTGTATGTATTTGAGATTTTGCTAAGTTTTATCCATCATACATTTTCAACTATACTTTTATAACATTCAAATCTAGGAGTGGTGATTCCTAAGGACCATTCTAGGAGTGTCATGAAACTAGTATGTATGCACAACCCCCGCTATACCTAGGGTGAATTACTAATGATAAAGTAGATGGTAATGTTCCAACAGCTGTTATGCAATCAGTTTTGGAAAAAGCTGAATGGAATCAGACCTGGTTAGTACTGGGACGGGAAATTCCACAGCTATAGCTGAACCTGCCAAGTTGGGAAAATCCCAGAAGGCAACAGCAAATGGCTCCCATATAGTTGCCAAGAAAATAACATATATGTATCCATCACCATTTTATTTAAGAGATGATCAGGTACTGAGCTGAACCATGTGACGAAAAATGCAATAGAATGCTTTAGAAACTTCATTTTTTTTTTTTGCAAAAATTAGTGATTAAAGAAATTTTGCTTTATGCTGGCAATATTCTAGCTTTGTATTCTTGTCTTCTATTGTTGTAGAAAGGAGGAAGAGCTCTACCGCATCCAGTTGGCCAAGCAGGAACAACGGGAAGAGGGCCTGGCTTTTGAGAACACCAAACTGAAACAATTGCTGAATGAAGTGACCCAAGACTTGGAAGAGATGCTGGCTACCGATGGGGGCAGTGCCAGAGTAAGGGTGTCATGGGGATACTTCTAGCAGTTGGTAGCTATGCAGATAGCCCTCAATGTATGACCACAATAGGGATCAGAAAATTTATTGTTAAGCAAGATATCTCGTGATCATGACTTACAACCTTCCCTACTAACTTACCTATTGGTTTTACTTGTTGGAAGCTGGCTGAGAAGGTTGCAAATGGCAAACATGTGACTGCAGGATGCTGTGGCTGTCATAAATGTGCAAGAGTTGCCAAGTTCCTGAATCATAATAATGTGACCCTGGGCAAGTACAAGTTATCCGTCACTTTTTCAACACTGTTGTAACTTAAAGCAGGCATTAATGAATAGGAGTTAAGCAAGGAGCATGTTGCTTTTACTTTCTGACTAATCTCGTTTAATCTTTCTGGTGTTTTTCTTTTCTCTTTTTGGTCTCAAGGGCACAGAGCAACGTTGTCCCTACAAGTCCTTCCAGGAACAGTGGGGTAGGCTCAGAAATACCATAAAAGCTGTTCATAATCAAGGTACAATAACTCTCACATCATACCCTTCAAAGAGAAGTTCAGTGCTGTTATCGTAAGACTCTAAATGATGTAAAAAAGGCAACTGCATATATTCATGGGGGTGATATGAGATAAAAAGATATACTTTATGCAATTTGTTTGCTTGTCACTTTGAATTATTTATTTATTTAAGTTAATTGGCCACTCAATCCAATAGGCTCTGGGTGACACACAAAACTAAAAAAACCACAGAGAACAGTTAAAAGTATTAGATCAACTGCCAGCCTGGTGATCAGGCCGAGCCTGAGGGAGGAGTCAAGCACATCATCAGTCTGGAGTCCCTTCATGCCCACAGGAGATCTAAGTCCAGCCCTCCTTGAGTTCTACTGACTGTTGTCTACCTCCAATTTGCCTTCTCCACTAGTAGTTCAGATTCTTGTTTAGAGGTAGCATGGAATAAACTTGTACTTATTTTGGACCCAACACTCACTCCTGATTTCTTGCACCTGAACCTTGCACCTAAAGTGCTCAAATAACAAAATTCTAAAATAACAATAAATTGCCCTAAAAATAAATAAGAAGAATAAGCTCCGTGTGCATATAACATATCTAACTGCCAAGCAGAGAGGGAGCAAAGAAGATCCTCTTATGCTTGTTTGGGAGCTTCCAGAAGTGGCATTTAGTTCTTAGAATAGAATGCTGGCTTTTTTGGCCTGTTCAGAAGGACAGATCAATCAGAATCATCAATCAGAATAGAGCTGGAAGGGGCCTTGGAGGTCTTCTAGTCAAGTGACTGTCCAGTCTCTTCTTAAAAACCTCCAGTGATGGAGCACCCACAACATCTGAAGGCAAGCTATTCCACTAGTTAATTGTCCTCACTGTTAGAAAGTTTCTCCTTAATTCCAGGAATCAACTAATCCCTTGATTAGTTTGCATCCATTGTTTCTTGTCTTGCCTTCTGGTGCTTTGGAAAATAAATTGACCCCCTCCTTGTGGCAGCCTTTCAAATACTGGAATACTGCTAATCATGTGGTCTACTTTGTCAAATGCCTTGCTGAAGTCTAAATATACTATGTCCACAGCATTTTGATGGTCTACTAATTTAGTCACTTTGTCAAAGAATGAAATAAAATTGGTTTGGCATGATCTGTTTTTAACAAACCTGTGCTGGCTATTCATTATAACTTTATTTGTTTCTAGATGTTCACAGATCTGGGTTTGTTTGTTTTTTTAACCAGTATCTTCCCAGGTATTGATGTTAGGCTGATTGGTCTATAATTTCCTGGGTCTGTTTTTTCCCCCCTTTTTTGAAGATGGGAACCACATCAGCCTTTTTCCAATCTTCTGGTAGTTCCCCAGTTCTCCAAGATTTTTTTAAAGATATGATACAATGGTTCTGAGATAACATCTGACAACTCCTTCAGAACTCTGGGATGTAATACATCAGGTCCCAGTAATTTATATTCATCAAGGTCAGATAGGTGTTCTCTTACTATTTTCTTGCTTATTTTAATTTCGATTTCTAATCTTTCTTTTACAGTTATGTTTTTGGTAGGTTGGGCTATAGTTTCTTTTTGTGTGCAGTTCTGCTTTCTACTGCCTGTTACTTACTTCCTATCTTTCTTCTCTCTTGAGTGGACCAACTGTTTCCTTGACTTTTTTTTTTTTTTTTTTGCTATTTACACATTGAAAGAAACTTTTTTAAATTATCTTTGACTTTTTTTGCAAGTCTTTGTTCATTCTGAGCCTTTGCTTTCCTGACTTTATATTTGTAAATTCGGGTGCTGATATTCTGCCTTAGTTATGTGTCCCTCTTTCCATTTTTGTACTTATCCTTTTTGTCTTTCAATTTATCAGATAGATCTTTGTGCATCCATGCTGGTTTCTTCTTGGATTTCTTGTTTTTCTTTTTTAGTGGTATTGTGTTGGACTGGACTTTAATGATTATATTTTTCAGTGTTTCCCACGCTCCTTGAGTTGTTTTCCCCTTTAGGATTTTTAATCCATGAAATTTTGTTTAGGCTCTCTCTGAGTTTGTTAAAACCAACCCTTTTAAAGTTTAAGATACTGGTTGGATTATATTCTATTGCATATGTTTGCATTATATTGAATTCTGGTATGACACGGTCACTCTCGCCCAAGGTTCTGGCAATTTTAACTCCCTCTATACTTCTTCTCTATGAGTAAGAATTAGGTTCAGAATAGCTTTTCCTCTGGTTCCCTCCTCTATCTTTTGGATGCCAAAGTTGTCAGCTAAGTTGGTTAGGAATCTGTTCGATCTCCCACTTGCTGCAGAGCTTGTCTCTTAGTTGATATCATACATTTGTTAATTGGTTAGCAAAGAATTCATCTATTTCTTCTGCTTAGTTGGGTGGCCTGTAGTATACACCTATAGCAATGTCATTCTTTTTTCCTTTTATATTGACCCATATTGATTCTCGGAGGTTTTCATCCTAAGATCCTGTTCTTGTTCATCCTAAGATCTTGTTCTTCCCTCTATTTCCAGTGTATTCTTAATGCTTAGTTAATCAAAACTGTAATATACCCACAAATACAAAGGATACCAAAGGTTTGTAGCAGCATAATAAATAAATAGATTTGAGCTATCCAATATATTCAATTAGAGAGGTAAACTATGTGCAGGATGGCAACAGATAGGAACTGGAATCTTCAAAAGTAATACTTCATACTGCCGTATTTTGTGGTATTTCATAAATGATTTAACAGCAATATACAGTATAAGCTAAGAGCAGCTGTAAATTATTGTCTGGTATTCTGGAATTGGCACTAAAGTGGTGTATGAAAAATCTCCCCTTGTCTTGACCTCAATTCACAAAGGAGATGTGAAGGGCAAGTTATGTAAGTTTGACTTACCATTTTTGTTTTAGTGAGCCTTGTTTCTAGTTGAATCCAATCCAAAAGCAACTTAAACTAAAGTTTATTAGTGAACAAGCCTCTCATTTAAGCATATTTACTGGAAACAAATAGCTGCTTATACTCAAAACATGACCCAGGGTTCTTGCTGGACTCTGGTTGTCATGAAGCAATAGCATGGGGTGATAGGAAGACAACCAGTGAAAAACTGGTTGGCAAGCCATCAGATTCCTGTAAAGGGTTTAATATCACGTAAAAAGGTTGGTCGTCTCCAGGGCTTTTTAAAAAAAGAATATATAAAATAAATAAACGTTTCTGATCCTATGTACAGTTTTACAATTTGACCTAGTTTACAAGCCTATAAGGTAAAACTCTGATTGTTTTGTAATACGAAAAAAGTTTAAAGATAAACATTAAAAGGCATGGAGCCAGCTTCCCAACTCTCTTAATCAAGCTATAAAGATAAAGGTTTCCCCTGTCTAGTCGTGTCTGTCTCTAGGGGGCAATGCTCATCTCTGTTTCCTAGCGTGGTGTGCAGATGCTTCCATAGTCAGGTGGCCAGCATGACTATACACTGAGGCTCACAGAATGCCCTTACCTTCCCACCAAAGTAGTACCTACTTATTTACTTGCATTTGCAAGGACAGGAGCTCACTCCATCGCATGGTGTTTGGGTCTCAAACTGCCAACTTTCTGGTCAAGAATCCTAAAAACCTAAAAGCTAGGCCACCACACCCCTTTAACCAAGTCATACTAGTTTCAAAAAAGCATTTAAATATAGTTTCAGTATTTAAGTTTGTGTGTGTGTGTGTGTGTGTGTGTGTGTCTGTCTGTCTGTCTGTCTGTCTGTCTGAATATGGGCTATTTAAGATATATATCTTCAACTGCCCTAAATTTTCCTTAGTCCAAGTTCACGAGGATAAAAAGTACATCAAGCCAGTCTCCATTTTTATCTTTTTGCCCAGCTGTTGGTTGCCAAATGTCTGAGGGAGATGGTCCAAACCCTGTGGTCATTGTGACGGATCATGACAAGGAAATAATGAAATTAAAGAAAGAGATTGAAGAGAGCCGAGGACTGATTGCATTGCAGCAGCAGTGTTTCCAGGTAAATGGCTGCTTCCAGGTGCTTTGCTCTCTCCTGGTGCTCCTAGCCTTTTGGGCAGGTGGGATATCAAAGGCTGGTAGTTGTAAGGATAACTATTTGTATTTGGTATTTACTCCCTAATTAAAAGCAGCCCCATACCAAAAAGTGTCCTCTGAAAATTCTATCCGATGGGTTATTGTTGATCTTTTGAATTTAGATAAGAGGGTGTCAACTATTCTCCAAAGCATCTGAGGACAGGACAAGAAGTAACAGATAGAAACGTATCAAGGAAAGATCCAATCTAGAACTAAGAAGAAATTTCCTGACAGTGAGAACAATTAATCAGAAGTTGTGAGTGCTCCAGAAGTTGTGAGTGCTCCATCACCCACTGGTCAGCCATTTGGCTGAAATGGTATAGGGCAGTGGTTCTCAACCTTTTTAATGCCGCGACCCCTAACCAGTTGTAAGTCGAGGACTACTCAACCGGTCGTAAGTCGAGGACTACTCAATTGGTGCAGCACCATTTGCAGAATGGGACTTTTGGTGGGCTCAGCAGGTCAGAGACAGCCTGGACAATTCCTATTGGCTTTTGAAAGCCAATAGAATTAGACTCTATTCAAGTGAGTCTATTCTATTGGCTTTCAAAAGCCAATAGAATAAAAGGGAGTAGCACAGCTAAGGAAAAGAGGGGAAAAAATGGCGGACTGCGTTGTTTGGTGACCCCCCATGAAATGGTCTTTCAACTCCAAATGGGGTCCCGACCCACAGGTTGAGAACCACTGGTATAGGGTCTCCTGCTTAGGCAGTGGGTTGAACTAGAAGACTCCCAGATCCTTTCCAACCCTATTCTGTAGGGTTTTGTGTTCTACTCTGCATTAATCTGATATCACGTAATTACATCTTCAGTTACTAAATTAACAAACACAAAATATTTATTTGTTTATAAACGGCCTTTTTGAATGAGACCAAGAATGTATTTATTTTAAAAAAGCGATTTAGCAGCACAGTAAATAAAAATGCTACTATAAAACCTACCTAAACATTGAAAATGACTTTCATTCTCATAGTTAGGGCATTTCAAAGAAGAAACTCTTAGTCTCTTTCCTTCTGTTGGCCTTCTGGTTCATGCAACAAAAGACACTCTGTTTATCTAGTTAATAGCCTTGTTTTTCTTCCCAAGAATGCTGGGAACTGCAAGAGACTCACTTCACTCCTCATGGCAGAATTCTAATCATCCTCACCAAAGTATATGTCTGGATTTGCTGAGAAAAGTTGTAACAGTTAAGCTATTGTAAAGCAATAGTTTAAACTGTAGGTCTGCAACAAAGACATGGCCTGTCTATAATGGAAAATTCATGTTTTTGAACTGTATGGATCTGTTTGTAAATTTAACTCAAAATAATACTTTCCAGGAGCAATTAATGTCTGCTGCCAATTCAGAACTGCCTGCCCACCTGAAGGGCTCTTACTTCTTAGAGGAACAACAGCAGCTGCAGGAGGAGCGAGAACTGTTTGAGGAGCAGAAACAGGCGTTTGAAGGGGAACGGAAGAACTTTACTGAAGCAGCCATTCGACTAGGATGGGAGGTAGACAGCTGTCGTCATTCCCCCTGCTTCCCAGAGGCCAAGTTGATCATTTCATATTATGGCCAACAGCAGCAATTCCTCTATAAAACCTACAGCAGATTTTTCATCTTGACTTCTCCCTTTGTGTTTAGGGGTATTGTCCTACAGGAGCCCATAAGAAAAAATCATCTTTGTTAAAATCAACCAATATGCATGGGCAGAGGAAAAACAGCTAAGTAACTTGGAGTAAATGAGGGAGAGAGAACATTTAGACTCTTTCCTTAGTGACAATGCCCTCTGGTTAATCTCAAATTTTGAATATGTAGGCCCCAAAGAAACTCCTGACATAGTCCTCAACTTACAACATTTATGACAGTTGGTCATGTGATCAAAATTCAGCCGCTTGGCAAGTGACTCATATTTATGACGGTTGCAGTGTTCTGGGGTTCAGCTTTTGCGAACTTCTGACAAGCAAAGTCAATGTGGAAGCCAGATTCATTTAACAACCGTGTTACTAACTTAACAACTGCCATGATTCACTTAACAACTGCAGCAAGAAAGGCTGTAAAATGGGGCAAAATTCATGTAACCAATGTCTTGCTTAGCAACAGAAATTTTGGGCTCAATTGTGGTCTTAAGCCGATGTCTACCTATGCTGCTAAAAAAATTAGCAGCAGTTACAGGCAAGGTGAACAGTAATCATGCTTTATTTTATATTCTACCGGAGAAGTGTAGCACAAGAACCTCTTTTTTTATAGGCAGTGCAAACAAGGAGAAGAAATCTAAAGACCATGGCAGAGGGAGCTTTTTTTTAATGGCCAGGAGGTTGAACAATTCTGGACTGGGCTACATACAATAATTCAAAGAACGTATTGAGATAGAGGCACAATCAAATTTTTGAGGGCAACAGGAAGAATTTTAAGCAATGTATGCTTGTGATAAAGCCAAAGTTAGGGTTAGGTTAGGGTTTTGAATAGAACAATGGAAAAGCAGAGAGGGTAATAGAGATTAAGAGAAGAGACTAAGGGAAAATGAGAAGAGGCTTTTCTTCTTAATGCTACACTAGAAGGATAAAACACAACGTAGTGAAAGGTACAGTAATAAGAGTGGGTGTCTGGATATCACTCAGTGTGCCCTCTTATTGATTTGAACAGATTTCTTGCTTTTTGTTTGGAGCACCTTAAAACACACTGCACTAGCCTAGGAAAAGACAGAAGAGGTTTAAATTATTGTGGGCAAATGCTCTCTGAATACTGCAAAACAACTTTTGGAGCCTGAATCCAAAGCTCTGCACAATCCTAATAATCATATTCCCCATTTGCTTCTTGATAGAGGAAACAGTTTGAAGAACAGAAGGTTCAGTTCCTGAAGCAAGAATTTTTGAAGTCATTGCCAAAACTAGATAAGAGAAATACTAAGTGGCGACTTTCTGCACCACTTCCTCTAGGAGAAGAGGAAGGTAACTACATTGTCCTTCACAGGGTTGTTGTGGGAAAAATAGGAGGGAAGGCTATTTCACCACTTTGTGTTCCTGAAGGGAAGGTAGAAACTAAATTGAACAAAGAAATAAACAATATGTTCAAATAGTTTCCTGTTTTATGTGGCAATGGCCAACTAAGTCTTTCCTAAAACAAGTATTTATTTGTCAAATGTAGATACTGCCCACCTCAGAGTGACTCTGGGGGTTGTACAGCTAAAATATAAAAGCATATAAATGATATAAAAAGACATCATTTTTTTTTTAAAAAAGGAGAAATGGATGAGAGCCAGTTTGGTGTGGTTGTTTTAAGGTCCTAGCCTACCTACAAACAAGGAGACTGTGAGTTCTAGTCCTGCCTTAGACATGAAAACCAGCTGGATGACCTTGGGCCAGTCACACACTCTCAGCCCAACTCACCTCATAGAATAGTTGTGAGGAAAATAGGAGGAAGGAGCATTATGTATGTTTGCCACCTTGAATTATTTATAAAAAATGATAAAGCAGGGGTAAGAAATAAATAAATGGAGCCAAGTAAAAAAGAAGGATAAGATAAACTTTTAAAGGTTGGGGAGAAACATCAAGGCGCTAAACACTCCTAGGGTTGTGTATCACTCTGTTGGCAGAGCTAGGTCTTCAAACTCTTTCAAAAGGCCAGGCGTGTGGGGGCTTGCTTCACCTCTGGGGGAGAGGTTCCAGAGGGTAGGGACAATAGCAGAAAAGGCTCTCTTATTGGACCCCGCCAGTTGAAATTCTTTAACTGGCAGGGTCTTTATAATACTTTCCCTGCATGACTAAGTGGGACAGCTGATGTGATGGGGATACTGGGAAATGTGGTGGGCGCATGTGGCAGGCCAATGTGATGGGGGTAATGGAATTTAAAATGGGTGATACATTTAAGCCTTTCCCAGTTTCCAGATGCTGGCTGAGGATGATAGATATTGTAGTCTAATACATTTGGAGAACATCAGAATGGGCCTCAAAAGAACTATGATTGGTTCTTCCATTTTGTCAAGTAATGTTGTAGAGCAGGAGTCCCCCTTGGAAAGACTCTGCTAAAGGCAATTGTAGGTGTGTTCTGTTTCTACCTTGGGTTTTAATATTTTTTTGACATTGATGCTAGGAGTGATGCTCCCTCCAAGTTCTGTATAACTTGCAAATAGGTACAAGGACATGTTTGCCCTATGTGGAGTTTACTCAATATCTGGGAGAGGAGGCATTTCACTTGAGTAAAGCATCTGTTGCAGATGAGCGAACCTTTTGTATAGCCCCTCTCCTCTGCAAATCCAGTATAAAGAAAAACAATATTATCCCGTCTCAATATTAATTGCCATTTTTGGAGAATTTTGGGAGAAAGCATTTGATGGAGTCTTTCCCAGCCTTCTATCAAAATGTGTTAGACGACAGTTCCTTAAGCCTAGTATAGCATGGCTATTGGAAGGTGTATTACAGCAGATTTGGAAAACACCACTTTGGGGAATGTTAGTCTGTGACAAGTGGTGACAATAAGATTATACTGATGAATCTCCAAGATTCCAACACTCGGAGTTGCAAATGATTAATGTATCTCTATCCATCTCCACAAATTGTTTCCACATTCCAATTCTGGAATTTCCACAAGTATTGACTTCCTGATAATAGTAGTTTTAGGGCAATTTTTGTTTGCTCTGGAGGAATAAAGAAATTCTGTTCTTTCTGATTTTATATTGTATATAGTCCCTGCCTATTTCCTCTTCTTTCTCCTGTGTTGCCTCCTTTTCTGCTCCAGAAGCTGGTCACTTTTTCTGAAGCTGTTGTAGTGCCTTCTCCATTCTAATTTCATCCCTGGTCTCCCAGGAGATGAAATGTGTTATTTTGTATTGTCCCAAGTTTTTCAGTAACACACTCATTTGTTTAAACAAAAAGGGCTGGGATCATCTTTCTTACAAGAAAAACTAAAAAGATCATTTACTTGTTAATTAATTATAAAAATAATTGAGTGGATACAATGTAAATTCATGAAGCTATATTTAATTATTTAATTAATTATGACTGCCCAACTCACTCCCAGTGACTTTGGGTGACTTACAAGAATAAAATCCCAATACAAAAAACAATACAAAAAACAATAACTCCACCTCACTTGTGACAACAATCTCACCTCAATAATGACAACAATCAATGATTGATGCCTCCCTATCATTCTGGGGTTCTTATGGCCATCGGCAGACCATGTCTTCTCGGCCTTGCAAAGAGTATCAAAGAGTGTCTGCAGGGATGATGTTCCATAGGGAGGGAGCCACCATGGAGAAGGCCCTTCTTCTTGGTCCCACCAGATGGATCTCTTTAGAGAGGGAACCCATAGCACTCCCTGCCACCACATTTTGGTGGATTGGGTAGATCAGATTGGGAAAAGACAGTCCTTCAAACAACCTAATGTAGACTGTATGCTTTTTTAGTATATAATGCTAGAACTTGGATGTTCAAACTTATCTATTGGTCGTAGGTCAGGAGCAATGTAATGGAATTTGCTTTATATAGAATGTAACTTACCTTCTGGAATACACTTTCATAAGGTGTTGTCGCCATAGTTTTAGGTGGCTTTTTTTTTAAAAAAATGGACCAATTCTTGGAGATAGATCCAAAGGCAGCTTACAGCTAAGGTGGGCAACTCCCAGGCTGACAAATGCCTTCTCATTTGCCATTGGACCTTAGCAGCTTGGATAAAATGTCTTGTCATAGCAAAGGATCAGAAATTTAAAAAATGGAAATTTGTCAAATCAAATATTTTGAATAGAATCTTTTAAGACATGTGAATAATTTTTACATAAATCTGTGCTTCAGGAATATTTTTTGATTGATGTCACTTGATGAGTGTGTATGTGTGGGAATGGTGGTAAACGTATTATGAAAATATGCTATCTCTGTGAATTGTTTTTGACCTTTTATAGCTTTTGGAAATTTCCAGTTAATCATTTTTATCAAGATACATAACTTTCTGTTTATTTCTACCTTGTCCTCTTTTTACGGTGTTTCTCCTTTCCTTTTCCATGCTAACTTAATCTGGAATGTTAGTGAATTGGCCCGAAGAACAACAACTAAGCTTAATGTTCATTATGGTAGCAGCTTATTACTTATTGTAATGTCAGCTGTGGGGAGTCAGGTGTGGGGGAGGGGGGGAGTATAAGAAAGCTCTTCTTGTAGGTTTCCTGAGGAGTCTATCTGCTGCTAGTGGCAACAGGATACTAGACAAAATAAATCTTTGATCCTACGCAACAGATTTCAGAACTTCTACTTTTTTTCTCTTTGACTGCAGACTGTGAAGAGTTACCCAGACTAAAAAAGTGGGCCAGACCCATCTGTACACCATACTCCAAGTTTCTTATCACACCTTGCCGCACCCCAACAGACCTCTTTAGAAAAAAGCAGCTTTCATGTAAAACTAGTAGTCCTGTAATAGGCAAGAAGCAAATTCTTTCAGACAACTGGTAATATTTTACATTTTTCCTGGTCTTGTTGAATAATACATTTAAAGTACAGAAAGTACTCAACTTACAAACATAATTGAGCCCAGAATTAATGTCACTAAGCAAGACAGTTTTGTGAGTTTTGCCTCATTTTACGACCTATCTTGCTACAGTTGTTAATCACTGCAGTTGGTAAATTAATAACACAGTTGTAAAGTGAATCTAGCTTCCCCATTGACTTTGCTTGTCAGACAGTTGCAAATGGTGATCACATGATCCCAGGACACTGCAGCCATCATAAATATGAGCCAGTTTCCGTGCATCTGAATTTTGATCATGTGGCCATGGGGATGCTGCAAAGGTTGTGTGAAAAATGGACATAAGTCACTTTTTTCAGTGCCGTTGTAACTTTGAACAGTCACTAAATGGTTGTAAGTTGAGGACTACCTGTAGCTTTAAGGCAGGGGTCTTCAAACTTGGCCCTTTTATGATTTGTGGACTTCAACTCCCAGAATATAATTAAATAATATGTAATTACATAATATGTAATTCTGGGAGTTGAAGTCCACAAGTCATAAAAGGGCCAAGTTTGAAGACCCCTGCTTTAAGGTGATGATCTTTTCCTATTTAAGAATATCTTCTAGCTCCTGTGATTATATCTGATAGTGTATCCATCTATAATTAAGGTAACATATTTGTATCTGATCTCTGTTGCGTGTGTCCATGTTTTAAGTTTGCTTTGGCATTTAAAAAAAATATCTTTGATTTTTAAAAAGTTCTTAATAGCATCTTTAACAAATATATAATTTGGAATTTGTCTATTTTCTCCCTCTTTGATTCAGCTAATTTGGGGTGTATTCCCGTTCCATATGAAGGACACTTATTTTTTGGCAGTGGGAAGAGGGAATGACAGGGATGATCATATACTGTATTAAGTTGTATTGTTTTAACCATGGTATTTTGAATAAATTAAGGTTGGGTTCAGATTCACATTAACCTGAAACCAAATATTACCTTTTAGCACGACACATAATATGTAATAGTCTATCAATTAATTGCACTGACAGAGACTGATTTAGGATTAAAAAAAATGTCTATTATGGAATAATTAAATCTTGTCCCCTCTCTGGATTTGGAGCTATCCATAAGGAAGAGTAGAAGCACATTTATAGGTAGTCCTCAACTTACACCAATTCATTTAGTGACCGTTCAAAGTTAAAATGAAAAAATGACATGACCATTTTTCACACTTAACGACCATTGCAGCATCCCATGGTCATATGATCAAAATTCAGATCTTGGCAACTAACTCATATTTATGACGGTTGCAGTGTCCTGGGATCATGTGATCAATTTTTGCAATTTTCTGACAAGCCAAGTCAATGAGGAAGCCAGATTCACTTAACAACCAGATTACTAACCTAACAACTGCAATTATTCACTTAACAGCTGTAGCCAGAAAAGTCATAAAATGGGGCAAAACTCATTAATGAATGTCTCACTTAGCAACATAGATTTTGGGCTCCATTGTGGTTGTAAGTCGAGGACTACCTATATTTATTTATTTATTTATTTGTCTATTTACCCTTTTTTAGGCTAAATTCTCCACAACAGCTCAGCAAAAGAAGGGAAACCCTCCAACATGCAGCTTGCCAAACAGAAATAGCTGAGAAGGATGATCTCCAGAATGATAGTTTTGATCGCTTCCTTAGCAGCTTCTTCTAAGAATTTCTTTCACCATGCTACTATTAATTCAGTTTCAATGAATGTTGTCACGAAGGCTATATCAAAATTTCTGTTCTATTCAACTGAAATTGAGAAATATATTTCCTTCTCTTAGTTGTATTCTAGACATAACATATTGTTTCTACCGTAGTTAAGAAAGGTCAACAGAAGTAAATGCTTATACGGAGAACTGTTCTTTGACATGCAACTGAATTTTATTACAGCACAGAATATACTAGTGAAAATAGTTTTTATGAACATGCTGGGTTACATTTTTTACATTGTACTTGTTAACATTTGTACCTTTGTATGCATATAGAGACAGGGACCATAAATGAAGTAGGGTTTTTTTTTGATGTTCCTATTTTTTTAATAAATATATATTTTAAGAATGTGTGATTTCAATTCTAATTTACCGTAGTTTTGTTCTAATAATGTGAGTGTTGTATTCTTAAAACCATTCTTGAATGTCAGCACCTTGAGGAGAACAGAATTCCAAGTGCCTTACCTAAGTTCTGCATAAAAAAAATGTTTGCAGTGGTTCAAGTATCTGGAGTGATATCTCTCCATTCCTTTAAAAATGGTGATTTCCATACTGATGAGGTTCTAGAAACAATATACTTGATTATAAAACTAAGCAAAGTCTTTTAATTCAATGGCATGTTTCTGTTTTCACAATACTGTGGGGAACAATGAAGAGCAATTGAGGCCTCAAGGATTTTTGCCTTGAATTTTACAGTCATGAAAATGAAGTTGATCTGGACTTCAAACTAACTGGATGAGAGACTGCTCAAATTTACACATACCTATCCAAATTTTACAAACAAAAATATTTAAACGGGAAAAAAAAGATAATTGCAAAATCCCTGCCATCCAATATACCTCTGGGTCTTCCCACAAAATAAGACTGCTCAAAGAGGTGATCACCAAAGCCTTAATTAATCTTTTTTTAAAAAAAAACTGAATCCAATTTATGTCTTATCACAGTAAGCTAAAATGACACTGCCCAGTTTATAGTTAAATGTATCATGTGAACATATCTGTAAGGTGACTCCTATAATACTGGATAAGTACAGGTAGTCCTTGATTTACAACAGTTCACTTAGTGACCGTTCAAAGTTACAATCGCACTGAAAATAGTGACTTACGACCATTTTTCATACTTATGACCGTTGCAGTATCCCCAGGATCACATGATTTACATTCAGATGTTTGACAACTGACACATGACAGTTTCAGTGTCCTGGAGTCATGTGACCCTCTTGCATCCCTTAACAAATGTAAAAAAAAGTCGTAAAATGGGGCAAAACTCACTTTTTTCATTTAGCAACATAAATTTTGGGTTTAAGTGTGATCGTAAGTTGAGGGCTACATGTATGCAGTTTGACTCTAGTCATATTTAATGGACAGTGAAGACTGGCATATGCCATATGTTCTTTTCAGTCCCAGAAAGATAGCAATGGTTACTGAATTACCAAGATCTCTAATTGTTCTAAGTGCCAGGTTGAATAGGCCAGTTACTGTCTCTTAATGTGATGTGTAGACACCATCACTGATAACTTTCCACCCGCTCTTCTGACTCCAGGTAGGAAAGGCACCTTGAAGTATGTTTTGCACCACGTGGGCTCCTTTGCTTTTACGCCAAAGCGGAACGTCAGTATGCAAATGAATGGAGGTCGGCCCATCATGCACTGCGGGCGCTCTAATTTCTCGGTGCCCTAGCTGCGATGCCGGCGCGCGGTCAGATTGCTGGGCGACGGTTGCTGTGGCTTCTGTCGCGACTCGCGCCATCGCTTCGGGCCTTCTGCGTGGCGGAGGAGGCGCAGCTGCGACCCTTGCCGGCCGAGGTCCGTGCGTCGAGCGAGGCTCTATGGCGAAAGCTGGAGGCCGGCGGCGCTTCGGTGACGCCGGACTTCATTAGCGAGGAAGAGGAGGCGTTGCTGGCTCAGGAGCTGGAACCGCAGCTGCGCCGACACCGCTATCAAGACGAGCATTGGGACGGGGTAGGTGGCTCTGCGTGGCTTCGAGGAAAATTCAGCGGGGCTCCTTGGCCCGATATTGATGCTGAAGTGTAGTTGGCTTAGGATCGGCTTCGTGTTTTGTGTGAGCCTCCTTAACTGACCTTTGCGCCGTTTATGATTGCAGTGGCTTATTCAACAAGTCAGTTATCGGAATGTTTCAAGCTTCCTAGTTTAGAACATATGTGGAGAGAGCAAGTAGGCTTAATGGATCTTATTAAACATGAATAGGGGTTCCCAAATTAACCACACGTTGTGAGCTTACACAGCATACTATAATAAACCACAAATAAGCCTTTTGGATTACTTTGCCCAATACATTAGGTCAGCGGTTCTCAACCTATGGGTCGCGACCCCATTTGGGGTCGATCGACCATTTTTCGTGGGTCGCCAAAGAAGGCGATCCGCCATTTTCTCCCCTCAGGGGGCAGCGCCGCGCATGCGTGCTGCGCATGGGGGCACCGCCGCGCATGCGCAGAACGTTTGTGTGACGGGGGTTGCCGCCACACAAACGTTGAGAACCACTGCATTAGGTTAAAATAATGTTAGCTAGTTTGTGGTTTAATGCACCTTGTGAAGAGGATGAATATTGGGTGTTGTCATAAGATGGGAAGATGGGCATTCTAGTTTTTATAAGATGGAATAATATTACTATGTGGAACAACATAAAAGAGATATCTTGCCCTCCCTATTTAAAAATAGAATGTTTTGTATCTCAAATATGATACTGTTGTACTCTACTATTATATAGCCATTCTAGCCTGATATTGTTTTTACTTGTTTCTTTTCTCACTGGAAATGGTTCGATTGATAGTCTGGGCATGAATACTTCTCTGAATTTTGGACTACTGCAACACGCTCTACATGGGGCTACCCTTGAAAAGTATTCGGAGACTACAGTTGGTCCAGAATGCAGCCGCGCAAGTGATAGTGGGTGTTCCTCGATACACCCACGTTACACCTATCTTCCGTGAGCTGCACTGGTTGCCTATTGGTCTCCGGGTCCAAT
This sequence comes from Crotalus tigris, assembly GCF_016545835.1. Lineage (NCBI taxonomy): Eukaryota > Metazoa > Chordata > Lepidosauria > Squamata > Viperidae > Crotalus > Crotalus tigris. The sequence goes on along the minus strand of NW_024100574.1, from coordinate 77,966 downwards.
TCAAGGTGTTGGTCATTACCTTTAAAGCCCTATATGGCTCAGGGCCAGGCTATTTGCGAGACCGCCTACTACCTCATAGTTCCCTATGTCCGGTTAGATCCCACAGGCTGGGCCTCCTTCAGGCCCCGTCGGCCAAGCAGTGCCATTTGGCGGGGCTGCGGAGGAGGGCCTTCTCTGTGATGGCGCCCACGCTTTGGAATCAGCTCCCCCCGGAGATTAGGACCACTCCCACCCTGTTGGTTTTCCGTAAGCTACTTAAGACCTGGCTTTTCCAGCAGGCCTGGGGTTTATAAAACCTTACCCCTGGATGATTGTTTTTGTATTGTTGTTTTGTTACGTTTTATGTGTTTTTTATTGTTAGCCGCCCAGAGTCCTTCGGGAGTGGGGCGGCTTATAAATTTTAAAAATAAAATAAATAAAATAAAATAAATTTTGATTTCTTGCATTCATCTCCTGTGGAAGAGCTGCTGCTACTGGCTGCTGTTGGGTGAAGCTATTGAAAGCTATTTGCTTCTATGGTAATATGCTAATAAGCATGTCTTTGATGCTGGTTGTTACGATGCTACAACAGGAAACGATGGATGCATATCTTGTGGGCTTCTCAAGGGTTTCTGATTATAATGCTGGGAAACTGCACTCATCATTATGTAAGTTTTTAATTTTGCCTGAGTTATCATTTGTGCCTGAGACATGGACAATATAAATAATAGTTTACTTAAGGTTCAGTAATTAAGAATAATCATAAATATATCATCCAGATATTGTGCTGTTTGTGGATTAGAAATATAAGTATCAACTGAACGAGATTGGGATATGGCAAGATCCAACATATTAGCTATTGCAGCCAATCTTGTTTATGTGATATGTTTTTTCATTACTTGATTAGTGTTGGATAAAATTATATACTTTTCATTTAAATGTCCTTTTTAATGAATTTGGCTCAGATGTTTAATTGCCATTCATTTGTAAACTCAAGTATGTGTTTAGACAATGAATAGAATTTTAACTTGAGATATTTTTATTCCACCTTAATGTTTATTTTATGTATCCTTTTTATGCGAAGTATTTGGAAAATACAAACTAAGCAGTTTTATGCAAACTATTAAATAAAATATTTCTAGGCTATATTTTACTGGTGTGAACTAGCTTTTTACTAAATCAGGATGTGACTATGAGATCCCTTGTATTAAATCTAAATTCCTTTATTGAAACTCATTGTTTAAATGTTCCTTCATTTGCAAATAAGTGTGCACACATCAGTTTTTTAATCTGTACTCTCCCTCTCCCTCTTATCTCCTACCCAACTTTTCACAATAAAAACAGCTTTTTTAATGATTCGGTAATACATGAGTCTGTACTGTAATCATTTATTGTAATGCTGTGTCCATTTCTTACAAACCATATATTTGTTGGCATTTGATCAATCAAACCTGATAGCTTTGGTACAGTTTATTTCTATAGAAGGATTGTTCTTTTCTATATTCCCTAAACTACTTGGAAAAGGTGAAATAAAACTTGTTGGTTCATGGAAAATCCCAGTCCTTGACTGAGTTCACATGCTAAATTATGGTTTGTTTAGAAATAAGTTAATGAAAAAGCTGCAGTTATTTGGGTTTGTTTAACATAATAAGCCATATTAAGCAAAGCCAAATCACAATATAGTTAGAATGTTAGATGAACGCTGTCAAGTTGTCCACATTTCACATCTTTCTTTAGAATAAGATGGTACCATATTTTCAAACTGATTATTCGGTATTTGATTATGAGGTGTTTCAAATGAAATATGTATGTGAGGCAATGTAAAAAGGTTATCCATGACATTTGGTGTTTTATCACAGTGATTAGCATGAGATTCTTTTTTTTCAATATTTTATTAATTTTTTATAGTCACAAATCTTTAATATTTTATCAGCAACATATTGTCTGGGTTCCAATGTTTAGTTTATTAATATATGTTAAACTCCTTTCTCTCTACCTCCTTTTTCTAGCCATTGATAAAATGTATCCCATGTTCTAAAGTAATCTGAATCTTCTTTCTCTTTCATTTTTAGTGTCTATCTGTCCATTTTTGCACAATCTTAAAATTTTCTTAATTATCTCTTCCTCTGCTGGTAATTCTTCACCCTTCCAATGTTGAGCAAATACAATTCTTGCTGCAGTTAATACATCTAACATTAAATATACACATCCCTTCTCATAATTTCCTATAATTATACCTAACAAAAATACTTCTGGCTTAAAATCTATGTGTTTTTTAGTCATTTTATCTAACTATATATGTATTCTTGACCAAAATCTTTTGGCTTTGGGGCATGTCCACCATAGATGATAATATGTGCCTGGTTTTTATCTACATTACCAACAATTGCTAGACATATTTTTAAACATTTTCGCTAATCTCACAAGTGTTAAGTGCCATCTGTAGAACATTTTGTATAGGTTTTTTTTGTAAGTCACTGCCTTTGTATTTTAGAATTTATTTCCCAAAGACTTTGCCAATTTTCTAACTTGATGTTATGCCCAAAGTTTTTTGCTCATGTTATCATTGTTTCTTTAACTTGTTCCTCTTCCATCTTTAAACTTAACATATACAGTTTCTTAATCAATTTTTCATCTGATGTCAATAATATCTGATCAAATTCTATCTGTTCTTTATAAAATCCAGATATTTTAACATATTTTTCATATCTCATTTGAATTTGCAAGTGTGGCCACCATGATAGATCAATGCCCTGTTCTTTCAGTTCTTCTCTGGGTTTTAGTTTCCCTTCAGTATTCAAAATGTCTTTATAGGTCACAATTTTCTCATAGTTAATTAAGTATGGGTGAACAAATGGTTCCATTGTTGAAGCCATCCAGGTATTTTCATGTAGATTTTCGTTTTTACTTTTTCCCATTCTAGAAGAAGTGGGTTTCTTATGTAGTGATTTTGAAAGTATCTATGTATTTTATTCTTCCCATACCATGCGAAGGCATGACATCTGAGTTATAGGTCATGCCCCTCTAGGTATAGTAACCTTTTATCTCTAAGAGTTATCCATTCTTTTAACCAAGTTAATACAGATGGCTTGATAATATAAGCCCAATCGGATAGGCCAAATCCTCCATTTTCTTTCGCTTCTTGTAGTATTTTCAATCTAATTCTAGCTTTTTTTCCTTGCCAAATAAATTTCAAAATCAGTGTATTTAATTCATCAAAAAAAAAATCCCTCAGTTTTATAGGTATTTAATTATGAGGTGTTTCAACTGAAATATGTATGTGAGGCAATGTAAAAAGGTTATCCATGACATTTGGTGTTTTATCACAGTGATTAGCATGAGATTCTGTAGTCATCACAGGAGTGCATATATATGAGTGATCAAACATGTAAATGGCTATCTCATTTTCTTTCTGGATATTCATGCCATCTCTCTTCATTCTTGTAGGCTATTCATAAGTATCGGGAGACGGAAAAATCACACTGGAGCAAAGAGTGTCATGAGATCTTACAACGAGTCCGGAATGCTGCTTTTCCCCCAGGAGTACCACAGCTCGCTCAAGTCCATGTCCTGGATTTGGATAAAAGTGGCTACATAAAGCCTCATGTAGACAGTGTCAAGGTAAGATAGCATAGAATCTACAGGTGACTAGAAAATGTTCTTTTGTAGTTTCTCCTGTAGTTTCATAGAATTGCATGATGGACCTTGGAGGAAGACTTGATAAGTTGTGGCACATACCATAAAACCTTTTTATTGCAATTTATTTCAAAATGACCTTTTTTACTATTCCTGTGAAAGTTGGTTTTGTTCTTTCACTTGAATTGTTGATTGTTAAGAAAAAATTCTCGTTGGGAAAAGGTGAATCTTTTACTTTTGTGAAAGTTATATAATAAAGAGTGTTTTGGCTGAATTTCCGGAACTTTCTCCAATATCAAGGGTCAAACATTTTTTTTCTGTGACCTTAGTACAGGGCTTTTCAACCAATGATATGCATACATGGCAGGTGCTACGAAACCCCTAGCTACTAGCCAAGTGTAGCGGGGGGGGGGGAGGGAACAGCTGCACAGACCTAGAGGAGATCAGCTGGACCTGCAGGGCTCGACATAAGCCCTAGGATCTGCCCATGCAGCTGCATGCTGGTTGGACCTACTGGCACCCGGAAGAGAAGAGGAGGAGGGCAAAGAGAGGAGAAGCTATAAAAGGAGCAGGTTTTGGTGGGAGAGGGAGAGGGAAAAAAAAACACATGGAGAAAGAGAGAGAAGAAACTTTTGTTAGTGAAGCGGTGGGGGGGGGGGCTTTTGCAAGCAAAGGGTGAGTAAGAGAGAGAGAGGCTTTTGCAAGCAAAGAGTGAGTGAGCAATAGACTTTTGTGAGCAAAGGGTGAGAAAAGGGGGAAAAGTGAGGGGGCAAAAGGAAAAAGAAAAGAAAAGGCATTGACTTCTGACTTCCTCTGTTGCAGTAGAATGAAGCATTAACATTGAATCTCAACTTTTTACTTTTCCATAATATTATAAACTAGTCATTTCTATAACAACAAATGAATCTAACTAGTAAAGCCCAAATCCCCCCTCCTTTTTTAGTCATCACATTTTTCACACTTTGTTAAGCATTGGCAGTATTCGAATATTGTCATGTCCTAAAAGTGGTATAATATGTGAAAAGGTTGAAAAGCCCTGCCCTAGTAGACTTCAGCATAAGCAAACCTGTTTTCCCTGAAGCATATATAGGCAACTTCCTTTGAGAAGAAACAGCTGAGATGCCATTGCTGCCATTTTAATCCTAGTAGTCAATTCAGGACTGAATGATATATTTGCTGTCCTTATTCTAATATCTTCTAGATGCATTGGACTTTAGTTCTTATAATCTCTGGCCAGCATCAATACAGCTTGACCTCATCAGGTTGGAAGATTATTTTATAAATTTGCTTGGCAATAGCAAAGTGTGTTCTAACCTTGATCAGAAAAACAAATGCAAAATGAAGACAGCAGCAGTTTTAGAAATGAATCAGATTAAGCAAGAAGAGATCCCAGAAACGAGCTATAAGTTGAAGAGATGATTCTTGAAGGTGGTGCAAGAATCCATTAATTTTTAGCAGTGTCCTTAAATTCAATTTGTCTATGGAGATTCCCAGTCATCCAGGCCATGGTTGTCCCAAAGTTTTCAAAGCTAACTGGGGTTTGTTTTTCCTTGAAGACATTTTGCTTCTCGCCCAATAAGTTTGTTCAGTTTTGATTGAATGGTGAAGGATGTCAGAATTTATATTCCTTGCAGTCATTTGATCTATAGCACTGTTTCTGAGAGTCGTTGAGGTCACTTTGAGGTTTATCTGTGCCCTCAGAGTCATTGAAAGGACTATGTTGTAAACAGGAGATAGGTGGTGTTGTATCTCTCCCCCTCTGTTGAGAGAGGGCTGTTCAATGTTAATATAGATGGTCTTTTTGACCCCTCTTTCAATCTAGTGGTTCTCTCATCCAGAATGTGGACTTTGCTGTCTTCTAAAGAGTGACCTTTGTCTTTCAACATTGTCTTTACAATACAATCCTTCTGCAATTCCAAGAAAGTTCCACACCAATTTGCACTATCCAGGTGACCCTGAGGCAGAGGTAAACCTCCAAGTGGCCTCAATGACTCCCAGAAAGAATGCTAATGACCAAGGACTGCAAGGAATATAAATCCTTCTATCCCCCATTATTTAGTCAGAACTGAAGAAGTGAAATGTCTTCAAGAAAAAACAAAATCCAATTGCCTTTTGAAAAAGTACATCAGTTGGCTTTGTTATTATATTCATGTATAATGTACTAGTGACCCTTAGTTGTTAAGATTAAATCCTTCCTGAAGTAGTAAATTTGTATTTGGACAATAGAATTTCAATCTACAGGTGAGATTCATGTAAAGAAATGCTTTTCTGTGCAAAAAAATTCCCTGAAATGCAGTGTTATCTCTGTAAGCATGAAGGGTTTGAGCTAGTAGTCCTCCTTATATTCCATATCTGTCTATCTACCTCCGCAGAATTTGTGAACTTCCATATGCAACTTCAATTTAGTCAGTGTTTTATAAATTTAAACAAATCTCATTGACAACTAGACTCATCTATTTCTCTGTGGACTAATTGGTTCCTATCAAAACATTGATTGTTCCAACAGGGAGATTCTTGTCTATCAAGACTTGCATAATAAATCAGCTGTGCAGTCCTATACATGCCTACATAGAAGTAAGACCCATCTTTGCCAGCATGAAAATTTGATTCAATCACTGGGGGAAAAAAGTCTGTAAATTTGGTATCTTGCTCCTTATATTCATGTCATGAATCTGATGGCAAGTCTTTCCACCCCACAGTGCCCTAGTATTGTTTTTTTTTCTAGGTGATAGAAAAAGAATGTCTGTCCAATTGCAGCATGAAACTCGGACCAACCTTATGTCCTAATATTAATTAATAAGTGATAGATATTTTGTATTATTCTAATCCCATAATGTTTATATTTCCTTTTGCTAGTTCTGTGGCTGCACCATTGCAGGCCTGTCCCTCCTGTCTTCAAGTGTAATGCATCTGGTTAGTGAACAGAATCCACAGGACTGGCTGGATCTTCTGCTGGAGCGCCGATCTCTTTACGTTCTTAGGTAATAAAAATTGCTTGGTTAAATAATCAGGCTAGGTGACTAGCTTTTTGTTTTCCGGTAGTGACTAACTAGATGCTTCTATGATTGTGGTTTTCAGAGATACATGTTTCTCTATATGCAGTTTTGTGTAGCTATTGTATCTTGTAGCCTCTGATAGACTAATTCTTCCATGATATCCTTCACCATCACTTTTTGGAATGTATTCTATTCCCAAGATCAGTCCTGGATTCAACATATATTCTATGCTGCAACTATTAAGAACACAAATACTACCTTTTATAGGCTCAAAGAAAAGTAATTAAAGAATTCTTTGAATAATGCCTGCTCCATCACTTTGAGACATACTGACATTAGGTAGAGATTTCACTTAAGAATAATGAGTCAAATGCACTGATTTTTCTCCATAACTGTGAGAAATAGTTCCTGCCATTGCCATAGTTGTACATTATCTTATTGAACTTGGCACTCGTCTAATATTTTAGCTTACAACTTCTATCAGCCCTGATAACTGACCATATTAGTTATGTTTAATAGGAGCTGTGTTCAGTGAATTCAGCAGGTACTACATTAGAGGAAAGTGCTGTTAAGCATATGGAAAAATTAGTCAATTTATGTATATTATATATAAACAAAATTATAATTCTCTATGACAAGTATGCAGCTTCATGAGCCTTGAGCTTGTACACTTCACCTTTCCCTCCTCTGTGGAGGGAGGAGGAGATTTTAAATGTCTATTTCTGTTATTAATAAATTATGATACCCTGTTACATCAAAACCTAAGGAACAGTGGTTTGTTAGAATAAAAGAAAATCAAGCTGTAGTTTCACATTTGGGATTCTTCTGTCAGATTGCAGTTCCCTAACTTTGGAATGTGATAGAAATCTGCTTTGTTCAATAAGGAGGAAATTGTGTTGCTTCCTTGTAGGTGCTTGGTAGTTAAGACTTGTCCATGAAGTAAGAAATATCTGATTTGATTATAGCTTACAGAAATTAATGAGGAGCCATATACATGAAATAGTCTGGGTATTCACTGTGAACAGAACTAGAGATACTTTTAAGAATTGCAGAAAGAACTAAGCCAGTGTTTTGTTTCTGAATCATGAGTCTTCTTTTCAGACTCTTAATTGTGCATGGCGTCAATTGGGACATTTACTGATGTCTTCTCTAATGTCTTCTTTGAATAAAGAGGGCCTGCTCGTTATGAATTCACTCATGAAATTCTTAAAGATGAGGAGTCCTTTTTCGATGGAAGGAAGGTCGTCAGGGAACGAAGAATCTCTGTCATCTGTCGAAACCTGCCCTTACCATCAGAACCATCCTAGAACTGCCAAGAGATACTGTGATGGCTAACTGTTGCTCCCAGGTGGAATTTAGTTTGTTGGCCAATTGATGTGGTGGTCTTTCTGAAGAAATTTCTCTGACCTGCTTTTCTTCAGAACTTTGGTTTTCTGTCCAACAGTAAGCGATGCAGTCAAGGGAGCCTAAAAGTGCACATCGTCTAAGAAAGTGTTCTGCCTCTCACACTTAACAGGCAGAAAGAAGGAAATGTGCCACAATTTGGCCAATAGACCTAACTAAAATGAACCACAACACTGCTAATCTCAGGGAACAACATTTTTTTCTATAATGTGTTTGCTGCAAACATAGATGGGGTGAAATTAAGAATTGAAATATACATGTTTGTTTTTAGGAGGTTATCAGTGTATTGTAATTTTTAAATTATCCTTTAATTGTTTTTCCAGTTACTGAACTATTAAACACTGTTTTCTTCTCTGCTCAATATTTAGTATCACACCTGCTGAGCCTCAAAATAGTGAACTTGGCAAAACAGATAGATCTGTTCACCAGTGCTATGAATTCTTTCTAAAAGAGGTTGGCTGAAAAAGAGAATTACATTTTTGATGCTTGTGGCCATCAAATATGAAGATGAGAGCAGGGCCTAAGCTAATTGCACTATTATTTTTTTATAAATGTGTTGTCAATTTTTTGAATGGTTAAAAAAAGTACTTGAATTTTGAATTTTCTCACAATTGATGCTGCAACTCTATATGTTTAATTCATTTCTGTGAATTAAATAATTTCAAAATGATTCTGATAGGTGTCATAAGCACAAGATCAGCTTTAACATTTAGATATTTAAAAATAAATAAATGAAAAAGCTAAGTTGGAGTATCTCTAAATGAGAATTTGTGGTGGGTATTCAGTGGGAATAGGAGAAATCTCCACATTTTGATTTGCAGCATCAAAATACTAAAGAGAAAAGAGCTAAAATGAAGAAGTGGAAGACAAGTCAATAGTCTTGATTATAAAAAAGGAAGTGTTGAGGAATGTGGAAATAGATAGCACTTATCTAATCTTTGATTTGGGATGTGGTAAAATATGAAAAGACTGGGGCTGAATCTGTGTCTCCTATTGCTCAGGACTAGAACCCAGTTCTATTTACAACCAAGAACACTTGACTCTGAATGGCTCTATCTCTTCTTTATGTTTCTTTTTTATTCCTCTCTCCATTTCCTAAAAAAATAAATAAACCTCTTGAAACCCTAAGTTATATCTCCGCAGTATTCTTGACAATCTTTGTGGCACACCCTTATGTTGCTAAACAAAAAAATGGCTCAGAAAGCTTTGTTGGGATTACTGAATGATGTTTTGTTTTTAAAAAGAAGTACTATATGTCTTTTGCAAAAAATATAGGTATGTGGCTTTAGTCTGATCTTTACTGCTTATTTTCATGATGGTTTGAATGACTATCAGTAATCAACATTAAGATGTTTGGGGCATCAGTAATGCAAATAATGCAAAATAATAATAAAATCATCTCACAATGAATGATCCTGACCCGAGAACTGGAGATACTGTTTTTGTCCTTGCTTTGTTTTTATTTTATTTACACCAGTATTTACATATCAATCATTCATAATACAAGTTTGGGACTAATAACCTCAGCTTTCCAAGAGAAGAAATTGACAGATAAATTAAAAACAATAACAAGGAGGAGCTCAAATTGGGAAGAAACATGGCAAATGGCAGACCCTCCTTGAATTCAGGAAAGAAAGAAATAACTTAGAAATAACCCATAAATATTTTGAATGGTTGCCTGAGCCTTTCAGATGTAAATTAGACAGGATTCAGTCAAGCCAGCAATGTGTTTAAATGAAATATATCTGGGAAGAGTGGGAAAGGGCTGATACAGTAGATTATATGCCCAGTTCAAGAGGGTACTTTTTGGTTCCTGGTAAGTAGGGATTATTCTGTAGAGTTGCTCTGTGCTTGAAGTGAAGGATGTAGACATCACCTGGTGGGGTTTCTTGCAGTTCTTTCTCTTAAAAGCTTGTGTAAGCACCAAGGACTGGATTGAGATAAAATAATGGAGCTTTGTTCATGCTTTGCTACTGCCTTATAAGTCTCTGCATCCATTCTCCTCTCCACAGCCATCAGCCCACACAACTACAAGCAGAGGCTGAGAGTTTCTCCACTTCGTGCCACTGGTGGCTGTCATCTAGAAAAGCTACATTCTCATAGTGTATAGGACGACAGCAGGGGTTTCCCAATGCTGGGATCTCACTCTTCTGCAACAGAATTGAAAGGGTCAGGTCGTGATTGCTGTGTGCCTTGGGACAGGTCCCACTACAATACTTGAAAAGGATGGTCTCTTCAGAGTTGTAGCCCAAGCTTAGATCTTTGATACGAACCAGCAGACTTCGTAATTGACATTCTTGGTCCTCGGGTCTCTCCCACGTATGCCTCTTTGGACGGATCCTGGCTAGGCCAGAGAACAATGGGGTTGAGCGGTTTAAAGACTTGTTCTGGAGAGTTGTGGCACTGGTGAATGTTCCTTTAAAGGACTGTGTTTCTGTAATGAGAGGAAGAGAAAGAAGTAGAAGAAAGGAAGAATGGACATCATCTTACATAATCCCTTGTTGGAGCTACTTTGAATAGGAACACAAGCCATTAGTAGATTTAAGCATCTAAAATGTTTAGGCCTTATATTCTGTCCTGGAAAAGATTGTATGTGTATTGTTCTGAGAGTGTGTAAGTTTGAGAGTTGAAAATAAATAATTCATCTAGCTTGTATATAATACATCAGTGTTTTGCCCTTGCTTGGTTGGATTAGAATAACCAAAGAAATCTAATTCTGGTTGGTAGATAGACTCAACCACAGTATTTTGATGCTTGCAATACGAAGTCCAAGTTCTCTTCCCTTAGCACAGTAGATAAGAATAAGAAATGGGATAAGACACAGAGGATACTTCCTTATCATGTACTCCTTAGGTAATAGTTCTAAGTTCTGTGCATCTGTTTTATCTTTTCATTATTGTCTGTTTTGTGGAAAAGAAAGCCATGGAAAAAGAGATGGGGAAAAAAAGAATGTTGCAAATAGAACATGTAGTCAGGAACAAAATAAAGCAGTGTGAGTGTATAATAAATAACATTTGGCAACACCTTCAGACATTTTTCTATTAATGTTAGTGTAGTCATATCTTAATATAGTTAGTGCTTTCTCAATCTGTGATGAATTACTGTTAATATCTGATATCTCTGAATAAAACAGAAAACACCATAGAAAGTAATAGAAAAAGATTATGAAGAGCTGATGCCTAGTAGTAGTCTGGGTGGTCCAATTATCTGACCTAGGGTAATGCAGTTTACATGCCCCAAAGTAGAAATATTCAGTGGATTAATCCATATGTAGAGGCTGCCATTCTGGGCCCAATAGTCTTCGACATCCTCATCAGTGATTTGGATGAGGAGATAGATGGGGAACTTATCCAATTTGCAGACAGCACCAAGCTGGCAGGAATAGCCAACACTCCAGAAGATAGGCTTAAGACAGGGCTCTTCAACCTTTCCGGGCTTGCAGTCCGGAAGGAGAGCAGCTTCAAAATTGGTGCATGTGCACGCACGGGGCCACATACACTGCCGCAGCACTACCGGCCCTGTTCATGTATGCGCTGGTGCCATGTGCATGCACGAACAGCCACGTACCCCCACGTGGCAGCTAGTGGCCCATTGCACAAGCGCAAACGGGCCATGGACACTTGCCCTGCGCGGGTGTCCCCGTTCGCATCCATGTGCAAATGGGGCGGCGGGCACTAGCACAAGTGGGAAATGTGCGCCCACGCGTGTGCATACTGGCCAGCCATTTCCATGGCCTGCTGACGGGGGACAACTGGCTTAAGATACAGAAGGATCTTAACAGACTTGAACATTAGGCGCTATCTAGCAAAATGAAATTCAATGGTGAAAAAAGTAATGTTCTACATTTAGGCAAGAAAACCCAAATGCACAAGTATAGTATAGGTGGTACCTTGCTTAATAGTAGCAACTGTGAGAGGGATCTTGGAGTCCTAGTGGATAATCACTTAAATATGAGCCAGCAGTGTGCTGCACCTGCCATAAAAGCCAAAGCAGTCCTAGGCTGCATTAACAGAGGGATAGAATCAAGATCATGTGAAGTGTTAATGCCACTTTACAATGCCTTGGTAAGGCCACACTTGGAATACTGCATCCAGTTTTGGTCAACACACTGTAAAAAAGATGTTGAGACTCTAGAAAGAGAACAGAAAAGAGCAACAAAGATGATTAGGGGACTGGAGGCTAAAACATATAAGGAACGGTTACTGGAATTGGGTATATCTAGTTTAATGAAGAGAAGGACGAGTGGGGACATGATACCAGTGCTCCAATATCTCAGGGGTTGCCACAAAGAAGAGGGAGTGAAGCTATTCTCCAAAGCGCCTGAAGGCAGGAAAAGAAGCAACGGATGGAAACTAACCAAAGAGAGAAGCAACCTAGAACTAAGGAGAAATTTCCTGACAGTTAGGACAATTAATCAGTGGAACGAGTTGATTAGTTGATTAGTTTTTGCCTTTTAGGACCAACCGTTAACAGTAAAGGAACAAACAGTCAAGAAATATGCTGGAAACTATAACTTGGTAGTGTAGCAATGAAGGGTTGGAGAAAATACTTGGATGACATGATGTACAAAGATTAGAATAGTTCAAGTAATAGTGTTCCCTATCACAATTTATGGAAGTGAAAATTGGACTTTGAAGAAGCAGGATTGAACGAGTATTAATGCTTTTGAACTGTGTTGTTGGAAAAGATTTCTGACAATACAGCCAAAGAAACAAAAAGTTATCAAACAAATCAAAAAGGTTTGTTTTTTGGATAAGGCTGTATTATTGGGATAGGTGGAATGAAAGAGAAAGATGATGAATGGATTCAGTTCAAGTGGTGATGGTATACCATTGGAAGACCTGAAAGACCAGGCAAGTAGATATCATTATGGAAAAAAAATCTACCCATGTACTTGCTGATTTGACACCAACTTGATGTCACATAAATCAGTCAATCAAAATTGCATATGCTGTGTGGTGGGAATGTTCAAAAGCGCAAAATTTTTGGAATCGGATAAAAAAATTGGCTGGAAGAAATACTATTACAAAAAATTGATTTAAAACCAGAAATCTTCTTATTAGGAATTATTAATGATAAACTCAGCAAAGCATCTTTTTACTTACTATTGCATATTTTAACCGCAGCAAGATTGGCATACGCCCAAAAATGGAAAAGAAAAGAAACCCCCACTGAGGAAGAAATAATAAATAAAATTTTATCCTGCGCTGAAATGGACAGATTAACTCTAGAGATTAAAAATAAAACTGAAACAGAGTATTATGAAATGTGGAAAAATTTGTACGATTGGTTAGAGATAAGGAGGATCGCTGAGATGATTATCGATTGACTAGTTGATATCATAAGGACTTCTCATTAGTACCTATATTAGGACACAACAGAAAGATATGTAAATACAACGTTGACGATTGAAAGATGGTTTATCAAAAATTTACAGATGTTATACGCACAGTTTGTTATACTCTGTCCTGTTATAGAATGTATTTTAAGTTTCTGTTTTTCTTTCTGTAATATAAGGTAATACTAATAGCACTGTTGAAGCCAGGGAAGTTGAATCATGTCCATTTTTGTTTTTAAAATGTACATTTAATAAAATTTGTAAAAAAAAAATTGCACATGCTGCTCTTTCAGTGTCATTATTATGTTATCATTATATCAAGTCATATTATTAAGCAGGCTATCAAGAAAATAATGTTCATTTTTTTTTGCCTATCTAAGAAAGGCAAAGTGAGGAGTTGGGTCAAGACAGCTAAAAAAGCCATCCTTACAAGGCTAAAATAAAGTAATGAGCGTAGATTAGACTTCTAGGAATGGATTTAATCAACAAAAAATGGTACCGATGAAAGGGAAATGATTTGCATTTCTTTTTAACATTGTTATTTGAATAGTTCTCTCATCTTTTTGGGATATTCATTATTGAATCCTCAGTCTCGTAGCATGGCTATCAATTTCTGTAATCAACAAAAAACATACAAAACAGATTGTCTAATAATAGGCTGTCATTGCAACGTTTGTATAGTTTGAAGTTTTCAAAATATCTTCTTTCAATTTTGTATCTCTATAATTATATTATTTCTTTAAAATATTTTTTGTTTCTTTTGTCATGTAGTTTAGGCCACTTAGAGAGTTATGGATAAGGTAAGATTGAAACAAGGAATGTAAACCTCATACTGGTATGCCATCAGTAATTCCAGGTATTTAAAAAAGAAGCTATTCAAATATATAAAACAAGGGACATAAGTGGATCCAGTTTTGTAAAAAGGAAAAGCATAGATTTCTCAGCCTTGTTTCCAATAGAAAGGGTCTAGAAGAATAGGTTCTGGAAGAAAAGGATGGTGGTAGACAGCAAGCTTTTGTTGCTTTGAAAATCTACACCAGCTCTGTTTTCACATCTACATTTGGTCTACTTTTCTATCATTTTAGCTGTAGTCCACTTTATCAAAAGCTGTCAGTTATCCTGTCAGTTATCCTGTTAGATGCCTAAAACAATTCAATAGTTTTGCTTTATAAATGCTGGCTACTGATATTCTGATGTTGAAAGTTCATTTGGCAATTGATAACCTTTCCTTTAATTCATGCTATTTCCTGTTCCATTTACATTATCCCCACACACCTAGCCACTCACCATGTTCCTGACCCCTTTGATTTTCTTGACTCTATTTCATTCTTACTTGGCCTTCCTTCTTCCTTCACCTACCTTTTGTGAAACATCCTTCTGCTTTCATTTAATGTAGTGTTTAGATTGTTGCTATTACCATCTGTGCCCACTGTTTACCTCCCCATGCCATTCTCTTTTTCCAGAAACATTTCAGCATCTTCTGTGACTTATAAATTGATGATAGAGTGCACTTTTGGATTTTATATTCTTATATTAGGACTTTGAAAATCTTCTATGCAACTGCTGATGTAGACAGACTTCTGTAAAACTTAGCAATGTTCTGGAACATTATAGGGTTTGAGTTTACATAATGTACTTACCTTGGTTACTAAATTAACCCATTTCCATGTTCATGCAATATGTTAAATACATTGTAAGCAGAATTTGCCCAATATATTATACCACAGAAAAGTATAGTAAAGGTAAAAAAATAGCAAGCTGTAAATTAGGGAAATGCAGCCTCTTTGTCATCTTCTGACCTAATTTAATATGATGTGTCAACCCAGCCTGGAAGTTTGTAGAAGAGGAGGTATTTAAACCCAGGCTGCTTAAATATAGGGTTAGCGAACTGTAGCCTGTCAACTGAATAGCCTTTTATCACTCTTGCTGGTACCCTACTGCATGGCAAATCCATGTCTTGGCAAATCAAGTCAGCAATAGTAGGAGTCTTTAACCAATTTCCAAACAGTTGTTGTCATACCTAGTTGTCTCTGTAATACGTCTCTGATCCAGGTGCCTGACTTTTGCATCATGTTGCCGTCAGTGAGTTGGGAAGGAGTTGTTTGGATCAACAGGATGAGAGACAGGCCGTAGACAAGCTGAGGTGTGCCCATCCCTTCCCCAGTGAGCATGGCCAAATTCTATAGGGAAGATAAATCTTTCCCTTCCTTTATATCTTCTTTGAAAGAGTGGGCGGGAGGGGGAATTGTCCATAGACTGGTTGGAAGAAAAGTATTAACCCTTCCATCTTTAAACTGTTGCAGATCATACAAGACAGGGTTCCTCCACAGCAGGCTTAGACGCTCAATACATAAATCATAATGGCTTTGATGAGATCTGTATGCAGGACAGGCTTTCCAAGAGCCTGTTAACCTTTCCTCTAGATCGCTGTGAGAGCCTTTCAACCAAGAAACAATTGATAGAAATGCTTGAACATGGCAGACATCCACTGCAGTGTCCTTGCCAAGAAAAAGATTGAGCCAGCCTGACAATGTGCAAAACCCAAGTGGTCACCTGGAGCGCCAGCAGATTTAATGGTATCCCATCGAAGAGATGCTGCCTAGGGTATGGTCAGATAAGAGAGAACAAGAGGCTCAGGAGGGACGCTCCCTAAATTATCAGGCTGTAAAGGTGGCTGTAGGAGAATGCTACTTTCAGACTTGCAAGATTCTGTTAATGTAGCTTTGCAATTATTAGCTTACTTGGCCATGTTTTCTGTGTGATCTTCCCCAGTGATTGCTAATTTATGACACACATGACAAAAGTGACATGCTACAGTATTTTGGATGACATGCCAGTGTTCACCAACACCTGGCAGCCACATTCTCACACGACTGTTGAAATCTGCAAGAATGGGGCTTGTTTCTTACAGGCTCTGGACCCTCCTGAAGTTGCGCAAGAGGACCATGCTATCGTGCTTCCTCCGAAAATAAGTTTCTTTTACGTTTGCCTTACATGTATTTCATTTTTATAATTATTTGATGTTTCTTTATATAATACATAGTACCACATATGATTATGGTTTTTTTAAAATGAATATGTAAAGAATTGTTTCTCTTTTGTTCATGGAGTGGAGTATGTAACATGCCAGCAAAGACAGATTAAATGTTTTCTGAATATTTGACATGCTGAGGCCAAAAGGTTCGCCATCACTGGTTGATCTGGTAATGCTGACATCAGCAATATCCTGAGGCATGCTAAAATAAGTAATGTCCTTTGTAATGTTACACCAGTTTCAAGTTTTATACAGTCTTTCATGTCTTCACCAGATATTCCAGTTGCAGTTCAGGTGTTGTTTTTTGCTTGTGGCGATGAAACATCTTTGCCCAATCCTGTCCATGAATAGTGGTTTTTTCACATGTTGGAACTCTTGAGTTTTTGTCAAACAGATTCCATTCTGAAACAGTTAAATCTTTAAAAAAAACAACACCTGAATCCTTGAATGGAAATTCCTGAATCTGATTATGCCCAGACCTGCTGTGGTGAAATGCCTTTGACAGGAGTTGGGGTACTTGTGAAGGAAAGAAAGGCTACTCCATAAATTATGCATATATGGAACATGCTGAACTGACTGTCTTGGCCCTGGCTTTAGAGGTATAGCTTTTGTGAGATGTCCTGAAAGAAAGACTCCCTTTCCTGATAAACAGATGGCTCTAGACCTTCCTCTTCAGCAAATTTGACGATATACTGTAGCAATGATTTTTGCTTCTGTTTGGAAAGCATTGTTACACTTCCTGGTGTGCACATGATGGGACACTGAACTGAAGGAACAATGATGGGCAGCACATGGTTTGGGAGAAAAATGTATCCAGCTGTTAAATAAGTTGCAGAGCAGTTGTGATGTTCCTTGACTCTTTGTACAGTTATAACACCATTGAAAAATATAACTTTCAGATGCCTTCGATTCCAACTCCAGTTAGCATGGCATTGCTGATCACTGAGAGATGCCATGTGGCAATACTTTGCAGTATAGGTCTCTGACAGTAATAATCTCTATAGATGCCACAATTCTTTGATGCATAGACAAAAAGCAAAAATAGCTTCCATTCCATTTTGAATATATATTACAGTCCAGGTTTCATTCCAGAGATATTTAAATCATTTTGGACAAAATATAGCACATCCCGTATCCTTTCAATAGATTCTAGGAATTAGATGAATTAGGTATGTGGTAGCTTTCTGGAAATCTCTGCTGTCTTTCTACTTATTTAAAAGAAGGGTTCTAGATTTCAGTATTATATACATCTAAAATGTATTCAGAGCTATAAGGTTTCATTTAATGAGTAGTACACTGTATAAAGAATGTTTCAAATAAATAAGCAAATGCCATCCTCTTCACCTCTGTTATACGCCCTTTTAGAATCTGATATATCGTTTAGGCAGCTGAATAGGAGCATACCAGTGAATCCCACTGTGCACCATTTCATTCATTCATGACATTTCTCAAAACCTGTGCCTTAGAGTTTATGTTTTGGGCAGATATATGCATGCTGAATATTTTTGCTCATTTTGAGGCTAGAGCAATTGGAACTATGTACCCTTATCTCAAGCCTTGAGTGCAGCTATTCTATTCATTACTCTGCTATTAACACTTCCCTGGCTACAACTTAATAGAAACAGCCTGTTGCGGGCACTGCCTAACATCATATACAAATTTGCATATTAATTCTTTCATCTTTAGATCATTAAGGGCAATATACATATTCTTTCAGCTCTCTGATAAGTGATTTGGAGCAATGTATCAGATACGGTGTCTCTGAGTTTGCAGACTGCACACTGCATAGTGAATAGGATGAAACAGACAAATGGTTCTTCTTTCTTCAAGTGAGGGCTGCAAAATAAAATACTTTGTTGCTCTTTTTATATATTCTGAATGTCCTTAACAGTCCACATTGGAAAAATCACTAACAGACTCCATATCCAAAACAAAATAATCAGACATGGAGTTCACATTGGAAGAAACACTAATTGTTTCCATATCCACATCATAATAATCAGCTATGGGATTGAGATCAGAAAAATCATGAATGGATTCCACCTTGGAAAAATCACTAATGATTGGCTAATTAATATGTTGTGGATATGGAGTCCATCAGTGATTTTTATGATATGGACTCCATGGCTGATTCAACAGAAGTGGAGTCCATTTTGGATATCTCAGATCATACCCAGAAGAGCAAGGAATAGCTCTCAGGGGCATTGGAGGCCAACATGGTATGCAGAAAGCTTTGTATTTATGCCTTGATATGAACAACTGTCGCTTGTAGGATTCTATGGAAGTTAAAGGGGCTTCCAGGGTCAGCAGCCTGGAAGATGTGGATTTCACTAATTATGATGTTGCGATTGTAGAGTCCATTAGTGTTGTTTCCATGCCTGATTCAACAGATCTGTCAGACCAGACTAAGAAGAGTGAGGAACAGTCTGCAGAGGCATTGCAAGCTGACATCTCTTCCAGTCCATGGGTAAAGAAAGACAAGCTGTTTTTTATTGGGGAGGGATGGAGGCCCTAAATTCAGTTCTCCTAACCTGAAAGTACTGAGGTACAATACTCAGGGATGCTGGAGTAAGATGATGCCTATCCCTTGGTGAAGTAACACAGGCTTAATATATGTAATATACTTAATATATGAAGGCTCCTCTGCTCAGATGCCTGGCTTGGATTAGGGCCTCCTACAGCACAGAGGTGCTTCCTTCTTGTCCTCAGTTCTTCTCCCTAAAAAGATGGTGGGCAGTAGTGGATGGTCAATTTGATTGTGAAGAATTCTTGCAGCATTTGGAAGATAAAACCATCTAGATCTAAATGAAGTAATTTTGGATAGTAAGTTAAGTGATCTGAATTGAACTGAATTGAATACTTTATTTCGTCAAGTGTGATTAGACACACAACGAATTTGTCTCTGGTACGGAAGCACTCAGTGTACTTGCAAAGCAACAGAGAGAATAATAATATAAAGAGAGGAAGTAAAGAAAATAAAAAAGGATAAATAGTAATACTATAGCCATACTATATGGGTTAATATATATACACCTTATACAGAACAGTGAGAATTAAGTAGGGAAAACTGTCCCAGTGTCTAGCTGTCTTGGCATACAATGCCCTATAGCGCCATCCCAAGGGAAGGAGTTGAAACAGTTTATCTCCAGGATGTGAGGGCATCTGCAGATATCTTCTCAGCTCTCTTTCTGATCCACACAATATACAGTTCTTCTATGGAAGGCATGGTGGTTGCAGTTATTCTTTCTGCAGGCTTGATTATCCATTGGAGTCTGTACTTGCCCTATTTGGCTGTTGTACCAAACCAGACAGTTTATAGTAGTACAAATAACAAACCTAGTAATTTCTCTGTAAAACAGGATCAGCAGCTCTTGGGACAGTCTAAACTTTCTGAGTTGATGCAGGAGGAACATTTCTTCTTGTACCTTTTTTAATGATGGTTCTAATCTCTCTGTTTCAAGTCCTGGGAAATTATACAGTCCCAAAACCTGAAGGACTCTATTGCTGATACCTTGCTGTCAAATATAATAAGAGGGGGTAAAATAGAAGGGCTCCTTCTCGGATTCCAGAAGGATTCTAAGGAAGTCAATAGAACTCTCTATGGTGTTGACTTCACCACTTCCCAGGTAGATCCCTGTCCCTCATGGCTAGTTAAGGCTTCTCATGAGGTGACAGGAGATTGGATATGAGCAGCAATTAAGGTGGGGGTCTATGTCTCTCTTCTATGCCTCTTGCTCAAGAAGCCTTCACTAAGTCCAATTATTTTGGACAACTTTAGTCTGATTTCTAATATTTATTTTTAGAGAAGGTTATAGAAAGAGTTCTGATGCCAAAATGCTAGTAGTTAAGGCTCTACATGGCTCTAGACCTAGTAAATTACAGGACCACATTTTCCTGTATTTTTATAACTGTTGATCAGATTAATAGGATCAACATCCTTCAGGTCCTATTTAACTGAGAAAATAATCTGAGAGACATTAAGAACATTCTCAACTGCTACCCTGATGATTTGGAACCACCTCCCTATGGAGATTGGGTCTAATCTCCTGAATTTCAGGAAAGCAATGAAAACCTGACTATTTTACTTAGGACAAAAGCATTTGTGATTATTGGGTGAACTAGCAGGTACATGACTGTATAATTTGTTCTTGTCATATTCTTGTTTTGGTGATCTGTTGGGATTTTTGATATTTTTAGAGTAGGTATTACTTTTTGAAGATTTTCTCTTTTTATGATTTATCTTACTGTTTTCTATTCAGAACGTTCAATTTGTGCCATGCAAATAAAGACTAGATGAATGGTGATGGTATCTTTCCTCAGTGTTCTTGGAGATATCCTACCATATAGTATGCCCAGAGAGGGAAAGAGAGACATGATCACAATTAAAAGGCAGATACTGAAGCTAGTGGTGTTCTATGGCGTTTGTCCTGCTATGAGCTGAAATTCTCCAGTTGCTAAAGAACTGACCCACCATTGTCTGTGACTTAGCAGTGGTTGCTGTACCTTCAAGAGCTTCTCCTTGATGTCTTTGATATTGTTTGGGTTTCTTTTACATTCTGAATCTGCTGCCCCCGTGGCTGCTAGCGTTCCTGAGATGCCGAGGTAAAGGTCAGCAAAGGAAGAAGAGGAATTTGGGGTAGGCGAGCCATCGTCTGGTTGTCGGCTTAGCCCTGTGGTGTATGGAACATCTCTCCTTGAGCCTTAGTGAGGCTGGGAGGGCTTGTATGTGGCATGATAGAGCCAATAAATCATCATCAGGCTGACACAAGAGAGATCTCTCCTGTCTGCATTTGGTCTCTCCAAACAGTACATTCCTTTCACTTGGCATTGCACATACCACAATAGGACCCAATGGAGGCTTAGCAGGAATGGAAACAGTCTGGAGGATCATAAGAACGGAAGAACAGAGTAGAAATAAGGTGGATTCTTATGGCTGGGCCAAGGGACCCCAATCTTTTAGGCCAATGGGTTCATTCGGAATTTTGAAAATATGTTATGGATGTTCCATAAAATGTCTGCTATTGTGCATGTTACCAATTATAACAACATATTTATCATGAGATCGTACCCTTTTATCCTCTCAAAATGCTTCCTACCCATACAGTTCACATTTGTTTTTCTTTAGAGAAAATGACAGAAGGGTACACTTTATAACAAACCATTATCATTCCCCACCCCCCCGGCAAAGATTCCTCTTGGGTCTGTATGAGATCCAGATGTAATTTTGGATATATAAGTTATATACACCTGTTAGCTGCCAGGAAATGTGGCCTTTTGGGATCCTGAGGTTTAGTCTGGTGTAATAATAGTAGTAGTATTAGTAGTATTAGTAGTAGTAGTAGTAGTAGTAGTAGTAGTAATAATAATAATAATAACAACATAACACCCCAGACTTAACAATTGTCGATAAGAAAGACAAAAAAGTCTGGATAGTAGACGTGGCAGTGCCTGGAGACAGCAGAATAGACAAGAAAGAACTGGAAAAGATAACAAAATACAAAGACCTACAAATAGAAATAGAAAGACTGTGGCAAAAGCAAGCAAGGATAGTACCAATAGTCATAAGCGCCTTGGGTGCAATCCCAAAACAAATGGAGCACCACTTGAACACCATTGGCATTGACAAATTTGCTATTAGTCAATTGCAAAAGGCGGCCTTACTAGGAACTGCTTCCATCCTGCGACGATATCTATAATACCATCAAACATCCACATCTGCCTATCCCAGGTCCTGGGTAAGGACTCGATAGGTAGACAAAATGCCAAATCCAGTCTGAACATCTGGCTGACTGTGCAATGATCCATAACAACAACAACAACAACAACAACAGCATAAAATAGAGAAAGTCATAGAAAATAATAAAATTAAACTGCTCTGGGACTTCAGAACTCAAAGAGACAAGCACCTGCAACATAACACCCCAGACTTAACAATTGTCGATAAGAAAGACAAAAAAGTCTGGATAGTGGACGTGGCAGTGCCTGGAGACAGCAGAATAGACGAGAAAGAACTGGAAAAGATAACAACATACAAAGACCTACAAATAGAAATAGAAAGACTGTGGCAAAAGCAAGCAAGGGTAGTACCAATAGTCATAGGCGCCTTGGGTGTAATCCCAAAACAACTGGAGCACCACTTGAACACCACTGGCATTGACAAATTCGCTATTGTTGTTGTTGTTAATTGTGAAGTCGTGTCCGACCCATCGCGACCCCATGGACAACGTTCCTCCAGGTCTTCCTGTCCTCTACCATCTTCTGGATTCCATTTAAGTTCACACCTACTGCTTCAGTGACTCCATC
This sequence comes from Crotalus tigris, assembly GCF_016545835.1. Classification (NCBI taxonomy): domain Eukaryota; kingdom Metazoa; phylum Chordata; class Lepidosauria; order Squamata; family Viperidae; genus Crotalus; species Crotalus tigris. Next base: position 55,276 of record NW_024100574.1, on the reverse strand, counting down.
CAGCCATCTCATTCTCTGTCGTCCCCTTCTTCTATTGCCCTCAATCTTTCCCAGCATTAGGCTCTTCTCCAGTGAGTCCTTCCTTCTCATTAGGTGGCCAAAGTACTTGAGTTTCAACTTCAGGATCTGGCCTTCTAAAGAGCAGTCGGGGTTGATCTCTTCTAGGACTGACCGTTTGAACGCCTTGCAGTCCAAGGGACTGCAGGAGTCTTCTCCAGCACCATAGTTCAAAGGCCTCAATTCTTTGGCGCTCAGCCTTTCTTATGGTCCAACTTTCACAGCCATACATTGCAACTGGGAAAACCATGGCCTGGACTATACGCACTTTTGTTGGCAGGGTGATGTCTCTGCTTTTTAGTATGCTGTCTAGATTTGCCATAGCTTTCCTCCCCAGGAGCAAGCGTCTTTTAATTTCTTGGCTACAGTCCCCATCTGAGGTGATCTTGGAGCCCAGAAAAATAAAATCTGTCACTACCTCCATTTCTTCCCCATCTATTTGCCAGGAATTGAGAGGGCCGGATGCCATGATTTTGGTTTTCTTAATGTTGAGTTTCAAGCCAACTTTTGCACTCTCCTTCTTCACCCGCATCAAGAGGCTCTTTAGTTCCTCTTCACTTTCTGCCATTAGAGTGGTATCATCTGCATATCTTAGGTTGTTGATATTTCTCCCGGCAATCTTAATTCCAACTTTTGATTCATCTAGCCCTGCCTTTCTCATGATGTGCTCTGCATATAAGTTAAATAGGCAGGGCGACAGTATACAGCCTTGCCGGACTCCTTTTCCAAGTTTGAACCAATCAGTGGTTCCGTGTTCGGTTCTCACTGTTGCTTCTTGACCCGCATATAGGCTTCTCAAGAGACAAATGAGATGGTCTGGTACTCCCATCTCTTTAAGAACTTGCCACAATTTGTTGTGATCCACACAATCAAAGGCTTTTGCATAGTCAATGAAGCAGAAGTAGATGTTTTTTCTGGAACTCCCTACTCAGTGGTTTCTCAACCTTTCTAATGCGTGACCCCATAATACAGTTCCCCATGTTGTGGTGACCCCCACGTGGGTGTGGCCACCAATAAGAGGGAATAGGACAGCTAGGGAAAAGGGAAAAAATGGCGGACAGCGTGGTTTGGCGGCCCCCGTGAAATGGTCATTCGACCCCAAATGGGGTCCCGACCCACAGGTTGAGAACCACTGCCCTAGCTTTCTCCATGATCCAGCGTATGTTGGCAATTTGATCTCTAGTTCCTCTGCCTCTTCGAAATCCTGCCTGTACTTCTGGTAGTTCTCGATCTACATACTGCTGGAGTCTATCTTGTAGGATTTTAAGCATAACTTTACTAGCATGTGAAATGAGTGCAATGGTGCGATAGTTTGAACATTCTTTGGCATTGCCTTTCTTTGGAATTGGAATGTAAACTGACCTTTTCCAATCCTGTGGCCACTGTTGAGTTTTTCAAATTTGCTGGCAAATTGAGTGTAGCACTTTTATTGCATCGTCTTTTAAGATTTTGAATAGCTCAGCTGGAATACTGTCACCTCCACTAGCTTTGTTGTTGCTCAGATTTTCTAAGGCCCATTTCACTTCACATTCTAGGATGTCTGGTTCGAGGTCAGTGACCATCTCATTGTGGTTATCTGGGACGTTAAGCTCATTCTTGTATAGTTCTTCTGTGTAGTTTTGCCATCTCTTCTTAATCTCTTCGGCCTCTGTTAGGTCTCTGCCATTTTGGTCCTTTATCATGTGATGATGGTCCATGTCATGGTAGCATAGCTGTGTGTGGATCATCATGGGCATGATGTCATATTGATGGCATGGCACATGTGTGGCCCATCTTTGCATGAAACGTTCGCTTCATATCTCCAATTTTCTTGAAGAGATCTCTGGTCCTCCCTATTCTGTTTTTTTCTTCTATTTCTTTGCACTGTTCATTTAAGAAGGCATTCTTATCTCTTCTAGCTATTCTCTGGAATTCTGCATTCATTTGGGTGTATCTTTCTCTTTCTCCTTTGCCTTTCGCTTCCCTTCTTTCCTCAGCTATTTGCAAAGCTTCCTCAGACAGCCATTTTGCTTTCTTGCATTTTTTTTTCTTTGGGATGGTTTTAGTTGCTACCTCTTGTACAATGTTGCGAACTTCCATCCATAGTTCGTCAGGCACTCTGTCTATCAGATCCAGTTCCTTAAATCTATTTGTCACCTCTACTGTATATTCATCAGGAATATGATTTAGTTCATACCTGAGTGGCCTAGTGTTTTTCCCTACTTTCTTCAATTTAAGCCTAAATTTTGCAATGAGAAGCTCATGATCTGAGCCACAGTCAGCTCCTGTCTTGTTTTTACTGACTGTATAGAGCTTCTCCATCTTTGGCTGCAGAGCACATAGTCAATCTGATTTCTATGTTGACCGTCTGGTGATGTCCATGTGTAGAGCCGTCTCTTGGGTTGTTGGAAAAGAGTGTTTGTTATGACCATCGGATTCTCTTGACAAAATTCTATTAGCCTGTGCCCTGCTTCATTTTGTACTCCAAGGCCAAACTTGCCTGTTATTCCGGTTATCTTTTGGCTTCCTACCTTAGCATTCCAATCCCCCATGATGATAAGGACATCATTTTTTGGTGTTAATTCTATAAGGTGCTGTAGGGCTTCATAGAACCGGTCAATTTCATCCTCTTCAGCACCAGTGGTTGGGGCATAGATTTGGACTACTGTGATATTGAATGGGTTGCCTTGGATTCGAATTGAGATCATTCTGTCATTTTGGGGATTGTATCCCAGTATTGCTTTTCCTATTCTTTTATTGACTATGAAGGCTACTCCATTTCTTCTGAGGGATTCTTGCCCACAGTAGTATACCGATGGCAACTCTGAGTTTAAATTAACCCATTCCGGTCCATTTCTAGTTCGCTGATTCCCTAAGATGTCAAGTTCATCTTGTCAATCTCTTTTTTGCCTACGGCGTAGCTTCCTTGATTCATGGATCTTACATTCCAGGGTCCTATGGAGAAAAGATCTTTACAGCATCGGACTTTCCTTTCACCACCAGATGCATCCATAGCTGAATGTCCTTTTGGCTTTGGCCCAGTTGCTTCACTCTTTCTGGCACTACTAGTACTAGCCCTCTGCTCTTCCCCAGTAGCATATTGGACACCTTCCGACCTGAGGGGCTCATCTTCCAGCGTCATATGTTTTTTCCTTTTAGTACTGTCCATGGGGTTTTCATGGCAAAGATACTGGAGTGGTTTGCCATTTCCTTCTCCAGTGGATCACATTTTGTCAGACTCTCTGCTATAACCTGTCCGTCTTGGGTGGCCCTGCACGGCATAGCTTATAGCTTCAGTGAGTTACGCAAGCCCCTTTGCCACGACAAGGCAGTAATGCCAGTGAAGAGGGAAGTAATCCGAAGAGGGGTCAATTGCAAAAGGCGGCCTTATAGGACTGCTTCCATCCTGCTACGAGATCTGTAATACCATCAAACATCCACATCTGCCTATCCCAGGTCCTGGGTAAGGACTCGATAGGTATACAAAATGCCAAATCCAGTCTGAACATCTGGCTGACTGTGCGATGATCCATAATAATAATAATAATAATTAATACTGAATGACTCAGGACATGGCTATCAAACATCAAAAACATCTACCAGACTATCCCATCTCCTTTACATGGATGATCTGAAGCTGTATGGAAAAACATCATCTGAAATAGAATCGCTGCTCAACACGGTCCGTATATATAGCCAAGATATTGTAATGGAGTTTGGCTTGGACAAATGTGCCACACTTACTATCAAAAAAGGAAAAATAGTGAAAACTGAAGGAATCAAGATGCCCCACGAAAATAACATTAAAAGTCTGGATGAGAAAGAGTACTACAAATACTTTGGGTATCCTTCAAGCTGACAACATCAAGCACACTGAAGTCAAGAAAAAGATTAGAGGTGAATACATCAAGAGAGTGAAGAAGATCTTAAAATAAGTCCAAACTCAATGGAGGAAATACCATAAAGGCAATCAACACCTGCGCAAGTCCAGTCATTAGGTACACAGCTGGAATAGTGGACTGGACTCAAGCAGAACTAAAAGCAATGGATAGGCAGACCAGAAAAATAATGACAATGAATCATGCCCTTCATCCACGCAGTGACATTGATAGACTTTATCTACCAAGGCAAATAGGTGGGCGTGGAATGCTACAAGTACATCAGATGGTTGAAGAAGAAAAAATGGCTTTGGAAGAATATCTGAAGAACAATGATGAAGATGCACTGAAATTAGTATATCAGGAAGGCTTACTAACTACTGGAGAGACCAAACTGGCCTACAAGAAAGACCAAATGAAGAACAGAATAGAGGCATGGGAAGACAAAGCACTACATGGCCAATACATGAAAAAAATAGCTGGGAAAGCAGATAATAATAAAACCTGGCAATGGCTAAGAGCAGGAAAATTGAAGAAAGAGACCGAGGGACTAATTCTGGCTGCACAAGACCAAGCCTTAAGGACAAATGCATACAAAGTCAAAATTGAGAAGACAGCAACAGACAGTAAGTGCCGCCTATGCAAAGAAGCTGAAGAAACAGTGGACCACTTGGTAAGCTGTTGCAAGAAGATTGCACAAACTGATTACAAGCAGCGGCATGACAAAGTAGCAACAATGGTGCATTGGAAGATCTGCAAAAAATATCATTTGCCTGTAAGCAAAAACTGGTGGGATCATAAAATAGAGAAAGTCATAGAAAATGATAAAATTAAACTGCTCTGGGACTTCAGAATTCAAACAGACAAGCACCTGCAACATAACACCCCAGACTTAACAATTGTCGATAAGAAAGACAAAAAAGTCTGGATAGTGGACGTGGCAGTGCCTGGAGATAGCAGAATAGAAGAGAAAGAACTGGAGAAGATAACAAAATACAAAGACCTACAAATAGAAATAGAAAGACTGTGGCAAAAGCAAGCAAGGGTAGTACCAATAGTATAGGCTCCTTGGGTGCAATCCCAAAACAACTGGAGCACCACTTGAACACCATTGGCATTGACAAATTCGCTATTAGTCAATTGCAAAAGGCGGCCTTATTAGGAACTGCTTCCATCCTGCGACGATATCTGTAATACCATCAAACATCCACATCTGCCTATCCAGGTCCTGGGTAAGGACTCGATAGGTAGACAAAATGCCAAATCCAGTCTGAACATCTGGCTGACTGTGCGATGATCAATAATAATAATAATAATAATAATAATATAATAATAATAATAATAATAATAATAATAGTAATAATAAAGTTGGAAGGGACCTTGGAGGTCATCAACCCCCTGCTCAGGCAGGTAACCCTATATCATTTTGGACAAATGGCTGTCCAGTTTCTTCTTAAAAACTTCCAATGTTGGAGCATTCACCGCTTCTGGAGGCAGGTTGTTCCACTGGTTAATTGTTCTAACTGTCAAAAAGTTTCTCCTTAGTTCTAGGTTGCTTCTCTCTTTGGTTAGTTTCCATCTATTGCTTCTTGTCCTACCTTCAGGCGCTTTGGTAAATAGCTTGACTCCCTCTTCTTTGTGGCAGCCCGAGATATTGGAACACTGCTATCATGTCCCCCCTTGTCCTTCTCTTCATTAAACTAGACATACCCAATTCCAGCAACGGTTCCTTATATTTTTAGCTTCCAGTCCCCTAATCATCTTTGTTGCTCTTCTTTATACTCTTTCTAGAGTCTCAACATCTTTTTTACATCGTGGTGACCAAAACTGGATGCAGTATTCCAAATGTGGCCTTACCAAGGCATTGTAAACTGGTATTAATACTTCACGTGATCTTGATTCTATCCCTCTGTTAATGCAGCCTAGCACTGTGTTGGCTTTTTTGGCAGCTGCAGCACACTGCTGGCTCATATTTAAATGATTGTCCACTAGGACTCCGAGATCCCTCTCACAGTTACTACTATTGAGAAAGGTACCCCCTATACTATATCTGTACATTTGGTTTTTCTTGCCTAAATGTAGAACCTTATTTTTTTCATCATTGAATTTCATTTTGTTAGATAGCGCCCAGTTTCAAGTCTGTCCAGATCCTCCTGTATCCTAAGCCTGTCTTCTGGAGTGTTGTCTACAAATTTGATGAGTTCCCCACCTCTCCCCTTGTCCAAATCATTGATGAAGGTGTTGAAGAGCACTGGACCCAGAACAGAGCCCTGGGGCACCCCACTACACACTTCCCTCCATGTAGATGCGGTTCCATTGAGGACCACACGCTGAGTTACGGCCAGTCAGCCAGCTACGGATCCATCTGGTGGTGATGCTGTCTAACCCACATTTTTCTATCTTATCAAGTAGTAGGTTGTGATCTACTTTGTCAAATGCCTTACTGAAGTCCAAGTAAATTATATCCACAGCATTCCTCTGGTCCACTAATTTTGTCACTTGGTCAAAGAATGCAATAAGATTTGTCTGGCATGATCTGTTTCTGACAAACCCATGTTGGCTTTTAGTAATGACTTTGTTTGCCTGTAGGTGTTCGCTGATTCATTGTTTGATTATCTTTTCCAGAATCTTCCCAGGTATTGAGGTCAGGCTAATAGGTCTGTAATTTCCTGGATCCATTTTTTCCCTTTTTGAAGATGGGAACTACATCAGCTCTTTTCCAGTCCTCTGGTAGGTCCCCAGTGCTCCAGGATCTTTGAAAAATATAGTTCAGTGGTTTTGAGATCACATCTGCCAGTTCCTTGAGAACCTTGGGGTGTAATCCATCTGGTCCTGGTGATTTGAACTTGTCTAGGCTGGAGAGGTGCTCACTTACCATTTTCTTGCCTATCTTAACTTGTATTTCTATTCTGTTCTTTATGGCACTGTTTTTGATAGGTTGGTCTGTTTTTTTTCCTTTGTATAAAGACAGATGCAAAAAATGAGTTAAATAGTTCTGCTTTCTCCTGTTGCTTGTCACCTTCTTGCCACTTTCACCCACCAATGGACCAATCGTTTCCTTCACTTTTTTTCTTGTTTCTTACATGTTGAAAGAAGCTTTTTTTTTGTTATTTTTGACTTTGGTCGCAAGCCTTAGTTCATTTTGAGCCTTAGCTTTCCTCACTTCATCTTTGCAGGCTCGGGCTATTTGCTGATATTCTGACTTAGTTGTGTGTCCCTCTTTCCACTTTCTATACTTGTAAAAGGAAAGACAGATTCCACCCTCTTTTGTGGAAAACAAAGGATAACCTTGACTTTATTGGAAAATCAGGATCTACAAGACAGTTTTTCAAAAGTGTCTAAAAAATCCTGACTTTTCTCAAACTTTTGCTAAAGACACAACATTGAGAGTCATTCTCAATAATAATTTGAATGACAGCCTCTCGCCTTGTTGAGCATCCTCTTCAATGTGCAGCTATGTTCTAGATTATATGTTTTTGTACAGGCTGTATGTGAGGTCCAGCAAACCTTCATGCTATCTTGTAAGGACTGAATATGATTTAGAGACTCCCCACCTATCCCATGCCACAATCTTCAGAGGTTTCACATTACATGTACACACAAAATGTCGGTCAAGCTATCAAACAGATTTTTATGCTCTAGGAAGCAGGTGAAGATCCTTGAAATGCAGCATAGCAGTTTGTGCTGGACCTAGCATTTTTTTATATTCCCATGTAATGTACATATTCAGAGGATGAAGAGAGAGGGATTATATTCTTCAGTTCTTGCCACTCTGTTGTTTTGGTAGGTGGGTTGATTAAATGGGAACGAGGAAGACTATTTCCCCAGGTTTAGAGCCAGACATTTGAATTAAATGTTGCCTTTACATTTTGTGTTATAAATTCTATTACCTTGGGCAGTGATTGACTGTGCTGGTTGAAGGCTAGCTGAAGTCTAGAGTGGACAGTCTACAGCTTCCAGAGTGGACCTGACTGTTTTAAAGCAATCTGGTAAAAAAAGGAGTTGTGATAAGCAGCTACTTGCCCAAGCAACATCTCATTGATTTGCAGTTTTATTAATCCTCTTAATAGTGGTTTACAACTTGCCCTGCATCTCTTTAGCCTACATCAAATTACAATAATTATCTTAGTGTTTTTGTTTTGGCCCACAGTGCTCACAACAGACATCTTGGATCACAAGTCTCTCATTATGTTGCACCTTTCACCTTTTTCTGATCGGCTGTTCCATTTGGTATGAGGGATATATATTACTCTAATTATTTATTATAGTTAATAACTTGTTGGACTAGATGATCTCCAAGGCTATTCTATTCTATTCTATTCTATTCTATTCTATTCTATTCTATTCTATTCTATTCTATTCTATTCTATTCTATTCTATTCTGCCTGATTTTATCTAATTCAACTTTCTGATGCTCTCCATTGGAATTCAACACATCTGAAGGTACTGAAATTCTAATATTTTATAATAAAAATATTTTTTAGATCAGGCAAATATGTGTGTGTATGTGTGTGTGCATGCATAAAAAAAATTGAACCTATTTCCAGCAGGTTTCTTGGAAACCCATAAATAGAGTATGAAGGAATGCTTAAAAGAAGGAAAGCCTTTTGTTTTTAAAAATGAAAAATTATTTTCCATTGTATGTGCTTGGCCTCTTTAGTTTCTGAACAACATATCCTGGTTTTATTTCCATTCATCCACTCCTCATTTTCAGAAGAATGAGTTGCATCAAATAGATTTGCATGAAAAGTTCCTTTTTCTTGCTTCTTCTTGGCACTTGGCTATAAGGAGGTAGCTGTTTCTAAGTGTTGGTGTGAACCCAGAAATATTGTATATGCTTCTTAAAGACAATGGCTTGCTTTTTAGTGTCCTTTTCTTTCCTTAAGGTCAAGGGAACTTTGCAGACAAGGATGTCTGAAGATGCTGTCACCATATGATATGCTGCTGTACTGATAGTCCTCATCATACGACCACAATTGAGCCCAAAATTTCTCTTGCTAAGTTCTGGCCCATTTTACAACCTTTTTTGCCACAGTTGTTACGTGAATAGTTGTAAGTCGAGGACTAAATGAATGATCGTAAGTCAAGGACTATCTGTAAATTGTAAGGCTGTTTTCCCACAGGTATCAGCTCAAAGCAAGGCATTCTTTAAGTGCGCAGATCTTCTGAAGTTCAGTGAATGGTTGTTGTAGAAACAAAGGTGTTGATCAAAGCATTCAAATTCAGCAGAAGATTTTAACTGATATTTCCCTTTATATTTATAGTATATTATAACATAAAACATAATATTTCCCTTTATATTTATCCAGTGCCAAATGCAAATCATGTTGTTTTCTGAATCCTCTTAAAATATTGATTTAGGGAATTATTCTCAATTCCAGAAGAGTGGCTGAGGGGCAGGTGGATGGTTCTTTCAGCATTCATGAGTAGGGCCTGGCACAAAAGATTTATTGCTCAGCCTCGAGACCACTGCAATTACCATCAATATGCTTGGGAATCAGAAGGTATGACTGAACCTCTACAGTGATTTTGTTGAATTGGTTTTGGTGAGTTTGCTTTTACCTTGACTATGATTTACATGTGCTGAATTGATATGAATGAATAAATGAATGAATGAATGAATGAATTGATCTTAAGGAACATGCAATATTTTATAAATTGCTTTTATGAATTTGAGAAGCTCTTAGTTTCATCACTGAAAACTAAGTGTGGCATAATATATGTCATCTGCATATAGGTCCAAGTAATTATAGTGTGTAGTGGGAAACTAGAACAAGCGTTACTTAATAACTCACCACCATTATTATCCAGTTAAGAGTTCACTATGCATAGAGCCTCACATTCCTTTTCATTGCTGTGGCAGGTCTTATTTATTTGACATTTAGATCTTTCTAACAATATAAACTGCACTTTATACAAAAAAGAAGCTTGATTCAGGTGCTCTGAGTACTAAGATCCACAAAAAAAAGGCTCACTTAAAAAAGTCAGTGAAGTTCAGCTTAAATTTTGAAAGAATCTTTGCAGGGTTGGTCTATTCCAGTTGTTGCTTTTGTCCTAGAAAATGCTAAGATGACTGCATGCCAGTTAATTCTACTGACTTCAGTACAGAAGGAAAGTTAGTACAAATTCTGTCTCTGAAAGACGATGAAAACTACTCTATTTGTAGGCATGGTAACCCACTGGCTGGCACTCATCCCTAAGCCTGAAGCAACGAGAAACTTTTGTCTTTATGCAGGTATTATCCCAAGCCAGTTATTTTTAGCCTGGACATCTATAAAGTTGTTCTACTGCCAGTGGAGACTGCAGTAGGTACTGGCATGTAAGGAACAATGTCAGGAATGCCGCTGTTGTTCCAGGCTGGGAAATAGTGATTTCCTAACATAAATTAAACTTGGGACACTTGATGCTCCTGAAGTGATGATGGATGAAGACATGATATTAAAATGGCAGGAAACTATTTTAGAGAAATCACCACTGCTGTTTATATGAAAGAAAGAAAAAAAAGGAGGAAAGAAAAACCACAGCTGAAAAATGGCATCAGGTCAATTTGGGAAGCTGTTAACTTCAGTGATTCACCTTAGGCCCATTGTGCATAGACACAGAACAGCAATCGGCCGGAATCAAAATAATTGCTCTCCAGCAGTAGCTGTACCAACTGCCAAATAATGCTGTAGAAGTATAATTTTAGATGTACAGAATTTCTTAAGTAGCAGCATTTTAAAGGTTTTTTTTGGGGGGGGGGGAAGCCAAGATGCAATTCATGTAAGAGGCCCTTCATCTTCTGTGCCCTATGCTTCTGTAAACCAAGTTACTGCTATTAACAGTTTAAGGGGTCATGAAAAGGATGAAAAAAACAAACGCTTGCTGGCTTGATGTGGCAATTTATTCTATAATTATTGGTTAAATTAAATAATACTCCTTACTCCTACAATATGCTATTTAGTACAGCATATACTATTTTAGCATTTCTCCAACTTCGTGTCCTCTGGCTATGCTGGGTACATATAAATGGAAAGCTAGCTTGAATTGCTCTAAGAATGGGACTTAGGTCCACGACCTTCCTACTGATGGTTTTTCATTGCTAAAGCATTAGAGAGGCCAGGGACTGATATTTGTGACTGGACTAAAGGGCAGAATAGCAATATGGTAGCAGCAAAAGGAAATGCACAGTTGTCTCTAATTGCTTTTGGTATACGTTTCACAAAACTGGGAGAAGCAAGTGGTCCCTTATAGCCTTTGTGGACCTGAATCTCCCCAGAGTGGATAGGCTCAGAATTTTCAGCCCTTTTTGCTAGGCAAAATGGGTCAGTAAAAATTTTCAGGGGTTTGAGATATGGATTGTCATCTTTTTGAACTCCCCAAAATGATTCTATCCCCATCCACTTTGGCGATGTGACCCTGACTATGGCACAAGGCCTCTGCACATCAGTGGAAGTTGTATGTGGGGGGGGGGGAAGGTTCCCATTCAACTGTCATTCTTTCCTCCTTCAAGAGCATACACATAAGCTGGAATGTTTAGCACAGAACCTTTTTAACAGATATATCACAATAGGCCAATCATCCTAGAAACTATTACCTTAGATTGCAGCAAATAATGATACAAGACAGAGCCATCTAAATGGCGGCAAAAGTGTGACTTTTTGACATAAATAGATGTCCAGGCAGTTGCTTTGCTGAGGCAATTCCCTACAAAAGAAGTGCCTCCAGTTAAGTATTTGCCTAGAGACCTGGTCTTTACAGAAAGGAAAAAGACATCTAAACAGTGTTTGAATTCAAATATATGTAGAGAGGGTTCAGTTTAGCCTTTCATCTTCACTCCTCCCAGTTCTGATTAAATAAGCACTTACGTGCAGATGAGCCTAACATCTTCAGATCTGGATAGGCTACAGGATATAGAGGGCTGCATGTACATGGGATATGCCCTGACTCCATTTGGATTGCAACTGCTCCATGGGATGTGGGAGAGCCAGCAAAAAAAACCGATACTGCCTCCCAGCCTAGCAATCCATACATTTATGCCCATTTGACCTTCAATATGCAGTCATGCCGAATGATTCCATCTTAACTGCATTCATATTTATCACACTTGAAAAGTGCAGTCTAGAAGAGCGCACAGAAATAATTCTACTATATTTGCTTTTCAAATCAAATTATATGACAGTCTGGTAGACCAAGTAGAAAAAGCATTTTGAGATGCCTCTACAAATTATTTTCCCTCGTCACAAATCCTCTATTAATTAAGATTTTTTTATTTTTATACTTACTTTCTTCCAAAAGGAAGAAATTATAATGATCTAAGAAATTATAAATTCCTTTAAAATATAAAACTAGAATATATGTGTACAATCTGCAGCACTTATTCTCATCTGCTCTAGTCTTTGAAATTTAAGCTGTTTTTTTTCTGCTACAGACTGAAAACAATCATGCAGGAGGAAACCGATCACAGCAGGGTGTGTTATGTGCAAAGTCCTGTCTCCAGTTGCCTGAGTATATAATTTTAGACCCTGCCAAAAATATCAAATGGAAAAGTATGTTTTTAACCTAATGACTTTTTCTCCAAGTCACTTGCTTTTAGAAGAGGCAAGGAGATCGGCAGGAGAGATTCTTAAGGCTCATCAATGCCAATATCACAACGGTTCTCAACGTTTGTGTAACGGCGACCCCTATCACACAACCGTTCTGCGCATGCGCGGCACCGCGCGCATGGGGCGGCGGCGCACATGCGCGGTGCCGCCCCCTGAGGGAGAAAATGGCGGATCGCCTTCTTTGGCGACCCCTGAAAAATGGTCGATCGAGAACCACTGCAATATCATATAGTGCCCCCACAAGCTAACCTTAACTACAGCTTGGCATTCAGATGGTTCAGTGCTGTTTTCTGCACACAGTTCAATGTGTGGTAATTTCAAGGCAAAGAATAGTGGGTTCTCCGCCACCCTTTCTCCTTCGTCTTGCATCCCCATGATTGCACTCTTGAAACCCAGAGAGGGATGGCTCAACAAGAGCTGAGGTTAATACTTAAAGAATATTTTTGAAAGGTTCTATTAAGTAGTTATTGTTTCTATGGCTAAAAGACTATTTCTTGATAATCGTAGAATATGAATGAGGACACAGACTCTCTGTCCTGCACCCTCACTCTTCTGAGCAGCTTTTAATTTCCATGATTCTACCCTGCATGCTGCCAGCCCCAGAGACCAGTCCTTCCTCTCTCCCTCTTCACTACAAGAGAATAAGTTTAGGCACCTTAGAATAAATTATTGGACCTAAAGCTGAGGACAGAAAGACAAACTCTCCTTCTGTTCCATGGTGGCTTATACTAGATGCAATCTAATACATCATTCCTGTTTCCACCAAATGTTCAATGGAAATGCACAAAATTGCAATGGCAACAGAAAACAGCCCAAGAAAATTGCCCCAGATTATTTAGCAGCTTCTATCTTGAATAACTGCAAGTTAGCCAAACCCCTTCATGCGTCTGCCTTCTTCTGAATTGCCTGTTCCCATTTTTCAGATTGGTAGTTGTCTTGTTTTCCAGGAAAACCACTAGATTTCCAACTGAGCCCAAAATTTAAGTTGCTAAGTGAAACATTTGTTAAGTGAGTTTGCCCCATTTTACAACTTTTCTTGCCCCAGTTGTTAAGGGAATCATTGCATTTTTTTAAGTTAGTAACATGGTTGTTATGTGACCCTAGCTTCCACATTGACTTTGCTTGCCAGGTCACAAATGACCCCAAGACACTGCAACCATCATAAATATGAGCCAGTTGCCAAGTATCTGAATTTTGATCATGTGACCATGGGAATGCTACAACAGTCATAAGTGTGAAAAAGTTCCTTTTTTATTGCCGTTGTAATTTTGAACGGTCACTAAATGAACTGTTGTAAGTTGAGGACTGCCTGTACTATAATGCTGAGGTATCTTGGACTGGCTTCAGCCTTCCTTAGCAATGGGGTTCCTACCAACTGGAAATGTCTTTGTGAGGAGATATCCTCAGGAAGCTTTAAGTGGTTGATATCATGCCATACCAACCAAGTTCTGTGGTGAACAATGAGTAAGGCGTGCAGGACACAGATTGCAATTTCTAGGTTTTCCAGAAAAAAATAAATACGGGGAACAGAGCATAAAAGATATCCAGGTTTATTTCCAAAAATGGCAGTGTCTGGTTAACTCTCTCCCTACGTCTCATATACAGAAAAATGTCACCTTTCCATATCCTGCAACAGATTATGCCAAACTCTTCCCCCACATCTACCACTCCCAATTTCAAGAGGACTTCCAGGTGAAAGCAGAGCAGTAGCTTTTCCCTTTCCCCAGAAGGTCAGATGCCAATCCCGTGGTTTCAGCTTCCAGACACCAGAGCCAGTGGGTAACCACAAGAAGCTCAAAGCCAGCTGGCAAGTACCCAAAGATCGCCTGAGCCTGGCCCTGTTCATTCCTTAAGGAAGAAGTGCATCTTGTCATTGATGTTCTTGCGCTCAGGGTTGAGGCGCTTAAGAATTTGTGCCAGTACATTGACTGTCTGTTCACTGCTTAGTCCCGTCTTCTTGGTTTGGAATTTCTTCAGAAGGTCCTTAGTGGTCATGGGCTTGCGAGTGAGATATCGGCGCACAGCATCTTCCGTCAGCTGTACATCACTGCGAAAAGGAAGCAGGTTAATGGACCAATCCAGACACCAGCTATAGTTCTAATTTTGAAAAGAAATTCACAGAAGGTCATTTCCGTGTTACCGCTTACTTTGGGAAGTCAACACCGTATTGAGCAAAGAGCTATATATGGCAATTTGTGCATAGTTCCGAGTTGCAGATATCAGGAAGGCACCAGGTTAGGAAAACTTATTCTAAACTTTATTAAATGCTTTCATGTGGCTTTATGCTAAATGTTGCACAAAGAAATCAAACAATTACCATTTAAATATTATTGGTGTTTCATATACCTGCACATCAGTAAACTAGGTTTAAGTAGTCTTTTGATGGCGGTGACAAAATACCAATAGGACACATTGTGAAACACTGGAAAACTAAAGTACATCTTTGTTTAGAATGACAGTATTTAAAAAGGTGACAAATTGCTCTGGCTTTACACAAATTATAAAAATATTTCAGATAATGGTTATTTTCACTGTCCATTTTGAATACATAGCGGAAAGAGGAAACTTGAGAGTTTACAAGATTGATGCTATATGGAAGAAAACTGTGACTGAATCTAGATGTTCTGCTTCAGATATCACAAAGCCTCCTCCCAGAAGGTAAGAAGGAAAACAGGTCGTGAAGAGGATGTGTAGCATCCCAGACAATCCTGTGGACCCTGCTCAAGCAACCCTTATATGCTATGTCCTGGGTGGAAGGGAGGGAACTGCTACTAATCTTTTCAGTCATCCTCACCACTCTCTGCACTACCTTCCCATCTGAAGCAGTGACGCTTCCAAACCAGACTATAATGCAGTATGACAGGATGCTCTCAATTGTCCCTCTGTAGAAAGTGGTAAGGAAGGGGAAGGAAGATGTGTTTTTCTCATGTGATGCAGAAAATACAGGCCCTGCTGTGTCTACTTCACTAGTGTCTCACTACTGAGCGACCAAGCCAGCCTATTCATTTCTCACCAAACTGAACGTAATTACACTTGGATGGAAGACTATGGAATGCCGGAGCTCTAGACAAGACTGAGAAATTGGAAAAAGATCCTGAAAGGAGGCAATAGCACATCATTCAGTACCACTGCTAATATTTTTTTTCATTTTTTTTCCTTAAAAATATTATTGGATTTTTTTTTAAAAAAGAGAAAGTTTATTTCTGAATGTGACATGTCTGCTCACGTTTTTAATATTTAAAATATGCATATTTTCACTACTGATACTATTTCACTTAGGAAACATTAATAGGTAATTGATGACCAGATGCCACACGTTTTGATATAAAGCAGATAGTTCTGTATCACAGAAATGGACAAAACTGGGATTTTGTTTTATTCCCTGCAATGAATATTGGAGGATTTGTTTTACCGAGAATTTTTGGGAAAGTTTACACATCAGTTTATCTTTCTTGTTTCAATATGTTAATTTTCAGCAATCATGTACAAACAAATCTTTAGAAGTTATAGTGAAAAGAATTCCAGGGAAATAGACTAGTCATGGTGCTGGAAAGTAGATGGGGGAACCAACCAAATTTGTGCCTTGTCTATGTCAGCCACTAAGTTAGGATTCAAACAGGATTTCTCTTTGCTTTTCTTAGACTTCATCCTAGTATGAATTATTTGGTTTGAGCAAAGTGCTATGTATTATCCCTACCATTTATGAATCATGTTTTAAAACAATGCATATTTTTAAATCATCAAATAATATTATAAGCAAGATTTAAATACTATAAATGCCTAACTTACATTTAATGATGCATAGGTGTTCGAAGCCCTTTTTAACATTTCACACACATGGGTGTATATATTTATTTTTTTCTTTTGTTGTTATATTCCAACCCAATCCACCACACAGTAGCCTTGCTTTCTATTTCTGCTCCCTAGTAGCTATTCATATACTTACCCACTACTGGGCGTTGATTTGCCTGACTGTGGCTGTGGGGTAGATTTCCCAGATGTGGTGGCAGCCTGGGCTCCAGCATCCATTTTTAACCTCTTAGCTGCTGGGAGTTCACTGGACCCTGCCTGTCGCTTCCCTGTCCAAGGCAAACAAAGTTAGTAAACTTCAGAGCTATAATTCAGAAGCACCTTCTGGTCCTTTCTCTCCTGGCAAACCATTGCAAGGAACCTGGCCCATGCGAGAGTTGCTGTAGAAGGAACAAACCACCTGGATTCTTCTGCTAGCTTTAATTCAGTTGCAAGATACGATTCAGTTCAATGCCAGAGCTCTTGAAAACTCATTCCCGTAGAAGAAATTTTGCAGCCAGAAACAAATTTGTTTTCCTACTCCAGTATCTGAACCTTTACAGAATTAAGATTTTTAAACTTTAGTTCAATTATCCATGCTCTGAAAGTCATTCTGAAGGAATACTTTGGACCTCATAGAAGTGAAGCACCTTGTGATATTCAATAAAATAAAAAAGCTTCCACACAAATAAAAAGTGGCTGGCAATGTTGTTATGTTAATTTTAATATCTTTAATTTTTTTAAAAACCCACTCTTTTCAGGCTTACATCAAACCGTAAACAAATCCAGACTATTTTCATGTGTAGCACAAAGGTGTTATATTCACAAGAATTCCAAAGCACATCTTCCAAATCATTTTCAGGAAATGCACTATTTCCCTCACTAGTGGAACAGTGGCTAGATGAAATACAAAGAATGACAAAACTAAAAGCCGCAGAAAAAGAGGCAGATAGTTAAGCAGGCTTAGAGACTTTGCTGAACACGTGCTTGGTTGAAGTGGATGGCCTGCGCATTTTCAAACTGCATCTCTGCAGGCAAGCATTTGAAATACTTGCCTTGAAAAGGAATCCTTCGCCATGGCTTCCCCAAAACATGCTGAGTTTAGAGGGTACAGACACCAGCAAAGGGACAGTTAAGGTGAAATTCCTACATCAGCCGTACCTTGTTCCAGCTTGTTGGCTGCAGCCCGCAGCATGGATGAGGTGCTGCCGGCATCTACCACGGGGGTCCCTGGGCGGCTGTTCCCTTGTGAGCTGCTGGCTGAGCCCTTGCGCTCCTTCTTAGGAGGGGTCTTCTTTTTCTGTGAAGGTGTCAGGAGCATGGGCTCAGTTATGCTCCATTGTTCTACCCAGACGTTCCTGAGCCTGAGCCTCATGCTGTGCTAAAAAGCCTCCTGAGTAGACAGAATGTCAGCAAGGACTACTCTGTGAGGAGCAAAATGAAGTTGATGCTGGAAGAAGCACTTCACCTCAGACAAGGAAGGAAGCAGCAGCAAAATAACCAAACTTGTGGTGTGGAATCCAGAGTGCCAATTCATGTTTGTGAAATAGCTACTACAAGGACACATTTTTTTTAACTTCAAAGTCAAAAATATAAGCCAGACAATTTTTTTTTATAGGGGAGTTGCTCCTATCCATTAATTTGCAAAGCTATCAAACAAACCAGGCAAATGACTGGAAGTCTAAAGCTGGGGCAATAATTTGTAAAGTTACCAACTATTCAGTGAAGATAGGGTATGTGCTAGTTCACAATATGCAAATATATTTGCCCATCCAGCTGAGCTGCAGTGGTAGAAACAGAAAGAGGACTTTCACTTTGGCCTTTGGCCTTGACAAAAGCATTTTTCTAACTGCAATCATACTGGAAGTATTCTGGGGTTCACAAACCAAGTAAGAGAATCAGAGATGGGATGGGATGGGTTCCTGGAGATGTCAGGAACAGTAGCTAGCCTTGCTACAGGAGGCAGGCTCAATGCTAGCTACCCCGTTCTCCAGGCAAAAGAAGCTGCCTCTGGAATTACCGTCATGAAGAGAGCTGAAGACGCTTCACTGTCAATATCACTATCCTCTGATGTCTCCGATTCGTCACTGCTGTCTGCAAAGCACAGTCAAGAAATCAGTGGGAGCTTTCTCTCCTATCCGCAAGGCCACTAGCCACATTGATTTGAGAGTGCTGAGCTGCTATTGGCTCATCAAGCCTGTCTCAAGAAACGTTCATAGCTGCTGCAAAACTGCACTGCTCCAAAATATTCAACTTTTCCTCAAGCTGACAAGACCAGGGAAACCATACGGCTGCTCCAATCCCAATGCAAATGTTGCTAAGGTTTATTTCAGTGGCCCTGTGCAGTAAAAGAGCTGAAATTCCACAACAAGAAAAACAGAATTTGGCAACTGACATAAAATCAGGCAATTTTAAAAACTCATTGCTATAATTTGCTCTACTTTGCAAGCCAGCTTCTTTTTCTTGTCAAAGCATAGGGCTCTTGGGAAGTTGAACTGTATGCTTCATAGAGTGGGTTTTGATTTCTATCAAGTCACACCACAAACAATTGTATTTTCACTTTCCCAAGCTTGATTTATACTTCCCTTTCCTGAGCTTCTATCCCATCCAGCTTCAGGCTGCATCACCTTTCTTTTTCTTTTTGTCCTGTGGAGTAGGGACCTTCTTCTCCTCCTCCTCCTCTTCTTTCTCCTCTGCAGGCTTTTCCTCCTCACTTTCTTCACTGCTCTCACTTGCTTCATCTATGCCTGAAAGACAACATGGCTTAGATCATGGAGGAATCAGATTTTTCTTGACTTCAGCTTTTCATTGAACTTGAGCACATGCCCCCCCCCCCATTGGTTTCATTAGTATGTGTGGCCTCTTTTGGCAACAGAGCAGCTCTCAACCACATCTCTGGCCAACATTCACTCTAAACATAAGCCTAATGGGGATGCTGTTACTTCCCTGAGATTTTCTAGGGAAATGTAATTTGATGCATAGAAGTGGAGATCTCAGGATCTTTAAATAAAGGATCTTGGGCAGCTTTTATTCAATCCTCAAGCTCTTTTCCGGAAAAAAATGTGAATCATCAGCTAACCTAGTACGTATAACAGGCACATATGCAAACTGCACAATAACTACAAAGAGCTAACAATGCGCCCACAGAGTGATTATCAAGATAAAATGCCTTGAAAATCATGACCATGTCATTAATTTTGCTCATTTCTATAACTGCTGCTGGTCTGATTCAGCCATTTACCTTTCGGGATGTCTTCTTTGGTGACTTTGGGCTTGCTGACCGCTTCCTCTGCTGAGCTGCTGTAAAATGACAGAAAAAAACTCCCAAGTCTGAGCAAAGCAATACACTCTATAAATTGGCATTGGGGAACACAATCTATTCTCAGAAAAAGACTGTGAATTAGCAGCAGACCCAATAAGGTATCCTCCAGACCAGTGGTTCTTAACCTTTTTAATGTCGCGACCCCCCAACCAATCGTAAGTCGAGGACTACTCAACCAGTCGTAAGTCGAGGACTACTCAACTGGTGCAGCACTGTTTGCAGACTGGGGCTTTTGGCGGGCTCAGCAGGGCAGAGACAGCCTGGACAATTCCTATTGGCTTTTGAAAGCCAATAGAATTAGACTCTATTCAAGAGAGTCTATTCTATTGGCTTTCAAAAGCCAATAGAATAAAAGGGAGTCGCACAGCTAAGGGAAAGGGGGGAAAAATGGCGAACTGCGTTGTTTGGCGACCCCCGTGAAATGGTCGTTCGACCCCAAATGGGGTCCCGACCCACAGGTTGAGAACCGCTGCTCCAGACGGATGGGACTCCCAACACAGCAACAGCAGATATTGGAGGAGCAGCAGCTAAGCCATGTGAAGAATAATCATGCAATTGGGCAGTAATTGTTGTCCCTCTTAGTGGCATGTACCTTGATCCATCAGACATGTAGTCCACTTCCTGGCCCTCAAAATCTCCATCATCACTATCTTCAAAGGCTTCGTCATCTGATCCTTTCTTCTTTTTCTTTTTTTTGGTGGGTGGCGCTTTCTTCTTGGTTTTGGCAGGCTTTTCGCCTATGGAAGGATGTCACATGATCTATTTATTTTCTTATGATGAATATCTCAGAGCCAAAATCTATGGCTTTAAGCAAACTAGGACTCTCTCCTCCTGGATCTCAACAGCAATTGGGTCTGGGCCTCTTCTCAGTACATTTTGGCTGTATTGACTATGAATTCTGGGAAATGATCCACTCATCTGGAGGGCACTCAACTGTGCTAGGGATGACTGTTTTCAATCCCAACCTCCCCCCCCCCCCCGCCGTACCATCAGTGTCACTGAACTCGCTGTCATCCGAACTCATCTCCAGGTCATCCTCCAGGTCATGGATTTTTAGATCGCTGCCTTTCTTTTTGCCTTTCTTCTCTTTCTCCTCCTCTTCTTCCTCACCCTGGTCCTTTAGCCGCCGTTGTTGCATGATGGTGAAGTGATTTAGGACTTTGTTTCTCCTGCAGATGAGGAGGGTCAACCAGATGGCCTATTAAAACCTACTCGGGAGATAAGAACTACTTGCAAAAAGCTCTTGCGAAAAAACTTGTTTGAAGCTTTAAGACTCTGGCTAGTTATAGGGCAGCCTGAGTGTGAGGGAACTGGGTTTTGTTTTAGCTTTTTAAGAATAAATAAAATTGTGGTACAGGATGAAAAATGAAACTGACAGCCTCAAATACCTTGATATTACTCTGTGCCATAGAAGAAGGATCTCTAGTAGCAGTTATTCTTTTAAAAATTTATTAATCAAATATATACACTTCCCATCTCACTATTTAAGTGACTCTGATTTACAAATATAAACCATAAAATCTATACAAAGGTATCCTATGTAGCCTTGGTTTTGGAGTATAACAATTTGTTTAAAAGTAGCCTTTCTTTACATGCTACTCTCCAGATATTCTGAAAATGCAACTCCCAGCATCCCAGCATTCTCGGGGTGATTGTCTAAAGGCCAGGCAACAAAAAACTGCATTGCAAAGAGCTGGTGTTGCATAACAGCTAAAAGCAAAAGCTCTGATTTAAATTTACCTGCCATAATCACTTAAGTACTTAACTTTAAGTAAGGTTTTGCACTTCAACAATTCCTTGCTAGAACAAGAAGGCCTATTTTACAGGTGGAAATCAGGTTGAGGAAGGCTGTACTAGCCTTGCAGGCCTTTCTGGGATTAGTTCCTGATGGAGCAGGGGCAGGAATATCATCTTTCAACTCTCACCTTTCCCATTCCTCCTCAGCTTCTTCTGCAGTTAAGGTGCGATGCTTGGCCATAGGGGTAAAATTATACCAATTGTTGACTGGAAAGGCTTCAAAAGCACCATCTGGACACTGAGTAAAGATGTAATAGGATGTGTTTTCAGTCACACCACCCTTTTTCACTCCTTTGAACCTGGGTGAAAAAAATCCACACAAGGTAATTTCAGAATTTAAAGCTGAAAAAATATGAGAAGGCCAGGAAGAGGGGCAGACAATTGTTTTGTACAGACAACTTCCATCTTCCCCGACTAATCTTTTTTTTCCCTATTTACAATCTGGAGTGGTCCTAACCATTTTCCCAGCAAGAAAAAGTGGGGAAGAAATTAGCCCACATTCTAAAGCCAAGGCCAAGACTAGTAACATTAACCACTCACTTGCGCCCAGCCTTGCCATTGACTTTCAAAATCCAAGGCTGATCCTCAAGTTTGAATTCCTTCAGGACAATGCCATATTTCTTGCGCCTGGCTTCCTCACGCAGCTTGCGGTTGAACTCACTGCCAGCTCCAGATTCTGGCATCTCTTCTTCCTGGTAGATCTTCTTATTGCTGAGATCTCGCTCCATCTTTGCCTGAAGAAGATCAGGAAGTAAAGGGACAAGGAAAGCACCATTCCCTCAAAGAAAATGGAAGGATAAAGCTGTTCCTCAGCACATAGCCTTTTTCCACAACGTATGGATTTTCAAAAACTACTTCCCTGATATATATATCATATATATATGTATCATATATATACACATTCACACACACATATACATATATATATATACACACGTTTTCTGAGGTGTATATATATATATGTGTGTATATATATATACACATACATATATACTCACATACATATATATATACATACATATATATACATATATATACACACACACACATACATACAAACACACACTTTAAAGTACATTGTATCTTACGTCAATTTAGCTTCAATCAGATAATTTTGAAAATGATGAATATTCTACTAAAGGAACATGTATGTGCAACGGGAATCTCCATGGCTATGAAGGCCAAGGACCTATCCTAATGAAATGTTTGCTAATGAATCTAACATGTTTTTGCCTGATGCTCCAATTTAAGACTTATATGTCTTCCAAATATCTTCTTTCACCCCTATCACAATCTGTAATCTTGATTACAGCAAAGATTTCTAAATGCACACATAACAACTGCATAATGTAGCAGCACCAGACAGGCCTCTGTCATTCTTCCACAGTAGACATGCCAAACTCAGAAAATAATATATGCAAATAAGACTTTTTTTGTTTTGGTTTGGTTTAGTCAGTGCAGTTTTCTTGGCAAGATTTTCAGAAGTGGTTTTCCTGTGCCTTCTTCCTAGGGTTAAAAGATCACCCAGTTTGCTTTGTGCCCTAGGCAGGATCACAACTCTCTCTCTCTTCTGGTTTCTAGCAAGATGTCTTAACCCAGTGCTTCCCAAACCTTTTCTTCGGTTACCCAAATTGGTGTATTGGAAAGTTCTTTTACCTTTTATCAGAGAGTCCTTATTTAAATGTCTCTGATGTGATTACATGTCAATACCCAAAGAAAAACCATTTTTACCTAATTTTGGGTCATTTGTCCAGGTTTGGGAAGCACTGCCTTAACCACTACACCAAACTGGCTCTCAAGATCAAATAACAGATTGTCAAGCAATCTATTACTTACAAGAATTAAATATATAAAGCCCTCAACTTGTCATTTACAATCATTAAAATAATCACAAGAGGGGAGAGCCACTACTAAAAGAGCGTCTTCTCTAGTACAGAGTCTGATCTTTTCAACCAACAAAGTTTCTGAGGCTGCAAGCCATGTAGAAGCAAGCATGACGTAACACCGGTAAAGACAGGTAATCGTGACCAAAATCTTAATGCTGGATTTGTAGCATGCAAGATACAGTTTCTTATTGTAAAAACTTCAGGCAGGATCCTACCTGGTGCCAGGTGGCAAAGTTGACCTTGTCG
The DNA here is from genome assembly GCF_016545835.1 of Crotalus tigris. Taxonomy (NCBI): domain Eukaryota; kingdom Metazoa; phylum Chordata; class Lepidosauria; order Squamata; family Viperidae; genus Crotalus; species Crotalus tigris. The sequence goes on along the minus strand of NW_024100574.1, from coordinate 31,737 downwards.
GCAGCATTGAATGCCATAATATTATATTTCTTGGAGGTGCTTCTGTGGAAACAGAAGAGGAAAATGAATTGGCAGCATCCAAATGCAACTCCTTCATTCAGCCACATGAGCTCACTTGGTGACTTTGGGTCAATAATGATCTCTTAGCCCAGCCCATCTAACAAAATTGTTATGGGGACAGAACCATAGAAGGAAATGCTACATAATTTTCTCTGACCTCTTGAAGGAAAGAAACTAAAAAAAACCCTAATAGCAGATCTTTCAGTTTAGACACAGAGTACAGAATTGATGGATTTCCTCCAACAGGCTATAGGGGTAAATAATGGGCTAAGATTTAAATCAATAGACAATAAGACTATCAAGAGCTATGGTTAGTTTTGATAGTTATATATTATCTCTGATAATCTATGGGAGATCTCTTGCTGTTGCATTTATGTCTTGGTTATGGGTTTCCCAAAGGCATCCAGCTTATCATTCAGGGCAAATATGGATTAATTAATCTTTGGTCTTATCCAACCCAACACTTCTTAGCAGCCCAATTGTAACATATAAAAGCCACTGGATCTGGCCTTTGCAGGGCATTCACCACATGTAAGATACTTATCTATGTTCTACTTCTCTAAAAAGCTGCTTTGGGCAGAGATTTGCCTGGTGGTCTTTGTACTGAGCAGATCATGGTTTATCTCCCAGAAGCTAAGCAGAGCTGGTCCTGGAGGGGTTTTAGTATGTCAAATAAATGTGTCACAGGACATCCTATAGTGAAGGAGAGTCTTGTCCAGTCATAATGATCAGCAGATTGCTGAGGACATATTGTTCCTGCATGCCATGTATTGAAGATACAGACTTTTTAGTATAGGTGCACCTCACACAATTGAGTGCAAAATTTCTGTTGGTGAGACAGTTAAATAAGTTTTGCCCCATTTTACTTTTTTTGACACAGCTGTTAAGTGAATCACTGCAGTTGTTAACTGGATCTGGCTTTCTCATTGACTTTGCTTGCCACAAAAGGTGATCACATGACCCTAGGATACTGCAGTCATCATGAGTCAGTTGGCAAGCATCTGCATTTTGGTCATATAACCATGAGGTTGCTTCAACAATTGTAATTGTAAAAAAACGGTCATATGTTACTTTTTTCAGTACCACTATAACTTCGAAAGGTTACTAAATGAACTGTTGTAAGTTGAGGACTACTTATATCTAAAGCACCAGAGGAAAAAACAAGAAACAATGGTTGAAAACTGAGCAAAGAGAGAAGCAACCTGGAATTAAGGAGAAACTTCCTAACTTCCTCCATCACTGGAGATTTTAAAGAAGAGACTAGACCAGTGATGGCGAACCCTTTAGAGACCGAGTGCCCAAACTGCAACCCAAAACCCACTTATGCATCATCGGGTGCCGGGTGGGTGTGGCCCATTGGGTGGGCGTGGCTATGGTGGTAACGGCAGACTGGGTGGGACTAAAAAGTTCAATCAATCAATTCCAACTTTGCAAGATCTTTTTTTTCCGCGAGAAGTTGAAATTGACTGATTGATTGAACCTTTTTTTTTTTTTTTGTACACGGTGGCAGAGGCCTAAAGCGAAAAGGTTTTGTAAAACCCAGCTGAAGGCCTAGGACTGGGCTGACGGCACACGTGCCCACAGAGAGGGCTCTGAATATCGCCTCTGGCACCTGTGCCATAGGTTTGCCACCACTGGACTAGACAATCACTGTCTGAGATGGTATAGGTCAGGGGTAGGCAACCTCGGCTCTTTTATGACTCGTGGACTTCAACTCCCAGAATTTCTGAGCTAGCCATGCTGAGGGAAAGGGAGAGGTTTCCAAGCTGAGCCATGCTGGCTCAGGAATTCTGGGAGTTGAAGTCCACGAGTCATAAAAGAGCCAAGGTTGCCTACCCGATATAGGTTCTCCTGCTTGAGCAGGGGGCTGAACTAGAAGACCTCCAAGGTATAATAATAATAATAATAATAATAATAATAATAATAATAATACTGCTTCCATCCTGTGACGATATCTGTAATACCATCAAACATCCACATCTGCCTATCCCAGGTCCTGGGTAAGGACTCAATAGGTAGACAAAATGCCAAATCCAGTCTGAACATCTGGCTGACTGTGTGATGATCAATAATGATGATGATGATGATGTTGGAAGGGACCTTGGAGGTCATCTAGTCCAACCCCCTGCTCAGGCAGGAAACCCTATACCAGTAATGGCGAACCTTTTAGAGACTGAGTGCCCAAAACCCACCCACCCCCGCCCGCCACCCTGTGCTCCGCCTGCCCGCAGGGCCATCCATTGTCTCCACGGCCTGCCACAGCAGATCGCCCAGGTTGCCCAGCAGTGCCATGGCAGCCACACCCTCCACCCACACTTGTAGCATCATCTGCGCATGACAGAGCGTGAGGGCAGAGTCTTATCCCCACTACCTGACAGCCATATCCTTGGCTGCACTGCTCTGTGCAGGCCACGCCAAGGGACAGCTCTTCGGGTGGGCTGCTGGTGAGGAGAGGGCCGTGGAGGGAGGCAGGGCTGGGGCGATGGCACGCGTGCCATAAGTTCACCACCACTGCCCTATACCATTTTGGACAAATGGAAGTCTTCTTAAAAACTTCCAGTGTTGGAGCATTCAAAACTTCTGGAGACAGGTTGTTCCACTGATTAATTGTTCTAATTGTCGGGAAGTTTATTCTTATTCCTATTCCATTCTATTCTATTCTGTTCTGTTGCAAGACAGAGTATAAAAGATCATCAAAGACTCTGAGTCCCAAATGTGTTACAAAATAATGTTGCAGACTGGCTAAAAAACTGTAACAAAGAAAGCCTTTCAGAACTAATAATATGGCTTGTCGATGTTGTTTTTCTGACCACAGCATACAAGTCACAGCTACTAGCTAAAATGTCAGTCAGAGGAAACCTCTTAGTACACCTGTATGCCCCTCACTGCCACATATGAGTTTCAGAGCCATCCCTTTATCAGAAGCTGTTCTATGATGCAGGCCTTCCAGTTCATTTAACTGCTCCACATTGCAGAATCCTCTTCTGTCCTGACATTTCATCACCCCAACCCCTCATCATTTCAGAGCTGCAAGTAGTGCTGTTCGTTCAGATTTGCTTAATTAATTGGCCGGTGAGACCAATACATTTATATCTGGAATGGCAAAAGTAGCAAATAATTCTTCCATTACTTGTTTAATATTAAGTTATATCTGATTGGATGACAAGAAAGTATTAAAATTATAAAAAAAAAGTTAAAAGAATGGAAATGGGATGAGATGCCGAGAGAGAGAAAAAAAGCGTACTGACTTGGGAACCCGGACGACATATTCAGTTACTCCCTGGTTGCTGGTCCCCTAGGAAAGAGAAAGGAAAGAAACTACATAAATACAAGAGGAAGCAGATAAAGTGGCTGGCCAAGTTACTTCAGTGCATGTCAGTAGGACTGATACATGGGTATTAGAAAGTTTAGCATTCTGAGTATAAGATATGTGGTTATTTAATCAATATATTCTGTCCTATAGAAAGTAAACAGCATCTTCACTGCATGGAAGATCCTGATTCAAAAATATATTCCCATCCCAACAACAAGCCCACCCACTTATCAATGACTAAGACTGACCTGATGGTAGGTTTTGACAATCTCAGAAATGCATGGAAGGAGAAACAGAGTTGTGCCAAGGAAGGTCTGGGGCCCACCCCATAGACAATAGATTTGGATTCATCATGAAATACTATTTACTTATTTATTTGTATCCCACATTTATTATTATTTACAAATAACTCAAAGTGGTGAACATATCCAACACATCTTCCTCCTCTCCTATTTTCTCCACATCAACAATATAAGAAAATGAAGGCTGCCATCAAATCAAGAAATCAAAACAACCTCTTTTACACACACACACACACACACACACACACACAGAGAGAGAGAGAGAGAGAGAGAGAGAGAGAGAGAGAGATTTTTCTTTTCTTTCAGCACCCAGTTCATTATCTATGATAAAACAAATAAAACAAATAAAAACAACAAATAACAGGAATCACATAGACAGCTGCTTCTTACCTCCCAAGACATATCAGATAGATGGGTAAAAGATTTGCTCAGTTTCCCTGTCCTAATGTCCTCCAGATGCTTTGAGCAATGTTCCCCATAATTTCTCAATAAAATGGTCAAATGCTGAGGATCAGGGGCACTGCAGTAAAAAAATCTGAGGACAACTGGCTGTGGAAGGCTAAAGCCAGATGAAGTTCCAAGTGGAATTTTGGACAGTGGCATTCTAATTATGAGTGGCCTATTTGGCTTCTCAAATAGCCTCAAATGTAGTTTAGCCATATCTGACTCTTGAAAATAACTCACCAAAGAAGTCATTTCTGATGTCTGAACTGGTATTCAACCACGTTTCTGCAATGGCAGATTCTATAGAAGAAAAGGGAGGCACAGTCAATTTCATAAAAGCTTAGGAGAACAAGTTAGCTGCAGTATGAGGGAAATGCCAAGTGAGCGAGAAAAGCCAAAGGATGCATTAGCTGAGAGCCCCTTTAAATAGAGGCCGACTGCGTTCACGCACAAAAAAGCTCTGAAAAAAAAAAAGCAAAGCAGCACAGAGCTGCTGGTTTTTCTTTTTTTCCTCAAAGGCTACATATGGCAGATGGCCGGTGATCATTTGTAGGAAGCTTCTTGCACTGAAAGATAACATCTCTGTTTTTCTTTTTAAGGAACATTTTGTTAGGAAGCAGATAACTTAAAATAAGTTATACGAACCAAACCCAGCTCTGGGACACCCCTTCCTCTCCTTTCTGGCTAAGATCTTTCCTCCTGAGAGGAGCTGGGAACTATGATGCCAAAACCTAGCTGGCAATTACAGGAAGGTGAGCAAGAGAAGTTGTGGAGACCTCCGAGCCGGGACGCCTAAGCCCCAGCTAAGCCGGCTCGATGCCGGAGCGGCTAGAGACAGAAAGCGGGCACTGGAAGGATGATGGGATCCATCCCAGAGGGGAAAAGACATCCAGGATTCAGAATGTCTCGCTCGATCGGCAAGGTGATGGCAGCCGAGGACAGTTTTGGCCGGGTTCTTTTTCCCAGCAGCAACCTTCCCTTCTCTTCTCCGCGGCTCCCTCGTTCTCACCTAAACAGTGTCAGCCAGATCCTCAAACTCGCATGCGCAAACCCTGGCGGCCGCTGAAAAGGAAGTAGACGTTGTGGTTGTTAATAAACTTCCGGCATCGCATCGTGGTTACGGTACTAGCCTGCCTGTGAGAAGCTCAAAAGGCTGGCTGAGTTATTTTCGTTTTGATAATGGTCTGCGGAGACCCACTGTTAAAGCGACTGTCAGCGAAGCTAGCCAAGGGAGGGTCTACCGAGGTCTGACACGCCAGGGAGCAAACAGACCTATGGCGGGCAGGGAGAACGCAAGGATTAGAAAAAGCGTCTCTTTCCCGTCCTTTGCGAAAGAAACGTGCTGGGTAGGCGCGTCAGTCCCTTTAAGGGCGGTGAGAAAGGCGAGGACGCGGAAACACAAGGGGCGAGGCTACAAGGCTCAGGTTTCTCCAGGTGAAGCCCGAGCTATTGCAGGTAGTACCTGGACCGGAAGCTGGAGACGGCGCTGCGCTGCCCAGCCTGGTTTACGAAAGGACTAGACTGCATTGTTGTTATATGTTCGGCAAGTTGAGCCAGAAGTGCAGAAAATGTATCCCTTTGGATTTTCTGGACCCCTCCAGTCATATCCAGCTTTCTGGATACTTGGCCAGAACAGTGCGAGAAAATGGCTCTGGCCCGGTTGGGAAGAAAGTTTGGCTTGCAAAGCGGCTCCTAAGAACTGGCGGCTCCGGAAAGATCAGATCCGATTAAAGAAAAAGTGGGAAATGGCAGAGCCTTCTCTTTGGAAGGGACGTTGATTGGGAATCCCTATACTTCTCGGGCAGAAGTCAGAGATACTGCGCCAAAGGAACCTTGGCATTCTTAAATCACTATAGTTACCAAGATGAGCTTGTTGCAAGATGGTGTTTGGTGGGAGAATGTAAACATAAGGGTTAAAGGGAGAATGTAAACATAAGGGTTAAAGTCAAAGAAATGCCGTGTGAGTCTTCACAGCTTTCAAAGAAAACTTTCATGTCAGATTGATATTAAACAGCCTCCCCAGGAATGCAACCTAGGTTTAAGGAGCTTCAAGTCAATGTTGATTCTCAGTCTTCGCAGTTTGCAGTGGTTTGATCTTGCCCTCTTCCTAGAGCTGAGAGTGACTGTCCCAAGGTTGCCCAGCTTGGCTTTATGCCCAAGGCATAACTCACGGTCTCCTTTTCTAGCCTAGTGTAAGAGGAAGGGCCTCTTAAATAAATACCACGGGGTGGCATTCAATCCTTGCTTCTAACACTATTTCTTTTAACGTGGTCTTTTCTTGTAACGTGTTTTGGCTAACAGTGTAATTGAGATTTTATACAAAGGTTTTCAGATCAGCCACACAGTTCATTTACGGTTCGCTTTAGAGAACGAGAACCTGCAGTTTTGCCCATTCTACGTAAACACTCCTTCTGATTTATTTCTGCTTCCACTCTGCTCTTGTTCCCTGGGGGCTTGCAGCTTAACCTGAAGTTGCAGTTTTCCGGTTTGAAAGGAAAATCTCTTTGGTTTCCACCTATTGCCGGAGTATGAGCGGAAACGCCTGTTCTTTTCAGCGGAAGTTGCGGGGTGGGTCTTATGAACTCTGAGTTAGCGTGCGGTAGCTTCGTTTGGCAAGCAGGGTGGGGAGATGGGAAAGAGTAATTTAATGTATTTAAAATGGCGTTGTAATTTCATGCTTTGCAATAGGAATTCATGAAGAACAGCTCCCTTTCAAAGGAGCATAGGGGGTGAATAGACATGTTTAGACTCCACTGAATCTGATCTATTCAATGCCAGTAGAGAATTGAACTCGGGGCTTACATTTTAACTATTACACCATCCAGGCTTCTAGATATATCTCCTAATCTGTTACAGACATATACAAAATAGTTCATATATAAGTACTGGTGGGACCAGAAAATAGACGGTAATAGAAAATGAAGCTAAAGTGCTCTGTGATTTCAAACAGATAAGCACACACAACATCTCGGATTTAACTGTTCAAGGCAAAAAAAAAAAAACCTGTACTGTATAGTGGTGTGGTACTACCTGTGGACAGCATGTAGTGCAGGAACTGGAGAAAACCACAAAATAACAAAGACCTGCAAATAGAAATTGAACGACATCATTTATTTGTTGAGAGAGTTGAGCTGAGTAGAGAGAAGCACTTCTTTGTGAACAGTTTAGACTAGTTGCAACAGATTACCAACCATGAAAGCGACCTGCCCCTCCCAGTTTTGCTTGATCCAGGTTTGGTGAGTCTTGACATCAGATGTCTGTGACATCAGAATGTCAGCTAAGCTGAAATGGCCAAATTAGTTTTGTACATCAGTTTGCAGTCTGCTGGACCAGTGCCTGGAGATCTTGGGATGAGTCTTCAGAATGGGGATTTGCCAGGGCAGTATTCCAAAATCCACCAAACCCTTGAAGCATGAACTAAAAGGTACTCAGTTTCTTCCCTTCTACATATGCTGTAATATTTAGAGTAGTATTTCAGCAAGCTTCTGGTCATCAAGCTTCTTTTGATTCTGTTTCCTAGCTCTAGGATGAGGAGGGTTATTAGCTTGAAACCTTCCCAATACCCAATACACAAGGAGTTTCTATAAGCTTCAGCAGAACAAATATGCAAATTCTAGTTCATTCAGTAGGGCTTGATAAAGAAAATTTTCCAGGGAATCATGCACTACATAAGGGATGTTGGTCTGTTTCCCATTTGGCTCTTCTGCCTGCCACTTGATGCTGCTGCCTCTCCAGCAGGGGTTCTTTGGCAAACTTCACATTTACATGCTCTAGTTTACAAACTATAGTAGCTGCCCATGTGTCATTTCTGATTTAAAATAAAATGGCATGGTGGAGTGTGACAGTATATTTAGGGAGAGGGCTGGATCCGAATTTCTCTGACTGGATTCAATCCAGATTTGTTAGAGAAGGACTGGGATCATTCCCAGCCATTATCACAAAGGCTGTTTTGGAATAGTCCTGTTCCATCTGCTTAATGACAGGTGAACAAAGAAGAAAATATAAAAGCCTGTAAACAGCAGGAATTCTCCCCTCCCTTGAAGCTTTTAGATCAACTTTATGGTCAACTTCTTGAAATGACACCAGAGTGCATATATTCAGACTCTTCAGAATTCTTCATTGTGTCAGAAAGCTTCTGAAATGCAGAATAGAGGAAGAAGCAACAGAGCCCTAACATTAGACTAGATATTCCCCTCTTGAGATTTGGAGTTGAAATTTAAGTCCTAATATAAGACCGGTAGGGTGAACATACTTGTCAGAGGTTAGTAAGATTTCACTTAGCATTCAGGTAAAGGAAAACTGATATATCTTGCTCAGGACCATCAACAGTAGAACACATGCCTTGCACAACCAGTATCAGCACCTTGAAGAACTGCTATTGTGGGAATATAAATTACTGGATGAGAGTGACTGACAGATTACCTTACTCTAAGGTAGCTTTATGCGCAAAAAGACATTCTGCTGGATTGTTCATTCTGACTAGCAGTATCTTAATTGTATTCAAAATCTGTAAGACCTCCTTTCTTTCTGGATAAGCTGTTAGGGGTCCCACTTTGCAAAGTGCAATTGTTGTTTGGTAGAAACTGCCTGAGTAGTGCATCCTTCCATGACTGTCTTTTCTTTTGCTGCAGAAAAGTTGAAAGACTCTATCATCATCTTTATGATAGGAGGTCCTGGCTCTGGTAAAGATGTGCAGAGTATCCGGCTAGCTAGCAAATACGACTTCTCCCATGTGGCTATTGGAGAACTGCTGCGGGAAGAAGCCAGCAGGAGTACTAGTAAGGGCAAAGCCATTAGGGAGATCCTGATGAAAGGGGCTCTGGTGCCCTCGGTAAGGCCCTACTACAGTATATCTATTCTGGGCAGAATCCATTTTTATTAAGAACATTTAAAAAAACCTGGACTAGATGTAGGCTGTGCTTTCTTCCTACTGAAATGAATACAAACGACTCATTATTAAATTAAGGGCTACTGATTTTAATGAGACTAATATAGCGTGGATTCAGTCCACTGTGTATGTTGCATTTTAAAGCTCAGTACTTTCAAGGAAGAAAAGGATTTCTGTAATAACTGACAGCATGATTATAATTACATAAGCAATATTATCTGAGCTAATATTCAGTTCATCCCTTTCACTCTCATCCTGAAGATGGAAATGTGTTTGACGTCTTCAGTGAATTTATCCGTGTATGTTAATTTCACTGTCAATTAATATGCCATTGAGATTTTATGGAGTTTCTCAGTCAATCAGGTCATGGTTATCCCAAAGGTGCTTTCCCCCCCCCCCCAAAAAGGGGAACTGGATTTTGTTTTTCCTTGAAGACATTTCGCTTCTCATCTAAACTTCTTCAGTTCTATTATTGCCATTGAGAGTTTACTTCTATTTGGATGTTAACTCAGATTATTTAGACCATTTACCATCCAACATGTCAGATTTTGAGTTAGATATAACCTCTAAAATTCAGAAGTCTGCATATTTTGTGGCAGAATTTTGGTTAGTGAAGGATGGCTGATTATCTTTTTATTTTCTTTATTTTTTTGAGATCTGTTCAGCAATAGTTATCAATAAATTTCTTTGCAGCCACCTGCTATCTTTTCTTAGTTAAGATACCAGGTGGGTCTCCCTCAGTTTTGTTATTAAATGGAAGCATTTAACATTCCAGTCTTATATAAGGACCATGACTGCGACTGAGACAATGCTGTCACAAACGGGCAAATAGGTTATAATGGCAGAAGGTTTTTAAAGGCTTCTTTTTAACTGTGGAAAGCCACACTGATGACCTATGTGCAGTTTGGTTTGAAGAATGGCAGAGCATTGTGCTGTGATTGGGTAACTTTTTATTAGATTTAAGAGGTGCAAACTTTGGAGAAATGCTACAAAGAGACATGAGCCCAGCATTGCCAGTTCTTGCTGTAATAATCACCGAACTGTAAGATGCAAGATATGACACAATCATATGTATTTAAGATCTCATTGACTTCACTCAAAAATCAAAACAGATTTTAAGACGTAGACAGTTCCATCCCCTGCAGCTGTTCAGAAAGACAATAGGCAAGTGGAACTTCTAGAATCAGAAATACATGGTTGGGTATAAAGCCATTGTGGAACAATACTGGAAATAGCTTATGGATAGCTTATGGATTTCTTGGAAAGATTTAGCTGCTTACAATGGGACTATTGCTGAAAATAAATTTCAATCAAACTTTCAGTTTTTTCCTTAAATTGTTATAATTTTGCAAAAAGGCTAACTAGAGATTTATAAGCCAGTTCTATGGTTTTTTTGGGGAGGGGGGTCATGTATGTAGGCACCCTGCAAGATGATAAGGATGTGGTTCTGTGATTATAACCACTTTGCTTCTGGTTTCCTAGGACTATACTGGAAGGAAATTGATATGAACATTGCATTTTTCAGGCAATAGCCTTTAGAGCAGTGGTTCTCAACCTGTGGGTCAGGACCCAATTTGGGGTCGAATGACCATTTCACGGGGGTCGCGAAACAAGGCTGTCCGCCATTTTTTCCCCTTTTCTTTGGCCACGCCCCTGGCACCCGGTGATGTATAAGTGGTTGGGGCTCACCACAACATGGGGAACTGTATTATGGGGTCACGGCATTAGAAAGGTTGAGAACCACTGCTTTAGAGACAACGACAGACCTTTCTCGGAATTTATTTTTAATCTTCCCTTTGCTGATTCTCAAAGTTCAAGAAAGGTGAACTCTGTTTACCATTTTGAATAAAAGGGCTGAACTTTTTTTCCCTGACTTGTTACCATAAAATTTTGGATATCAAGATAATGGATTAAACAGCCATACCTATCCTGAAAGGAAGACAGAGCAGTACGATTTGCAAAATCTTTGAGTCTTTTGAGATTCATTGCACTTTTTTCTCTAGGGCTACGTCTTAGAACTGCTGACTGACAGGATGTTAAAAGCTGAAAATTTCAAAGGATTCTTTATTGAAGGCTTTCCCCGAGAAATCAATCAAGCCAGGCTGTTTGAGGAAGTTGTAAGTACAGTCTGTGCGTGCATGCATGAAAAGATGGCTTAGTTTACAGCAGATGCAGGCAACCTGTAGCCTTTCCAGTGTTTAGACTTCAGTCTGCATCATTCCTCACTGTCGGTCATGTTTGTAGATTGAGAAACTGACACTATCTTGCCTATACCTGGCCTCATGAGATGGGTACTCTCCGTAGGATGTCGTGAATTGCAACAGGAGTCACTGGATGAGAATATGGAAGTAAATACTGGTAATATATTGGTTGGCTCAACCTAGGACTGTTCTGTTTTAACTCTAGGAAAGAACTTAAAATGGCTAATTTAGACCAAAACAAATATATGTTAGATATTAATGAAAAAGCTAAGGGTGAACCAACCAACCTGTGCCATTCCCATTGCAGGTGGGACGTTTGCCCAACATTGTTATAGTATTCGACTGTTCTACAGAGACTATGATCCAGCGGCTGATGATCAGAAGCCAGCTGGGCCAAAGAATGAATGACCATGAGAGAATTATCCGGCAACGGCTTGAGACTCACTATACACTGTGTGACCCTGTCCTCACTTACTACCTGCAGAAAAGCATACTCCGGAATGTAGGTCTCTTATCCTTTGCCCTTCCCCCCCCGATGCTGGGCAAAGAAAGCCTAGCTGCTTGGGATAGGCGGACTATGCTCAGTTTGATTCTGTTTGGGACTAAAGCAACACTTTTCAGCAAAGATGCTCTCTCTTTCCCATTAAGCCGATGATAAATATAAATGATATATAATGATAGCGGTAAAAGGGGGGAAGTATGTGACATAATTAAAATACAAAAAGTAGAAATTATATTAGGAAAATGTTTTAACATGTTGCTATCACATAGATTTGCAAGTTACTCTTACACTCACATTAAGTCACACAAATTTGTATTTGGTTGGAGTAAAGCTCACAAAATACTCCTTCCCACACACATACACAACAGAAATGAGAGAGAACATTACTTAGGGGAAACTTGGTGGGGATATTGTATTAGAAGCATTACCTAATTTACTCTTTTTAATACTGTGTATTAAAACTTGTGGTATCGTAGATATTTATCTTGTATTTTGGCTCCCTCTATTCACCAGCAGGCATTTCATAAGAATCCTAAATGTTCAAATCACATTCTATTTGTTTAACATGTTGCGTTTGAGCCAGTAAAAGAAAAGCTCTATATAGAATTCTTAAAAGTATGAAAAGAGTATTTATTTTTTCCCTTGGAATAGCTAAAATAATCTATCCAGTCTCATATTGCTGTCTTGAGAGCATAGCATTCCACATGAATATATCCCAATATCAATTAATTTCATTATTTCTTAAGCAAAAATTATCATACTATACCCTAAAAGGATATTTTAGCATAAAATGAAATATGGAAAAATGAATTGATATTGCAGGTTAACTAGCTTTTACAATTTTCATTTTATGTTTTTATTCCTCTCAAAGTCACCCAACAGCATTGACAGAAAATAGCTTCACAATAAATAAAGTGCATAAAACATTTCTTCACTGAAATCACATTTTGCATAGTAAATTAACTGTCATAAGATGAAAAAAAAAGACCATTTAGGTGTTGTTTTAATTTGGCTATAACATCTCTGGATGATCTCAGTGTTCAGAGGAACATATATATCAGTATCCCATAATGGTGAGAAGCTGTTTAATGGATTATTTCCATACTTCCCAGCAGCATCTGAATAGATAGCAGTAGTTTATTCAAGAAGAAAATTTTACTTTATTTAGGCTTGTTTAGACATCCCCATAACTGTAACCCTATGAGTTAAGGCAATCCTATTTCTAAACTTGGGTGTTATTCAAAGAGCTTAAAGAGGCTAGATTATTCTAAAAGAGGCATCTAAGAGTCCATCACTGTTTTTTGTATTTGCAGATCCTTGGGGAGGAACCCCCAGAAATAGTCTTTACCAAGTGCTGCAGTGTTGTTGATGATGTGATAAAAGCAGCTACCTCTGTGGTATAGCTATTTAGTTCTACAGAAAAATAAAAGATTTTAAGCTCTGGTCTATTAGCATGCCTTCCTCAGACCCCTCCCCCCCCTTTTAAAAAAGATCTTGATTCAGAACTGCATCAACCTCACCCAATAATCTAATAATCTGAAGCACAGAGAATGGTCCTGTCTATGACAATGTATTCAGAAATCTAGATTAAATTATATCCTGCAATCTCCAAGAAAAGCCATGTTTGCAAATGGTTTTCTGTGAGCAAAGTTAACTGCTGGCCAAAACAAGAATGAAAGATCACTTTCACAGTAAGCAATCATAGAATAAAGGGGAATTACTGTTGCAGCATATAAGCAAGCTGTGATCTACAGAGTAGTCTTAGGTCATTCTATTAATTGAGATGCTCTTTCTGAAATTCCTCAGTCAAGGATACATTCCCACTTGTTTAATTTATCTCTGGAATTAAGTTTGTACTTTCAAAGAGTATCATATCTCCAAATCATGTCTGAGGTAGCAAAATTCTAAGGTAAGACATTCTGGGAATTACTAAGCCATAAGGATTTTCAGCTGGTGATGGTACATATCAGGAACATGGATATAATTATAATTGGGCACTTTTCCAACACAACACTTTTGAACTCTAATATATACTTTTCATAGATCTAAATCACAAATGAGTATCAGCAGGAGGTATGGTGACATTTTAAAAACAACTGCATATTTACCCATCACTTCCATTAAGTTATGACTACAGATAGTCCTTGATTAATAACTATTCAGTTAACAATGGATCAAAATTATGGGTCTCAGAAGTGATTTATGTCCTGTCCCTAAAAGTTACGACTGCCACACCACCCCGAAAGTCAACTGATCGCAAGTCAGGCAATTAGCAACTGGCTCACATTTACCTGCTGCAACATCCTACAGTCATGTGATTGCAATATGTGACTTTCCCAGACATTTTCTGATAGGTTTCCAACAAACAACCTCAACTGGGGAAATCAGATTTGCTTAAAGATAGCAGTAAAAGTAATTGTAAAATCAAGTCTGGTCACATTCACTTAATGACTGTACCTCTTACTGACTGAAATTCTGGACCCAATTGTGGTTGTAAATTGGGGACCATCTGTATTGCCCATGTCAATAGATTTGTGAATGCCTTGCATCATCCTTCATACTTCCTTCCCTTTCAACTCAAAATAAAAAGTATCTTGTAGGCCTCAGTCCTTAGTTGTATATATAGTCCTTGGTCTGTTTTTAAAATCTCTCTGTAATACCAGCTCAGACTCAAAGTAATTTATCCCAGCCTGTAACAACGGGTGGAGATGGGAGGCAGCAAAGGGAGACCAAATGCTGAAGAAAATTATTCTTTAGTGGAAAGAGTACCCTCATGTATATTTCCAAATATCTTCTCAGATCCTGCAAAGCATTTTAGACCAAATTATCCAAATAGATTTAATGATGAATAATCTGCTAGGGGGTTCCAGCCATTGGTGCAAGAAGCTGGAAAATTCACTTTTATGATGTACCACTCCTATATGCTGATACCTAAGAACGAAGCTGTTTCAAAACTCTACATACGTTGAATTTCAAGATTATCACAAGTCAAATCACAGTTCAGTCTATGGAACCTCATGAAGAAATAAGCCTGCCGCTGCTCACATCAAATATCTGTTCCCACTGCCCTGGCAACATTCAAACCTTCTGGGTCCTGTTTTTGGAAACATACACAATTTGCATCAGAGACTTTAAAACAAAAAAGCATTTTATTCAACAAAAATGCACAAATGCCTGCTCAAACTATAAAAACACAGGAAGCTCTTAATTCATGACCATTATCAGGCTTTTACAACAGCTATATCGTGAACAAACATCAGCTTCAAAAAACCCTATAGACAGAGAGAGAAAGACACCACCCAGCAGACACAGGGGGATGTTTTGTTATCATTTATTTGTGAAGTTAAAAACGAGCGGTAAAAAGTAAAAATTTGAGCATATAATTGTTTGTTCCAATTTCCTCTTGAACAGACAAAAACACGATCAGTCCCAGCAGTGGAGAAAATGGAAGGGCAGGGATGGGGTTGTCTGAAACACCAACACCTTTGTCCGAGGAATGTTCCAACTCTAACTAAAAAGCAGAGTGACTTTTCCTTGTAAAGTTTATTTTTAAAACAAAACAGAAAAGAAAAAGAAGTGTTACCCTGAAAAAACTGAGGTGCGTGTCAGGCAGGATGGGATCTGGTGGAGACGGTTTTAGTCGGCTATCTTCTACGGCTGCTGGCTCAACATTAGGTTTGGAGATCTGGATTTATTTTAAGAGAGATATGAAGGCGGCATGGCCAAGATTCCCAGAAGAAACCCAGCAATCAGAGCAACAGGCCAGTTCCCTTCCCACCCTGCCACTTCCTGCAGTGGCAGTAGCAGCCACTAGCTCTCTCCAAAACAAAAGGTTCTCGGAGATGGGGTGGGTCACATTCAGCTCACTGAGCCTGTGGAAGGAGAAAACACAAAGGAGTCTGTCACCGAGAAAGGAAATAAGACAAGGTATTTACCCCACCGTTTCAGGTAGGGAACCTCATTTGCTAAAGCTCGGAGCACCCTTGAACATTATTGTACCGTATTTTCCGGCGTATAAGACGACTTTCTAAAGCGTTGAAATCGGCGCCGAAGTCGGGGGATGTCTTATACGCTGGGTCGCCTTATACGCCAGAAAATACGGTAATACAACATAACACAATACAGTAATGCGATAGAGTACTATAAACACAAACAGTAGACAATAAAACAGGCAATATATGCTTAATATTCATGCAATTCTGTCTTTTTTCTGGCTCATCATTTGGTCTCGTTCCAAATGTCACCACCATTCCATTTAGCAATCAGTTCAACAGCATGGGAACAAAATGAGCCCAGTGTCCGATAGAACTTCCTGTTCATCACCAATTCCATTGTTTATTAGGGAGTCTGTGGAATGCTTCAGTTCTCTTGTATTTCATAGAACCTTTTTTTCCCTGGCCAGTCATTGAGGCAACAGCATCTCTCATCCTGAAGAAATGCCGTGCAGAAAATGAATAAGAAAAGGCTTTCCACTTTACAGTTTTGCTCATCTTCCAATGACTTTCATAGAACACGAAATAACAATGGGAAGGGACCTTGAAGGTCTTCATGTTCCAACCCCGTTTGAGTAGGAGACCCTATACCATTCCAGACAAATCGTTGTCCAATCTCTTCTTGAAAACCTCCAGTAATGGAGAACCCATAACTTCTGATGGCAAGCCATTCCACTGATTAATTTTTCTCACTGTCAGGAAATTGCTCTTTAATTCTAGATTGGATCCTTCATCTGTTATTTCTTGTTCTGCCCTCTGGTGCTTTGGAGAATAGGTCAGACTCCTCTGTGACAGTCCTTCCAGTACTGGGAGATGGCTATCATGTCAGCCTTAGTCCTTCTCTTTGTAGACTAGGTATACCTAATTCCTTCAACTATTCCTCATACAGCTTAGCTTCCAGACTGACCTTTGTTGCACTTTTCTGCACTCTTTCTAGAGTCTCAATATCTTTTTTGTACCATGGTGGCTAGAACTGCATGCAGTATCCAAGTGTGGTCTCATCAGAGCAGTACAAAGCAGTGTTATCACTTCACTTGATCTTAATACTATCCCTCTGTTGATGAATTGGCTTTTTTGGCAGCCAGTTGCAGCACATTGCTGGACTCATACTTAAGTGGTTGTCCACTACCACATCTAGATCCCTCTTATTGTTACTGCTGTGAAGCCAGAGACCACCTATTTTATACCTGTGATTTTTTTTATTTTATTTTTTTTGCCTAAGTGTAAGACTTTCATCATGGAATTGCATTTTGTTGGATAGGACCCATAAAGTTAGTTTGAACTAACTTGAACAAAGTTCAAGTCTGTCAAGATTCTTCAGTATTCCTCCTGGCTTGGTGTTTGCAAATTTGATGAGTTACCCTTCAAGTTTTTTGTCTAACTCTAAATCATTTATGAAGCTGTTGAAAGGTACTGGGCCTAGGGTAGAATCTTGGGGTACCCCACTGCAGGTTTCCCTGCATATCAGTCTAGTTCCATTGAGGACTACATGTTGAGTGTGGCTGGTCAACCAGTTACAAAGCCATCTGGTGATGATGTTGCCTATCCCACACTTTTCTATTTTACCAAGAAGGTCCACCTTTTTCAAATGCCTTCCTGAATTCTAAGTAAACTACGACCACAGTATTTCCGTGATCCACTAATTCAGTCAAAGAATGCAATTAGATTTATCTGGGATGATCTGTTTGACAAACCCATGTTGGCTTTTAGTAATAGTTTTACTTGTTTCTAGGTCATCGCAGAACCGTTGCTTGAAGAAAGGACCTTCAACTTGACTTTTTTGCTCATCTGTCAGTGACTTTCCTTACAGAATATGCTATTGCCACTAGCCTAGCAATGGTCTGATGCACCAGAAGCATAGTCACAGAATTTAGTACTGGAGAAAAAAATTAGCATACCTGAAAGCTCCTGTTTTCTATTATGAAAATAACCATCAGGTTTTCATGGTTGCAAAAAATACATTTGTAAAACACTGATATTTTGAACAAGAGGAAGGCCAGGCTTCTTGGAACCTTTGTATCAATAGCCAGCAAGGATATACCAGTTTGATGTGCAATTTGTACAGACTACACTGGGGTGGGGTGGGGAGAGAGACAACTTATGGTTCTGATTTAACCAACATTGTATTTATTTGATTTTTATCTCACTTTTATTATTCTATAAGTGACTCAAGGTGGTGAATATATATAATACTCCTCCCTCCTCCTATTTTCCCTGTCAGAATAAACCTACGAAGTGTGTTAGGCTGAATGACTGACCCAAAGTCACCCAGCTGGCTTTCATGCCTAAAATGTGATTAGAAATCACAATCTACTGGTTTCTAACCTGGAGCCTTAGCCACTAGACCAAACAGGCTCCTTCTCATTAATATCATCCATGAGCAAATGTCAGAAACGATGCATAGGGTCACTCTTTTCCTGATGCATTGTAATATTCTTGATGGCAAGAGTATTACATCCTACTATCTTGCAGGTGCTAATAGAAAACTGGGTGCCCTGTATCACAGATGAAGCAAGAGTGCCAAAATACAAAGCTAAACTTAAAAGTATATGCATAACAAACACCCAGATGGAAGAGATTACATCACAGGAATCAGCTGCTAAATCAAGCCCCTTCTTCACTCACCTGCTGTCCCTGCTGTGTGGGGGGTGGCACTGGTCCGCCAGCACCAGGTGTCTGTCCATAATAGGCAGCTTGTTGTCTGTAGTATTCTGCCCACGCTGCACTATAGTCTGGTTGAGGTCCTGGTGGTGCTGCTGGCCCTGCCCCAGTCGCTACTTGAGCTGCTTCCAAAAAGAAAAGAGCGTCTCTAGTCTATCCCGTCCATGACTATTCGGACACTCACGCATGCGCGCACACGCACACGCACACACACCACTTTGATTCAGTGCAATTTACTCCTATATAAGAATGCACAGAGCAACAAAAAATGTTTGGCATTCCAAAGCCAATCCAATTTGCCTTAGAAAGCCTGTGGTATGTTAGCTCACCTTGCTTCTTATAATACTCCTCCCAGGCTTTTGTGTAGTCCTGCTGGGGAGGAGCTCCAGGCTGCTGGGGCTGCTGGCCTGTAGGACAACAAAGGATAACAGGACTTGGTTGCACCCGAAAAGCATTTTGACCACCCAAGAGGCCAATTCCCTCCAGAACTTTAAAAGGAGGGGGGTCTCAGTTACTGATGGCATTAGTTCCTAGCAGTCAGCCAAAAATTATAGGTGCAAGAACCAAACAGTAAAGGCTGAAGCCTTGAATGGTTTTGTTTTGTGATCAGCATTTTTTTAAATAATCCAAGAGAGCTATATTTTATCATACTTTTGGAACTATGGGAGTTATGCTCATAATTTATGAACTCATAAATAGGAGTTTTCACATGCCCAGCCAAAGACAAAAATGTTGAGGAATCAGCAGGCAAGACAGAATTATCATGAAAGATATTCCAACAAATATGGAATAAATAAAAAACGAATATTTGGGAATAAAATCAATTATGATCAAGATACCCAAATTATTAAGACCAAATTATTTTGCTTTGTTTTCTAATGTGTACTTTACCAAAACTTTGCTTGTTTCATCAGCTTAAACCCAAAGTACCCAATATCCAGAATATTGATAAAGAAAATGAAAAGGTTACTAGGTAGAGAAAAGACCTGAAGTGTTCTAAATCAAGTCATTACCTATAAGCCTAGCAATCATTCCATTAATGCTCTTTTCCAGTAAAAGAGAAGCACCTGTAGAGTTACCTAGTTTTTTATAGTACTCTTCCCATGCTTTCGTGTAGTCTGACTGTCCGCTGGGGGGCGGCTGGGGGGGCTCTCCTTGCACCGGTGGTGCAGTGGGGGCTGGTGGTGCTCCTGGAACTGGGCCAGGAGGCTGCTGGTAGTAGTGCGAGTAATATGCTGCCCAGGCAGCATTGGGGTCTGCTGCTGCTGCTGCTGCTTTATCTGGAATCAGATGACAGTCTGAATACATAACTGTAGTTTGTAATCCACTCTGATGATGACTAACAGTAGAGTTCATTAAAAAAAAATAGCAACAAATTTTAACAAAACCTTACTTGGATCATGAGGAGCTGGAGGTTGCCACTGTGGGTATGTATTTCCCCAGCCTTGAGGTGGATATTGAGGTGGTGGTGGTCCCCCAGGGCTGAAAGGGGGGAGGGGGAGAAATTGGCATAATTGATCAAATATAAGGATGTACAATAGAGATTTCTAAGTAGCAAATGGCCCAAGAAGTTACTCTAGAGAAACAGTACTACTGCTTGCAGAAACTGGAGAGCTCTCCTTCCTGCCCTATATAGTACAGGATTTCAAGCCAACTTCCCTTGCTGAATAGGGTGCTGGATCATCATTCATCCAATTTGCCTATCACTGATTAAAACAAATTGCCAGTGGCCAAGAGAGAGCCAGTCTGGCATAGTGGTGAAGTTGCTAGGTAGAGAATGAGAATTCTAGTCCTCCCTTGGGCATGAAAGCTGACTGGGGGACTCTGGGTCAACCCTTCTCCCTCAGCCCAATTCCCTTCCCTTTGTAAGGAAAATAGGCAGAAGCACTGTACGTGGTACCTTGAATTATACAAAATAAAATTAAGATAGAAATCTAGCAATACATAAACATTAAAGATAATTAAGTTTCTAGAAGGAAACTGGGAAATTACTGTTTGAGAACGTTTAGCTACAATAGCTACAATCAAGGTACTAACAATAGACCATGACAACAAAGCCATATGAAGTGGCAGCTTGTTTTTATGTTTCCGCATCAATGGTTCTTTCTATTTCTCTCTAGAGTAGGCCATGGCCAGAATGGTTTGCTGGCACAATTAGCCAAAAGCCAAATCACTTTGTGAAAACTTTGGTACAGATACCAAACATCAAAATTGGGATGCACAGTATAAACCATGCTTCTTTCCCTTAACAGCATTATTACATAACTCTTTGGATGCAATTCTTTTTTTCTCCATTCACATAATCCTTGAAAAATCCTTCAAACAGGGAAAGGGCTTTTCATGAAGGTTTTGTCAAAAGGGGTTTCCTGTTTCAGTTCACCACAGAGGCTTTTCTAGGTTCTGATGTCAGCATCTTGACTGCAGCCAAAAGACTCCCCAAACAGAAGGAAGTTGTACTTACTGAGGGGGTGCACTGGGTGGTCCTTGATTGAACGGCCCAGGGTTGAAGGGACCCATGGGTGCTGGTCCAGGAGGGCCACCAGGTCCAGGCCCTGGCCCAACTGGGCAGAGGGGACCCTAAGAAAGAAACATGTAATCTGTTAGTCAGAACTACCATATCAAATCAGATTTCTTGTGTAACTAAAGGTGGTAGTTACCTCAATCTTCTCCTCAATCAGTTGTTTGGCATGATCAATCTGTTGAGGTGAGCCACGAATAATGAATAATTTGAAATTGGGGTCTCCGTTGGGTGGTAGCTGCCGAGATATTTCTACAAAGGCTCCTGTCTGCTGGTTTATGGCCTTTACATTTTCCCCACCTAAAAAACAAAGAAAAGGTAGCAACAAGATGCTTGATGCACACCTGCTTGGGACGACTAAAGAAAACAGGAGATGCTCACCTCTGCCAATGACCAGACCACATTTGTGCGTAGGTATAGAAAAGGTCATCTCTCCTCCTGGAGGCCCCCAGTTGCCCTGTCCTCTGCCCCTACCTCTGCCTCCGGGAGGCATTCCCGAACCTGGAGGGCCTGGAGGGCCACTCTACAAGACAAGAATCCAATCAACTTGAATGACATGGGGAAAACAGAATAAAACATTGCACCTGCATTTCCAGAAGGGAGAGCTCTCACTATGTTGTCAATGTTGCATTTAAGAATTACACTAAAGGTGTTTTCCTGAATGAGAATCACCAGAGTGCTCAAACTGCCTTGAAAGGCAGCTTGATATTTCTCCTGCAGTGTATTCTGCAAAAACTGGAAACATTTTGAGTATTTCAGACATTTGAAAATATAGGAATTTGGAGTAAGTCCCTGCTCTCTCCCCTGGTCTCTACTGCTGTACTACTTAATCTGAAAACTTTTTAGAAAACAAAACAATTACAATTGGCAACACAATAATCACAACACTCAAAATGACCAAACACCTGTCTTATTCTAAAAGCAGAGCAAAACCAACATGCTTTCTCTCAAAATCACCACCAAATCTATGGATCAATACTTTGTTTTGAGCTCAAAACAGTGGTTTTGAATCAGAATACTTTGCATTATCTCGGCAATAATAAATTTCATCTTCTGATACAATTTCAGTAATGATAACACTAAGTCCATTTGGGCTTCCATTTGAAAGAATGTAATTCTATTTATATTTGTACCAACACAACTCCACCCACTTTTCAAGTAAGCCTCACTGACAGCAAGATCCCGAAACTGATCCAAAACGCCAAATATTAATTTCCACTAAAGAATTATTATTCTATGGTGCACTGTTAGTTTGTGAGACAACAAAAGCTACCTGGTATGCTGAATCAAATGAAAATGCAATGGGATAGAAATTCCATACCACAGAAAAATGAAAACCCTTGAAGTAATTATGTTTGAAAATCTGATGAGATATACCTTTCTCGGTTATATGTGACAGAATTAAAATATAATGGAAAAAACTGCTAATAACCAAGTTCAAATTAAATTCCAGAGGTTATCAAATGTACTATTGAATTTTGATTATGCTTCTTAAGATGTTTTAGTATCTCTTTAGTCAAATGTGAGTGAAAATGTCTTAAAATTGTTTTTTACTTAAACTTATAAAGTCATGAATTTCATTGAGGTGACTTGTAGGTGGCATACAAAACTTAAAACCAAATCCCCCCCAATACAAGTTATATACAAGTAGTCCTTTGGACTTAATTAAGTCCAAAATTTCTGTCGGTAAGTGAGACAGGTGTTAATTGAGTTTTGCTCCACTTTATGATCTTTCTTGTCACAGTTGCTAAGTGAATCATTACAGTTGGTAAGTTGGTAATAAGGTTGTAAAGTGAATCTGGCTTTCCCTTTAACTTTGCTTGTCAAAAGGTTGCAAAAGGTGATATGTCCCCCGGCCACTGCAACCATCATAAATATGACCCAGTTGTCAAGTGTCTGAATTTTGATCACATAATGAAGATGCTGCTATTTTAAGAAATGCCTTACTTTGAGTCTGGAAGAAGTATTATTACAGGTTAAATTACAAAATACCTATTTGGGGGATTCCTGGACATGCAATTGAGGGGATTTCTAAGGGGATGAATTTTGAAAAAAAATCGTATAAAGAATTACTTATTTGGTCAGGTACTGACTGGCAACTAAAATCTTTAGATGTATTAAGGCAAGAAAATATTTTACAGTCATGGTTTCAGTATTTACAAATAGTGGATAGGTGGACTTTAGATAAGAAAGTTGGAATAACATTAGGAGATGAAAATTTGGTAATTCAGATTAAAGATCAGAATCAGGCCCACATAAAAAGAATTTATAATGCGTTAATAGAATTGGACTCAGAAATGGATTTGGTTAAAGATTGTATGGTTAAATGGGCTCAGAATATCCAGGAACCGATCCCATTGGATTTATGGGAGATAATTTGGATTAGAAATGTTAAATTTACACAGGCTCAAAATTTAAGGGAAAATTTTTACAAAATGTTTTGGATCCTAAAAAGTTGTCTTGTATGTATCCTATTTACAGCCTAAATGTTGGAGATGCGGTAGTTCTGATGCAACTTATTTTCATGTTTGGTGGACTTGTAAAAATATTAAAGCTTTTTGGATTATGATTTGGTGGAACATTCAAAAGATTTTTAAAAGGAAGATAAAGTTTACTCCTCAACTATTTTTACTAGGGATTTTTATGGATTTTGATGTTAAAGAAACTATTTTAATGTTGAATTTAGTAACAGCAGCAAGGTTATCGGTAGGTCAATATTGGAAGAAAGATTCGTTGCCTACTATAGAAGAATGGACACAAGGTTTCTAATTTAGCAGAAATGGCAAAAATTTCTGCTTATTTAAAGGATCATACACAAGAAAAATATATTATTGTATGGAGAAGATGGATAGATTATATTCAGATTAAGTATGGAACTAAAAAGTTCCATTTATTTTACGATTAAATTTTAAATAATTATTATTAATAGCATTTTATAATGGCAATTATTT
The DNA here is from genome assembly GCF_016545835.1 of Crotalus tigris. Taxonomy (NCBI): domain Eukaryota; kingdom Metazoa; phylum Chordata; class Lepidosauria; order Squamata; family Viperidae; genus Crotalus; species Crotalus tigris. The sequence continues at coordinate 7,905 of NW_024100574.1, read as the reverse complement.
AATTTATTTACTGTTATTATGGTACTTTATAATAATTTTTTTAAAATGGATTTGTTTATAATATTATGATGTTAAAGTTTAAAGGGAGTTAAGGGTTAAGTATGAATTTGGTTACTGTATAATTTGTTAAAGTTAATTAGATTTTGTTTAATATGTTTGTAATAACCCTGTATTCGGCTCTGGGAGGTGGGGGGGGGGTAGGGGGGTGGGTGGGTTTGGGGGTTAAAATTTTTTGTTAATTGTTAATAAAACTTTTTCAATAAAAAAAAATGAAGATGCTGCAATGGTTGTTAAGTGTGGAAAATAGTCTTAAATCACTTTTTTTTCATTGCCATTATAAATTTGAATGGACACTAAACAAAAGGCTGTTAGGTCGAGGACTACCTGTATATAACTTATATATTTTAAACAATATATATGTTTTATATATATATAAATGTAACAATTTATCTACAAAATCTACAAAAGCTATAATACAGTCGCTTAATTAATTCTTTGCAATTCTTGTTTCCAAGATCAGCGCAACTAAATGGCAATTCCAGCACTCTGATGGATGAGGTAAACTCCCAAGGAATGTCATACCCGAAGACTCTGGAGAAGGTCATTGATAATCCTGGCAGCATGTTCACATCTGTCAGGTGGGCCCATGATATGGGCAATTTTTTCAGGACCTGTCCCATCATCTGAAATGACAACCAAAACAAGTTGTACATTCAACTGGAGTTTAAAAATTAGGACCCTTATCTGTGAACTGGTGTGTGTGTGTGTGTAGACACCAAACAACATTCACATTCAACAGCCATCGGTCTAATTAATGATTTCCTCCTCAGCAGCTAAAAGGCCCTCTGATTTCATGGAGAACATGTATAGTTCACAGACGCAATCAATAGAAGAAAAGTAGAGATGGGATGTATGCAATTCCAGGCAAGGAAAAACTTCTGTCCAAAATTCAGAAGACCCAATCCAAGGCAGTGAAACTACAACTTGATAGACCCAAGTTTTTACATGGGAACTTGCAAAGTTTCAGTCACAACTTCCTGAAAAACCTGGATTGTACCCAGTTTGAACAAATAATAAAATGTTTTATAGATTTTCAGCTATCTAAAATGTCTCTTAAGAGATTTTTGCCTTAAATCACAGCTGAGAAAACTACATCTCCCCCACTCAATTTTCAGAAAAGAGCATTGGGGAAAATAATTTTACACAAACAGGAACAAAAACAAATTTGAATTAGCAACAATAATGATAACCAAATAAGAATTTGTACTGAAGGAATGTGGACAGAAAAGGCACACAAGCATAAGCCTGACATTTAACCCTGCAATTTGAAATACAGGCTCTGAAGGTAACGGAGAGATTTGGGTTTCTCACCTTGCTTGAACTGGATTCGAACCCCAGCATCATTCTGTATTTTCTTAATCATCTCTCCACTCCGCCCAATGACCACACCAACAGAATGCCGGGGGACGGGGACCTGAGAAAATGAATAAACACCTTATTTACTAGGTCTATATGTTGCTAAATCTTCTCAGATTTGTGGCAATTTATAACAATAAAATTCAATTTAAAAATTAAGAGATGTACTATATATAGTGTACTATATATGTGTATGTGTATGTGTGTGTGTGTGTGTGTATATATATATATATATATATATATATATATATATATATATATATATATATATATGTAGGTCTTTGGTTGTTCGGGTTTTCTCCCACGTAAAATTGGAAGTGTCTTGGCGACGTTTCGACGAAGTCCCATTCGTCATCTTCAGGCTGGTGTTTCAGCTTCGTGCTTCGAGCAGCAATGTGTGGTCTTAGCTGTTTCTTCCTTTTAACTGCCAGTGGGGGTATGAACTGATTGGGTGGGAGCTTAGCTGTGTTCTGATTGGGTGGAGGTGTGTTCTGATTGGTTAGGGGCGTGGCTGTGCTCTGATTGGCTGGGGGGTTGGCTGTGCTCTGATTGGCTGGGGGAGTGTTATGTTTGGTTGTGCTCAGGTTAGTCTGAGTTGCAGAGGGGTTTAAGATTTTGGGCTGCCTTGCTATTTTTTGGCTTCGCGTTTGTGGTCGTGCCTCATTTTCATGGAGGGTGTCAGTTTGCTTCGTGTATGGATTGGAGGGGTTTAAAGTGGCTAATGATGCAGCTCTGGTCTGGCTTCTGGTTTGTGGTCGTGCCTCATCATCGGTGTGGCTTTGGGTTTGCTTTTTGCGTGGATGTGTGGTGGTGACATCCTGTGTGGTTTTTGTGAGTGTGGGTCTGGTATCATTTTTTGTATTAGGGAGTCGTTTGTCAATAAGGGCGGGTTTCCAAATGGCTGGTAGGCGGGAGGTATCATCTCGCTTGTTCATGCTGTGTGGGCGTTTTTCTATCTCGATGGCTTCTCTGATTATTCTGTTATTAAAATGTTCACTTTTGGCAATGGTTCTGGTATTTTTAAAGTCAATTTCATGTCCTGTGGCTTTAAGGTGTTGGACCAGGGAAGATGTTGGTTCCTCTTTTTTGACTGAGTTCTTATGTTCTTCAATGCGTGCACTTATTCTTCTGTTGGTTTGTCCGATGTATGTGGTGGGACAAGTGGTGCATGGGATTTCGTATACTCCTTGATTTTCTAATTCAATTTTATCTTTGGGGTTTCTAAGGATGGTGGATATTTTTCTGTTTGTGCAGAATGCTGTTTTGATGTTGTGTTTATGGAGGATCTTACTGATTCTGTCTGTGGTGCCTTTTATGTATGGGAGGAGGGCTTTGCCGTTTTCTTGTTCTTTGTCTTGGATTTTAGTGGGGGTTTCTTTTTGGATTAGGTTTGTAATCTTATTTCTATGGAATCCATTGGATGTTAGTACATTGGTGAGAGTGTGTAGTTCGGGTTTTAGGTGTTGTTCGTCAGCTAAGCGTTTTGTTCTGGAGATGAGTGTCTTGGCTACAGAGTTGATCTGTGCTGGGTGGTGGTGTGAGAGAGCGTGCAGATAGCGGTTTGTGTGTGTTTTCTTCTGGTAGATGGTGTGTCCTAGGGAGCCATTGGATTTCTTGTAGACTAAGACATCCAGGAAGGGAAGTTGGTTGTTAGCTTCTGTTTCCATGGTGAACTGTATTTTGGGGTGTAGGCTGTTGAGGTGTGTGAGGAAGTTGTCCAGTTTTTCTTTCCCATGTGGCCAGATTATGAAGGTGTCGTCTACGTATCTGAGCCAGAGTTTGGGTTTGTGATCCGATTTTTCTAGAGCTTGGGTTTCAAAGTGTTCCATGTAGAGGTTGGCAATGACAGGTGAGAGGGGTGATCCCATGGGTGCTCCTTCTGTTTGTTTGTATTTTTGTCCATTATAGATGAAGTATGTGTTGGATAGGCAGTGGTTGGTCAGATCTAAGATGTGTTTGGGGGGGTTATATTTGTTTTGGATAGCTGTCAAGGCTTCTTTGATAGGCACTTGGGTGAAGAGGGATATGACATCGAAGCTCACTAGTAGGTCGCTGGGCTGTAAGTTTTGTTTCTTTATGATCTCTATAAACTGGAATGAGTTTTTTACGTGTGAGGTGATGGATTCTGCATAGGGCTGTAGTTGTTTGGCGAGAAATTTGGCTAGGTTTTGTAGAGGTGAGCCTATGGAGCTGACTATAGGTCTGAGTGGGGTTCCTTCTTTGTGTATCTTGGGGAGACCATAGAGTTTGGGGCATCTGGATGATTTCTCTCTGGGAATGATTCTTTGCTGGATCTCTTCGCTAATGGGGGAGGCTTTTATTTGGATCTGGTGGTTTTTTCCAGGTAGGTGGTGGGATCTGTATTTAGGGGTTTGTATGTGGAGTCTTGGAGTAGGTTGGTTAATTTGGTTTGGTAGTCAGATGTGTTCATAACCACCGTGGCGTTGCCCTTGTCTGCTGGTAGGATTATTATGCTGGTGTCTTCTTTCAGGTTACGTAGTGCTGTCTGTTCCTCTTTGGGTAAGTTGCTTTTGGGTGGCTTGCTGGTGCAGAGGATGTTGGTGATTTCGAGTCTGATTCTGTTAGCGTCGTCGGGGTTGATTTTGGTCAGGCTGGTTTCAACTCCACATATAATGGTTTCAGTGGGGATGTGTTTGGGAGCGACTGCAAAGTTGAATCCTTTGGAAAGGACATTGGTTTCGGCTTTGGTGAGGATCCTATCTGAGATGTTATGCACTGGTCCATGTGTGGCTGTGAGGGAGGAGGGGTTTGTTTCTGACTTTAAAAATACCAGAACCATTGCCAAAAGTGAACATTTTAATAACAGAATAATCAGAGAAGCCATCGAGATAGAAAAACGCCCACACAGCATGAACAAGCGAGATGATACCTCCCGCCTACCAGCCATTTGGAAACCCGCCCTTATTGACAAACGACTCCCTAACACAAAAAATGATACCAGACCCACACTCACAAAAACCACACAGGATGTCACCACCACACATCCACGCAAAAAGCAAACCCAAAGCCACACCGATGATGAGGCACGACCACAAACCAGAAGCCAGACCACAGCTGCATCATTAACCACTTCAAAGCCCTCCAATCCATACACGAAGCAAACTGACACCCTCCATGAAAATGAGGCACGACCACAAACGCGAAGCCAAAAAATAGCAAGGCAGCCCAAAATCTTAAACCCCTCTGCAACTCAGACTAACCTGAGCACAACCAAACAGAACACTCCCCCAGCCAAGCAGAGCACAGCCAAGCCCCTAACCATTCAGAACACACCTCCACCCAATCAGAACACAGCCAAGCTCCCACCCAATCAGTTCATACCCCCACTGGCAGTTAAAAGGAAGAAACAGCTAAGACCACACATTGCTGCTCAAAGCACGAAGCTGAAAACACCCGCCTGAAGATGACGAATGGGACTTCGTCGAAACGTCGCCAAGACACTTCCAATTTTACGCGGGAGAAAACCCGAACAACCAAAGACCTACATACAAACACCCGTGAAAACCTCAGAAAACAAATATTGAACCTCTACGGGGAGGAAATCCACCATCTGACCAGGACCTATGAAAAACTTGAAGTCCAAAGAGCTTCCATTTTATGCGACATCACATTCCTACGCAACTGCCGAGATCAAAATCTAATCCCCACATGTTTCCAACTGAAATTCCACCATATCCACAATTCCACACACCAAAATCCCACAATCCAATTCCAAACTTTTTTTTTTTTTTTTCAACTCTGCAGCAACCAAAACGGATCCTGAAAAGAACAGAATTGGCCCTAATCAGAAATGAACTTCACACAAAAAGATTCCTCCTAGACCGAATTAACAAAGATCTCCTCACACTCCACCTCAAACTCAGCACCAAGATCCACCCCGCACTTTGGGACAAATCCCAACAACTCGCCGTCTGGAGAGCCGAAACACAGACCACCCTCAAGACAGATACACACACCAACAAACTCCGAAGACTACAAGAACGCCAGAAACAAACCCCTCCTCCCTCACAGCCACACATTAAACAAACAGTGCATAACATCTCAGATAGGATCCTCACCAAAGCCGAAACCAATGTCCTTTCCAAAGGATTCAACTTTGCAGTCACTCCCAAACACATCCCCACTGAAACCATTATATGTGGAGTTGAAACCAGCTTGACCAAAATCAACCCCGACGATGCTAACAGAATCAGACTCGAAATCACCAACATCCTCTGTACCAGCAAGCCACCCAAAAGCAACTTACCCAAAGAGGAACAGACAGCACTACGTAACCTGAAAGAATACACCAGCATAATAATCCTACCAGCAGACAAGGGCAACGCCACGGTGGTTATGAACACATCTGACTACCAAACCAAATTAACCAACCTACTCCAAGACTCCACATACAAACCCCTAAATACAGATCCCCCCACCTACCTGGAAAAAACCACCAGATCCAAAATAAAAGCCTCCCCCATTAGCGAAGAGATCCAGCAAAGAATCATTCCCAGAGAGAAATCTCCGATGCCCCAAACTCTATGTCTCCTTCCCCCAAGGATACACAAGGAAGAACCCCACTCTACCTATAGTCAGCTCCATAGGCTCCCTCTACAAACCTAGCAAATTTCTCGCCAAACAACTACGCCTATGCAGAGCCATCACCCACACGTTAAAAACTCATTCACTTTATAGAGATAATAAAGAAACAAAACTTACAACCCAGCGACCTACTAGTGAGCTTCGATGTCATATCCCTCTTCACCCAAGTGCCTATCAAAGAAGCCTTGACAGCTATTCAAAACAAATATAACCCCCCCAAACACATCTTAGATCTGACCAACCACTGCCTATCCAAAACATACTTCATCTATAATGGACAAAAATACAAACAAACAGAAGGAGCACCCATGGGATCACCCCTCTCACCTGTCATTGCCAACCTCTACATGGAACACTTTGAAACCCAAGCTCTAGAAAAATCGGATCACAAACCCAAACTCTGGCTCAGATACGTAGACGACACCTTCAGAATCTGGCCACATGGGAAAGAAAAACTGGACAACTTCCTCACACACCTCAACAGCCTACACCCCAAAATACAGTTCACCATGGAAACAGAAGCTAACAACCAACTTCCCTTCCTGGATGTCTTAGTCTACAAGAAATCCAATGGCTCACTAGGACACACCATCTACCAGAAGAAAACACACACAAACCGCTATCTGCACGCTCTCTCACACCACCACCCAGCACAGATCAACTCTGTAGCCAAGACACTCATCTCCAGAACAAAACGCTTAGCTGACGAACAACACCTAAAAACCGAACTACCCACTCTCACCAATGTACTAACATCCAATGGATTCCAAAGAAATAAGATTACAAACCTAATCCAAAAAGAAACCCCCACTAAAATCCAAGACAAAGAACAAGAAAATGGCAAAGCCATCCTCCCATACATAAAAGGCATCACAGACAGAATCAGTAAGATCCTCCATAAACACAACATCAAAACAGCTTTCTGCACAAACAGAAAAATATCCACCATCCTTAGAAACCCCAAAGATAAAATTGAATTAGAAAATCAAGGAGTATACGAAATCCCATGCACCACTTGTCCCACCACATACATCGGACAAACCAACAGAAGAATAAGTGCACGCATTGAAGAACATAAGAACTCAGTCAAAAAAGGGGAACCAACATCTTCCCTGGTCCAACACCTTAAAGCCACAGGACATGAAATTGACTTTAAAAATACCAGAACCATTGCCAAAGTGAACATTTTAATAACAGAATAATCAGAGAAGCCATCGAGATAGAAAAACGCCCACACAGCATGAACAAGCGAGATGATACCTCCCGCCTACCAGCCATTTGGAAACCCGCCCTTATTGACAAACGACTCCTAAACCCAAAATCTTAAACCCCTCTGCAACTCAAGACTAACCTGATCACACTCAAACAGAACACTCCCCCTCCAATCAAGCACAAGCCAAGCTCCCTACCATTCAGAACACACCTCCACCCAATCGAACACGCCAAGCTCCATCCAATCATTTTCTACCCCTCCTGGCAGTTAAAAGGAAGAAACAGCTAAGACCACACATTGCTGCTCAAAGCACGAAGCTGAAAACACCACCTGAAGATGATGAATGGGACTTCGTCGAAACGTCGCCAAGACACTTCCAATTTTACGCGGGAGAAAACCCAAACAACCAAAGACCTACATACAAATACCTGCGAAAACCTCAGAAAACAAATATCAAACCTCTACGGGGAGGAAATCCGCCATCTGACCAGGACCTATGAAAAACTTGAAGTCCAAAGAGCTTCCATTTTATGCGACCTTGCATTCCTACGCAACTGCCGAGATCAAAATCTAATCCCCACATTTTTCCAACTGAAATTCCACTCCAACTCTGCAGCCACCAAACGGATCCTGAAAAGAACAGAACTGGCCCTAATCAGAAATGAACTTCA